>NC_090922.1:230716993-231017894 GCF_040938575.1 Ambystoma mexicanum | reverse complement strand
AAGTCCAGAGAATGTTGGCGGACCAAATATGGTGTCAGAGGGCTCTGAATGTCCCAAAAACATTTGGAGCCTGAAAGGGGCATTAACCCGCATCCTAGACTACTGAAATTCCCAAAAATATTTTTGGCACGGAAAATGCATCCTACACCCCTGAAAGTTCAGAATGTGTTAGCAGCCCAAAAAAGGCCTTAAAATGCATTATAGGCCTGCAAAAATGTTGAAAACTTTGGAGACCCAAAAAAGGGGTTTAACAGGCATCCTAGACCCCCTAAAGTCCAGATAATATTGGTGGACCAAAAACTGTGTCAGAGAGCTTTGAATGTCCCAAAAACATTTGCATCCTGAAAGGGGCATTAACCCGCATCCTAGACCACTGAAATTTCCCAAAATATTTCTGCCACAAATAATGCATCCTATACCCCTGAAAGCTCAGAATATGATAGCAGCCCAAAGAAGGCCTTAAAATGCATTATAGGCCTGCAAAAATGTAAAAGAAATCTTTGGAGGCCCAAAAAGGGGGTTTAAAGGCATCCTAGACCTCCTAAAGTCCAGAAAATATTGGTGGACCAAAAACTGTGTCAAAGAGTTTTGAATGCCCCAAAACATTTGCAGCCTGAAAGGGGCATTAACCCGCATCCTAGACCACTGAAATTCCCAAAAATATTTTTGGCAAGAAAAATGCATCCTACACCCCTGAAAGTTCTGAAACTGTTGGCAGCTCAAAAAAAGGCCTTAAAATGCATCTTATGCCTTCAAAAATGATGAAAACTTTGGAGGCCCAAAATGGAGTTTACAGGCCTCCTAGACCCCTAAAGTCCAGAAAATGTTGGATTACCAAAAATGGTGTCAGGGAGCTCTGAATGTCCCAAAAACAGCCTGAAAGGGGCATTAACCCGCATCCTAGACCACTGAAATTTCCCAAAATATTTTTGGCACGAAAAATGCATCCTATACCCCTGAAAGTTCAGCAAATGTTGGCAGCTCAAAAAAGGCATTAAAATGCATTTTAGACCTGCAAAAATGTTGAAAACTTTGGAGGCCCAAAAATGGAGTTTACAGGCCTCCTAGACCCCTAAAGTCCAGAAAATGTTGGTGGACCAAAAAACGGTGTCAGAGAGCTCTGAATGTCCCAAAAACATTTGCAGCCTGAAAGGGGCATTAACCCGCATCCTAGACCACTGAAATTCCCAAAAATATTTCTGCCACAAATAATGCATCCTATACCCCTGAAAGCTCAGAATATGATAGCAGCCCAAAGAAGGCCTTAAAATGCATTATAGGCCTGCAAAAATGTAAAAGAAATCTTTGGAGGCCCAAAAAGGGGGTTTATAGGCATCCTAGACCTCCTAAAGTCCAGAAAATATTGGTGGACCAAAAACTGTGTCCAAGAGTTTTGAATGCCCCAAAACATTTGCAGCCTGAAAGGGGCATTAACCCGCATCCTAGACCACTGAAATTCCCAAAAATATTTTTGGCAAGAAAAATGCATCCTACACCCCTGAAAGTTCTGAAACTGTTGGCAGCTCAAAAAAAGGCCTTAAAATGCATCTTATGCCTTCAAAAATGATGAAAACTTTGGAGGCCCAAAAATGGAGTTTACAGGCCCTAGACCCCTAAAGTCCAGAAATGTTGGTGGACCAGAAATGGTGTCAGAGAGCTCTGAATGTCCCAAAAACATTTGCAGCCTGAAAGGGGCATTAACCCGCATCCTAGACCACTGAAATTTCCCAAAATATTTTTGGCACGAAAAATCCATTCTACACCCCTGAAAGTTCAGAATATGTTAGCAGCCCAAAAAAGGCCTTAAAATGCATTATAGGCCTGCAAAAATGTTGAAAACTTTGGAGACCCAAAAAAGGGGTTTAACAGGCATCCTAGACCCCCTAAAGTCCAGAGAATATTGGTGGACCAAAAACTGTGTCAGAGAGCTTTGAATGTCCCAAAACATTTGCAGCCTGAAAGGGGCATTAGCCCGCATCCTAGACCACTGAAATTCCCAAAAATATTTTTGGCATGAAAAATGCATCCTACACCCCTGAAAGTTCTGAAACTGTTGGCAGCTCAAAAAAAGGCCTTAAAATGCATCTTATGCCTTCAAAAATGATGAAAACTTTGGAGGCCCAAAAATGGAGTTTACAGGCCTCCTAGACCCCTAAAGTCCAGAAAATGTTGGTGGAAACAAAAAACGGTGTCAGAGAGCTCTGAATGTCCCAAAAACATTTGAGTCTGAAAGGGGCATTAACCCACATCCTAGACCACTGAAATTCCCAAAAATATTTTTGGCACAAAAAATGCACCCTACACCCCTGAAAGTTCTGAAACTGTTGGCAGCTCAAAAAAAGGCCTTAAAATGCATCTTATGCCTTCAAAAATGATGAAAACGCTGGAGGCCCAAAAATGGAGTTTACAGGCCTCCTAGACCCCTAAAGTCCAGAAAATGTTGGTGGACCAAAAAACGGTGTCAGAGAGCTCTGAATGTCCCAAAAACATTTGCAGCCTGAAAGGGGCATTAACCCGCATCCTAGACCACTGAAATTCCCAAAAATATTTTTGCCACGAAAAATGCACCCTACACCCCTGAAAGTTCTGAAACTGTTGGCAGCTCAAAAAAAAGGCCTTAAAATGCATCTTATGCCTTCAAAAATGATGAAAACTTTGGAGGCCCAAAAATGGAGTTTACAGGCCTCCTAGACCCCTAAAGTCCAGAAAATGTTGGTGGACCAAAAATGGTGTCAGAGAGGTCTGAATGTCCCAAAAACATTTGAGTATGAAAGGGGCATTAACCCGCATCCTAGACCACTGAAATTCCCAAAAATATTTTTGGCACAAAAAATGCACCCTACACCCCTGAAAGTTCTGAAACTGTTGGCAGCTCAAAAAAAGGCCTTAAAATGCATCTTATGCCGTCAAAAATGATGAAAACTTTGGAGGCCCAAAATGGAGTTTACAGGCCTCCTAGACCCCTAAAGTCCAGAAAATGTTGGATTACCAAAAATGGTGTCAGGGAGCTCTGAATGTCCCAAAAACAGCCTGAAAGGGGCATTAACCCGCATCCTAGACCACTGAAATTTCCCAAAATATTTTTGGCACGAAAAATGCATCCTACACCCCTGAAAGTTCAGAGAATGTTGGCAGCTCAAAAAAATGCCTTAAAATGCATCTTAGGCCTTCAAATATGTAGAAACCTTTGGAGGCCCAAAAAAGGGGTTTACAGGAACCCTAGACCCCTAAAGTCCAGAAAATGTTGGTGGACCAAAAATGGTGACAGAGAGCTCTGAATGTCCCAAAAACAGCCTGAAAGGGGCATTAACCCGCATCCTAGACCACTGAAATTTCCCAAAATATTTTTGGCACGAAAAATGCATCCTATACCCCTGAAAGTTCAGCAAATGTTGGCAGCTCAAAAAAGGCATTAAAATGCATTTTAGACCTGCAAAAATGTTGAAAACTTTGGAGGCCCAAAAATGGAGTTTACAGGCCTCCTAGACCCCTAAAGTCCAGAAAATGTTGGTGGACCAAAAAACGGTGTCAGAGAGCTCTGAATGTCCCAAAAACATTTGCAGCCTGAAAGGGGCATTAACCCGCATCCTAGACCACTGAAATTCCCAAAAATATTTCTGCCACAAATAATGCATCCTATACCCCTGAAAGCTCAGAATATGATAGCAGCCCAAAGAAGGCCTTAAAATGCATTATAGGCCTGCAAAAATGTAAAAGAAATCTTTGGAGGCCCAAAAAGGGGGTTTATAGGCATCCTAGACCTCCTAAAGTCCAGAAAATATTGGTGGACCAAAAACTGTGTCAAAGAGTTTTGAATGCCCCAAAACATTTGCAGCCTGAAAGGGGCATTAACCCGCATCCTAGACCACTGAAATTCCCAAAAATATTTTTGGCAAGAAAAATGCATCCTACACCCCTGAAAGTTCTGAAACTGTTGGCAGCTCAAAAAAAGGCCTTAAAATGCATCTTATGCCTTCAAAAATGATGAAAACTTTGGAGGCCCAAAAATGGAGTTTACAGGCCCTAGACCCCTAAAGTCCAGAAATGTTGGTGGACCAAAAATGGTGTCAGAGAGCTCTGAATGTCCCAAAAACATTTGCAGCCTGAAAGGGGCATTAACCCGCATCCTAGACCACTGAAATTTCCCAAAATATTTTTGGCACGAAAAATGCATTCTACACCCCTGAAAGTTCAGAATATGTTAGCAGCCCAAAAAAGGCCTTAAAATGCATTATAGGCCTGCAAAAATGTTGAAAAACTTTGGAGACCCAAAAAAGGGGTTTAACAGGCATCCTAGACCCCCTAAAGTCCAGAGAATATTGGTGGACCAAAAACTGTGTCAGAGAGCTTTGAATGTCCCAAAACATTTGCAGCCTGAAAGGGGCATTAGCCCGCATCCTAGACCACTGAAATTCCCAAAAATATTTTTGGCATGAAAAATGCATCCTACACCCCTGAAAGTTCTGAAACTGTTGGCAGCTCAAAAAAAGGCCTTAAAATGCATCTTATGCCTTCAAAAATGATGAAAACTTTGGAGGCCCAAAAATGGAGTTTACAGGCCTCCTAGACCCCTAAAGTCCAGAAAATGTTGGTGGACCAAAAAACGGTGTCAGAGAGCTCTGAATGTCCCAAAAACATTTGAGTCTGAAAGGGGCATTAACCCGCATCCTAGACCACTGAAATTCCCAAAAATATTTTTGGCACAAAAAATGCACCCTACACCCCTGAAAGTTCTGAAACTGTTGGCAGCTCAAAAAAGGCCTTAAAATGCATCTTATGCCTTCAAAAATGATGAAAACTTTGGAGGCCCAAAATGGAGTTTACAGGCCTCCTAGACCCCTAAAGTCCAGAAAATGTTGGTGGACCAAAAACGGTGTCAGAGAGCTCTGAATGTCCCAAAAACATTTGCAGCCTGAAAGGGGCATTAGCCCGCATCCTAGACCACTGAAATTCCCAAAAATATTTCTGCCACAAATAATGCATCCTATACCCCTGAAAGCTCAGAATATGATAGCAGCCCAAAGAAGGCCTTAAAATGCATTATAGGCCTGCAAAAATGTAAAAGAAATCTTTGGAGGCCCAAAAAGGGGGTTTATAGGCATCCTAGACCTCCTAAAGTCCAGAAAATATTGGTGGACCAAAAACTGTGTCAAAGAGTTTTGAATGCCCCAAAACATTTGCAGCCTGAAAGGGGCATTAGCCCGCATCCTAGACCACTGAAATTCCCAAAAATATTTTGGCACGAAAAATGCATCCTACACCCCTGAAAGTTCTGAAACTGTTGGCAGCTAAAAAAAAGGCCTTAAAATGCATCTTATGCCTTCAAAAATGATGAAAACGCTGGAGGCCCAAAAATGGAGTTTACAGGCCTCCTAGACCCCTAAAGTCCAGAAAATGTTGGTGGACCAAAAAACGGTGTCAGAGAGCTCTGAATGTCCCAAAAACATTTGCAGCCTGAAAGGGGCATTAACCCGCATCCTAGACCACTGAAATTCCCAAAAATATTTTTGCCACGAAAAATGCACCCTACACCCCTGAAAGTTCTGAAACTGTTGGCAGCTCAAAAAAAAGGCCTTAAAATGCATCTTATGCCTTCAAAAATGATGAAAACTTTGGAGGCCCAAAAATGGAGTTTACAGGCCTCCTAGACCCCTAAAGTCCAGAAAATGTTGGTGGACCAAAAATGGTGTCAGAGAGGTCTGAATGTCCCAAAAACATTTGAGTCTGAAAGGGGCATTAACCCGCATCCTAGACCACTGAAATTCCCAAAAATATTTTTGGCACAAAAAATGCACCCTACACCCCTGAAAGTTCTGAAACTGTTGGCAGCTCAAAAAAAGGCCTTAAAATGCATCTTATGCCTTCAAAAATGATGAAAACTTTGGAGGCCCAAAATGGAGTTTACAGGCCTCCTAGACCCCTAAAGTCCAGAAAATGTTGGATTACCAACAATGGTGTCAGGGAGCTCTGAATGTCCCAAAAACAGCCTGAAAGGGGCATTAACCCGCATCCTAGACCACTGAAATTTCCCAAAATATTTTTGGCACGAAAAATGCATCCTACACCCCTGAAAGTTCAGAGAATGTTGGCAGCTCAAAAAAATGCCTTAAAATGCATCTTAGGCCTTCAAATATGTAGAAACCTTTGGAGGCCCAAAAAAGGGGTTTACAGGAACCCTAGACCCCTAAAGTCCAGAAAATGTTGGTGGACCAAAAATGGTGACAGAGAGCTCTGAATGTCCCAAAAACTGCCTGAAAGGGGCATTAACCCGCATCCTAGACCACTGAAATTTCCCAAAATATTTTTGGCACGAAAAATGCATCCTATACCCCTGAAAGTTCAGCAAATGTTGGCAGCTCAAAAAAGGCATTAAAATGCATTTTAGACCTGCAAAAATGTTGAAAACTTTGGAGGCCCAAAAATGGAGTTTACATGCCTCCTAGACCCCTAAAGTCCAGAAAATGTTGGTGGACCAAAAAACGGTGTCAGAGAGCTCTGAATGTCCCAAAAACATTTGCAGCCTGAAAGGGGCATTAACCCGCATCCTAGACCACTGAAATTCCCAAAAATATTTCTGCCACAAATAATGCATCCTATACCCCTGAAAGCTCAGAATATGATAGCAGCCCAAAGAAGGCCTTAAAATGCATTATAGGCCTGCAAAAATGTAAAAGAAATCTTTGGAGGCCCAAAAAGGGGGTTTATAGGCATCCTAGACCTCCTAAAGTCCAGAAAATATTGGTGGACCAAAAACTGTGTCAAAGAGTTTTGAATGCCCCAAAACATTTGCAGCCTGAAAGGGGCATTAACCCGCATCCTAGACCACTGAAATTCCCAAAAATATTTTTGGCAAGAAAAATACATCCTACACCCCTGAAAGTTCTGAAACTGTTGGCAGCTCAAAAAAAGGCCTTAAAATGCATCTTATGCCTTCAAAAATGATGAAAACTTTGGAGGCCCAAAAATGGAGTTTACAGGCCCTAGACCCCTAAAGTCCAGAAATGTTGGTGGACCAAAAATGGTGTCAGAGAGCTCTGAATGTCCCAAAAACATTTGCAGCCTGAAAGGGGCATTAACCCGCATCCAAGACCACTGAAATTTCCCAAAATATTTTTGGCACGAAAAATGCATTCTACACCCCTGAAAGTTCAGAATATGTTAGCAGCCCAAAAAAGGCCTTAAAATGCATTATAGGTATGCAAAAATGTTGAAAACGTTGGAGACCCAAAAAAGGGGTTTAACAGGCATCCTAGACCCCCTAAAGTCCAAAGAATATTGGTGGACCAAAAACTGTGTCAGAGAGCTTTGAATGTCCCAAAACATTTGCAGCCTGAAAGGGGCATTAGCCCGCATCCTAGACCACTGAAATTCCCAAAAATATTTTGGCACGAAAAATGCATCCTACACCCCTGAAAGTTCTGAAACTGTTGGCAGCTAAAAAAAGGCCTTAAAATGCATCTTATGCCTTCAAAACTGATGAAAACGCTGGAGGCCCAAAAATGGAGTTTACAGGCCTCCTAGACCCCTAAAGTCCAGAAAATGTTGGTGGACCAAAAAACGGTGTCAGAGAGCTCTGAATGTCCCAAAAACATTTGCAGCCTGAAAGGGGCATTAACCCGCATCCTAGACCACTGAAATTCCCAAAAATATTTTTGCCACGAAAAATGCACCCTACACCCCTGAAAGTTCTGAAACTGTTGGCAGCTCAAAAAAAAGGCCTTAAAATGCATCTTATGCCTTCAAAAATGATGAAAACTTTGGAGGCCCAAAAATGGAGTTTACAGGCCTCCTAGACCCCTAAAGTCCAGAAAATGTTGGTGGACCAAAAATGGTGTCAGAGAGGTCTGAATGTCCCAAAAACATTTGAGTCTGAAAGGGGCATTAACCCGCATCCTAGACCACTGAAATTTCCCAAAATATTTTTGGCACGAAAAATGCATCCTACACCCCTGAAAGTTCTGAAACTGTTGGCAGCTAAAAAAAAGGCCTTAAAATGCATCTTATGCCTTCAAAAATGATGAAAACGTTGGAGGCCCAAAAATAGAGTTTACAGGCCTCCTAGACCCCTAAAGTCCAGAAAATGTTGGTGGACCAAAAATGGTGTCAGAGAGGTCTGAATGTCCCAAAAACATTTGAGTCTGAAAGGGGCATTAACCCGCATCCTAGACCACTGAAATTCCCAAAAATATTTTTGGAACAAAAAATGCACCCTACACCCCTGAAAGTTCTGAAACTGTTGGCAGCTCAAAAAAAGGCCTTAAAATGCATCTTATGCCTTCAAAAATTATGAAAACTTTGGAGGCCCAAAAATGGAGTTTACAGGCCTCCTAGACCCCTAAAGTCCAGAAAATGTTGGTGGACCAAAAAACGGTGTCAGAGAGCTCTGAATGTCCCAAAAACATTTGCTGCCTGAAAGGGGCATTAACCCGCATCCTAGACCACTGAAATTCCCAAAAATATTTTTGCCACGAAAAATGCATCCTATAACCCTGAAAGCTCAGAATATGTTAGCAGCCCAAAGAAGGCCTTAAAATTCATTTTAGGCCTGCAAAAATGTTGAAAACTTTGGAGGCCCAAAAAAGGGGTTTACAGGCCTCCTAGACCCCTAAAGTCCAGAAAATGTTGGTGGACCAAAAATGGTTTCAGAGAGCTCAGAATGTCCAAAAAACATTTTCAGCCTGAAAGGGGCATTAACCCGCATCCTAAATCACTGAAACTTCTGAAAATATTTTTGGCACGAAAAATGCATACTACACCCCTGAAAGTTCAGAAAATGTTGGCAGCTCAAAAAAAGCATTAAAATGCATTTTAGACCTGCAAACATAATGAAAACTTTGGAGGCCTAAAAAAGGGGTTTACAGGCCTCCTAGACCCCTAAAGTCCAGAAAATGTTGGTGGACCAAAAAACGGTGTCAGAGAGCTCTGAATGTCCCAAAAACATGTGCAGCCTGAAAGGGGCATTAACCCGCATCCTAGACCACAGAAATTCCCAAAAATATTTTTGCCACGAAAAAAGCATCCTATACCCCTGAAAGCTCAGAATATGTTAGCAGCCCAAAGAAGGCCTTAAAATGCATTTTAGGCCTACAAAAATGTTGAAAACTTTGGAAGCCCAAAAAAAGGGTTTATAGGCATCCTAGAGCCCCTAAAGTCCAGAAAATGTTGGTGGACCAAAAACTGTGTCAGAGAGCTCTGAATGTCCCAAAAATATTTCCAGACTTAAAGATGCATTAACCTGCATCCTAGAGCACTGAAATTCCCAGAAATATTTTTTGGCACGGAAAATGCATTTTAGACCTGCAAAAATGTTGAAAACTTTGGAGGCCCAAAAAAGGGGTTTACAGGCATCCTAGACCCCCTGAAGTCCAGAGAATGTTGGCGGACCAAATATGGTGTCAGAGGGCTCTGAATGTCCCAAAAACATTTGGAGCCTGAAAGGGGCATTAACCCGCATCCTAGACTACTGAAATTCCCAAAAATATTTTTGGCACGGAAAATGCATCCTACACCCCTGAAAGTTCAGAATGTGTTAGCAGCCCAAAAAAGGCATTAAAATGCATTTTAGACCTGCAAAAATGTTGAAAACTTTGGAGGCCCAAAAAAGGGGGTTACAGGCATCCTAGATCCCCTGAAGTCCAGAGAATGGTGGTGGACCAAAAACTGTTTCAGAGAGCTTTGAATGTCCCAAAACATTTGCATCCTGAAAGGGGCATTAGCCTGCATCCTAGACCACCGAAATTCCCAAAAATATTTTTGGCACGGAAAATGCATCCTACACCCCTGAAAGTTCAGAAAATGTTGGAAGCTCAAAACAAATGCCTTAAAATGCATCTTAGGCCTTCAAATATGTTGAAAACTTTGGAGGCCCAAAAAAGGGGTTTACAGGTACCTTAGACCCCCAAAAGTCCAGAAAATGTTGTTGGACCAAAAACGGTGTCAGATAGGTCTGAATGTCCCAAACACATTTGCAGCCTGAAAGGGGCATTAACCTGCATCCTAGACCACTGAAATTCTCAAAAATATTTTTGCCACGAAAAATGCATCCTATACCCCTGTAAGCTCAGAATATGTTAGCAGCCCAAAGAAGGCCTTAAAATGCATCTTAGGCCTTCAAAAATGTTGAAAACTTTGGAGACCCAAAAAAGGGGTTTATAGGCATTTAGAACCCCTAAAGTCCAGAAAATATTGGTGGACCAAAAACTGTGTCAGAGAGCTTTGAATGTCCCAAAAACATTTGCATCCTGAAAGGGGCATTAACCCGCATCCTAGACCACTGAAATTTCCCAAAATATTTTTGGCACGAAAAAAGCATCCTATACCCCTGTAAGCTCAGAATATGTTAGCAGCCCAAAGAAGGCCTTAAAATGCATCTTAGGCCTTCAAAAATGTTGAAAACTTTGGAGACCCAAAAAAGGGGTTTATAGGCATTTAGACCCCCTAAAGTCCAGAAAATATTGGTGGACCAAAAACTGTGTCAGAGAGCTTTGAATGTCCCAAAAACATTTGCATCCTGAAAGGGGCATTAACCCGCATCCTAGACCACTGAAATTTCCCAAAATATTTTTGGCACGAAAAATGCATCCTACACCCCTGAAAGTTCAGAAAATGTTGGCAGCTCAAAAAAGGCATTAAAATGCATTTTAGACCTGCAAAAATGTTGAAAACTTTGGAGGCCTAAAAAAGGGGTTTACAGGCATCCTAGACCTCCTAAAGTCCAGAAAATATTGGTGGACCAAAAATTGTGTCAGAGAGGTCTGAATGTCCCAAAAACATTTGCAGCCTGAAAGGGGCATTAACCCGCATCCTAGACCACTGAAATTCGCAAAAATATTTTTGCCACGAAAAAAGCATCCTATACCCCTGAAAGCTCAGAATATGTTAGCAGCCCAAAGAAGGCCTTAAAATGCATTTTAGGCCTACAAAAATGTTGAAAACTTTGGAAGCCCAAAAAAAGGGTTCATAGGCATCCTAGAGCCCCTAAAGTCCAGAAAATGTTGGTGGACCAAAAACTGTGTCAGAGAGCTCTGAATGTCCCAAAAATATTTCCAGACTTAAAGATGCATTAACCTGCATCCTAGACCACTGAAATTCCCAGAAATATTTTTTGGCACGGAAAATGCATTTTAGACCTGCAAAAATGTTGAAAACTTTGGAGGCCCAAAAAAGGGGTTTACAGGCATCCTAGACCCCCTGAAGTCCAGAGAATGTTGGCGGACCAAATATGGTGTCAGAGGGCTCTGAATGTCCCAAAAACATTTGGAGCCTGAAAGGGGCATTAACCCGCATCCTAGACTACTGAAATTCCCAAAAATATTTTTGGCACGGAAAATGCATCCTACACCCCTGAAAGTTCAGAATGTGTTAGCAGCCCAAAAAAGGCCTTAAAATGCATTATAGGCCTGCAAAAATGTTGAAAACTTTGGAGACCCAAAAAAGGGGTTTAACAGGCATCCTAGACCCCCTAAAGTCCAGATAATATTGGTGGACCAAAAACTGTGTCAGAGAGCTTTGAATGTCCCAAAAACATTTGCATCCTGAAAGGGGCATTAACCCGCATCCTAGACCACTGAAATTTCCCAAAATATTTTTGGCACGAAAAATGCATCCTACACCCCTGAAAGTTCAGAAAATGTTGGCAGCTCAAAAAAGGCATTAAAATGCATTTTAGACCTGCAAAAATGTTGAAAACTTTGGAGGCCTAAAAAAGGGGTTTACAGGCATCCTAGAACCCCTGAATATCCAGAAAATATTGGTGGACCAAAAATTGTGTCAGAGAGGTCTGAATGTCCCAAAAACATTTGCAGACTTAAAGATGCATTAACCCGCATCCTAGACCACTGAAATTCCCAGAAATATTTTTGACACGAAAAATGCATCCTACACCCCTGAAAGCTCAGAATATGTTAGCAGCCCAAAGAAGGCCTTAAAATGCATTTTAGGCCTACAAAAATGTTGAAAACTTTGGAAGCCCAAAAAAAGGGTTTATAGGCATCCTAGAGCCCCTAAAGTCCAGAAAATGTTGGTGGACCAAAAACTGTGTCAGAGAGCTCTGAATGTCCCAAAAATATTTCCAGACTTACAGATGGATTAACCCGCATCCTAGACCACTGAAATTCCCAGAAATATTTTTGACACGAAAAATGCATCCTACACCCCTGAAAGCTCAGAATATGTTAGCAGCCCAAAGAAGGCCTTAAAATGCATTTTAGACCTGCAAAAATGTTGAAAACGTTGGAGGCCCAAAAAAGGGGTTTACAGGCATCCTAGACCCCCTGAAGTCCAGAGAATGTTGGCGGACCAAATATGGTGTCAGAGAGCTCTGAATGTCCCAAAAACATTTGGAGCCTGAAAGGGCATTAACCCACATCCTAGACTACTGAAATTCCCAAAAATATTTTTGGCACGGAAAATGCATCCTACACCCCTGAAAGTTCAGAAAGTGTTGGCAGCTCAAAAAAGGCATCAAAATGCATTTTAGACCTGCAAAAATGTTGAAAACGTTGGAGGCCCAAAAAAGGGGTTTAACAGGCATCCTAGACCCCCTAAAGTCCAGATAATGTTGGTGGACCAAAAACTGTGTCAGAGAGCTTTGAATGTCCCAAAACATTTGCAGCCTGAAAGGGGAATTAACCCGCATCCTAGACCACTGAAATTCCCAAAAATATTTTGGCACGAAAAATGCATCCTACACCCCTGAAAGTTCTGAAACTGTTGGCAGCTCAAAAAAAGGCCTTAAAATGCATCTTATGCCTTCAAAAATGATGAAAACTTTGGTGGCCCAAAAATGGAGTTTACAGGCCTCCTAGACCCCTAAAGTCCAGAAAATGTTGGTGGACCAAAAAACGGTGTCAGAGAGCTCTGAATGTCCCAAAAACATTTGCAGCCTGAAAGGGGCATTAACCCGCATCCTAGACCACTGAAATTCCCAAAAATATTTTTGCCACGAAAAATGCATCCTATACCCCTGAAAGCTCAGAATATGTTAGCAGCCCAAAGAAGGCCTTAAAATTCATTTTAGGCCTGCCAAAATTTTGAAAACTTTGGAGGCCCAAAAAAGGGGTTTACAGGCCTCCTAGACCCCTAAAGTCCAGAAAATGTTGGTGGACCAAAAATGGTTTCAGAGAGCTCAGAATGTCCAAAAAACATTTGCAGCCTGAAAGGGGCATTAACCCGCATCCTAAATCACTGAAACTTCTGAAAATATTTTTGGCACGAAAAATGCATACTACACCCCTGAAAGTTCAGAAAATGTTGGCAGCTCAAAAAAAGCATTAAAATGCATTTTAGACCTGCAAACATGTTGAAAACTTTGGAGGCCTAAAAAAGGGGTTTACAGGCCTCCTAGACCCCTAAAGTCCAGAAAATGTTGGTGGACCAAAAAACGGTGTCAGAGAGCTCTGAATGTCCCAAAAACATTTGCAGCCTGAAAGGGGCATTAACCCGCATCCTAGACCACTGAAATTCCCAAAAATATTTTTGCCACGAAAAAAGCATCCTATACCCCTGAAAGCTCAGAATATGTTAGCAGCCCAAAGAAGGCCTTAAAATGCATTTTAGGCCTACAAAAATGTTGAAAACTTTGGAAGCCCAAAAAAAGGGTTTATAGGCATCCTAGAGCCCCTAAAGTCCAGAAAATGTTGGTGGACCAAAAACTGTGTCAGAGAGCTCTGAATGTCCCAAAAATATTTCCAGACTTAAAGATGCATTAACCCGCATCCTAGACCACTGAAATTCCCAGAAATATTTTTGGCACGGAAAATGCATCCTACACCCCTGAAAGTTCAGAAAATGTTGGCAGCTCAAAAAAGGCATCAAAATGCATTTTAGACCTGCAAAAATGTTGAAAACTTTGGAGGCCCAAAAAAGGGGTTTACAGGCATCCTAGACCCCCTGAAGTCCAGAGAATGTTGGCGGACCAAATATGGTGTCAGAGGGCTCTGAATGTCCCAAAAACATTTGGAGCCTGAAAGGGGCATTAACCCGCATCCTAGACTACTGAAATTCCCAAAAATATTTTTGGCACGGAAAATGCATCCTACACCCCTGAAAGTTCAGAATGTGTTAGCAGCCCAAAAAAGGCCTTAAAATGCATTATAGGCCTGCAAAAATGTTGAAAACTTTGGAAACCCAAAAAAGGGGTTTAACAGGCATCCTAGACCCCCTAAAGTCCAGATAATATTGGTGGACCAAAAACTGTGTCAGAGAGATTTGAATGTCCCAGAAACAGCCTGAAAGGGGCATTAACCCGCATCCTAGACCACTGAAATTTCCCAAAATATTTTTGGCACGAAAAATGCATCCTACACCCCTGAAAGTTCAGCAAATGTTGGCAGCTCAAAAAAGGCATTAAAATGCATTTTAGACCTGCAAAAATGTTGAAAACTTTGGAGGCCCAAAAATGGAGTTTACAGGCCTCCTAGACCCCTAAAGTCCAGAAAATGTTGGTGGACCAAAAAACGGTGTCATAGAGCTCTGAATGTCCCAAAAACATTTGCAGCCTGAAAGGGGCATTAACCCACATCCTAGACCACTGAAATTCCCAAAAATATTTTTGCCACAAAAAATGCATCCTATACCCCTGAAAGCTCAGAATATGATACCAGCCCAAAGAAGGCCTTAAAATGCATTATAGGCCTGCAAAAATGTAAAAGAAATCTTTGGAGGCCCAAAAAGGGGGTTTATAGGCATCCTAGACCTCCTAAAGTCCAGAAAATATTGGTGGACCAAAAACTGTGTCAAAGAGTTTTGAATGCCCCAAAACATTTGCAGCCTGAAAGGGGCATTAACCCGCATCCTAGACCACTGAAATTCCCAAAAATATTCTTGGCAAGAAAAATGCATCCTACACCCCTGAAAGTTCTGAAACTGTTGGCAGCTCAAAAAAAGGCCTTAAAATGCATCTTATGCCTTCAAAAATGATGAAAACTTTGGAGGCCCAAAAATGGAGTTTACAGGCCGTAGACCCCTAAAGTCCAGAAATGTTGGTGGACCAAAAATGGTGTCAGAGAGCTCTGAATGTCCCAAAAACATTTGCAGCCTGAAAGGGGCATTAACCCGCATCCTAGACCACTGAAATTTCCCAAAATATTTTTGGCACGAAAAATGCATCCTACACCCCTGAAAGTTCAGAATATGTTAGCAGCCCAAAAAAGGCCTTAAAATGCATTATAGGCCTGCAAAAATGTTGAAAACTTTGGAGACCCAAAAAAGGGGTTTAACAGGCATCCTAGACCCCCTAAAGTCCAGAGAATATTGGTGGACCAAAAACTGTGTCAGAGAGCTTTGAATGTCCCAAAACATTTGCAGCCTGAAAGGGGCATTAACCCGCATCCTAGACCACTGAAATTCCCAAAAATATTTTTGGCATGAAAAATGCATCCTACACCCCTGAAAGTTCTGAAACTGTTGGCAGCTCAAAAAAAGGCCTTAAAATGCATCTTATGCCTTCAAAAATGATGAAAACTTTGGAGGCCCAAAAATGTAGTTTACAGGCCTCCTAGACCCCTAAAGTCCAGAATGTTGGTGGACCAAAAAACGGTGTCAGAGAGCTCTGAATGTCCCAAAAACATTTGCAGCCTGAAAGGGGCATTAACCCGCATCCTAGACCACTGAAATTCCCAAAAATATTTTTGCCACGAAAAAAGCATCCTATACCCCTGAAAGCTCAGAATATGTTAGCAGCCCAAAGAAGGCCTTAAAATGCATTTTAGGCCTACAAAAATGTTGAAAACTTTGGAAGCCCAAAAAAAGGGTTTATAGGCATCCTAGAGCCCCTAAAGTCCAGAAACTGTTGGTGGACCAAAAACTGTGTCAGAGAGCTCTGAATGTCCCAAAAATATTTCCAGACTTAAAGATGCATTAACCCGCATCCCAGACCACTGAAATTCCCAGAAATATTTTTGGCACGGAAAATGCATCCTACACCCCTGAAAGTTCAGAAAATGTTGGCAGCTCAAAAAAGGCATCAAAATGCATTTTAGACCTGCAAAAATGTTGAAAACTTTGGAGGCCCAAAAAAGGGGTTTACAGGCATCCTAGACCCCCTGAAGTCCAGAGAATGTTGGCGGACCAAAAAACGGTGTCAGAGAGCTCTGAATTTCCCAAAAACATTTGCAGCCTGAAAGGGGCATTAACCCGCATCCTAGACCACTGAAAGTCCCAAAAATATTTTTGCCACGAAAAATGCATCCTATACCCCTGAAAGCTCAGAATATGTTAGCAGCCCAAAGAAGGCCTTAAAATTCATTTTAGGCCTGCAAAAATGTTGAAAACTTTTGAGGCCCAAAAAAGGGGTTTACAGGCCTCCTAGACCCCTAAAGTCCAGAAAATGTTGGTGGACCAAAAATGGTTTCAGAGAGCTCAGAATGTCCAAAAAACATTTGCAGCCTGAAAGGGGCATTAACCTGCATCCTAAATCACTGAAACTTCTGAAAATATTTTTGGCACGAAAAATGCAGACTACACCCCTGAAAGTTCAGAAAATGTTGGCAGCTCAAAAAAAGCATTAAAATGCATTTTAGACCTGCAAACATGTTGAAAACTTTGGAGGCCTAAAAAAGGGGTTTACAGGCATCCTAGACCCCCTAAAGTCCAGAAAATATTGGTGGACCAAAAATTGTGTCAGAGAGGTCTGAATGTCCCAAAAACATTTGCAGACTTAAAGATGCATTAACCCGCATCCTAGACCACTGAAATTCCCAGAAATATTTTTGACACGAAAAATGCATCCTACACCCCTGAAAGTTCAGAATGTGTTAGCAGCCCAAAAAAGGCCTTAAAATGCATTATAGGCCTGCAAAAATGTTGAAAACTTTGGAGACCCAAAAAAGGGGTTTAACAGGCATCCTAGACCCCCTAAAGTCCAGATAATATTGGTGGACCAAAAACTGTGTCAGAGAGCTTTGAATGTCCCAAAACATTTGCAGCCTGAAAGGGGCATTAGCCCGCATCCTAGACCACTGAAATTCCCAAAAATATTTTGGCACGAAAAATGCATCCTACACCCCTGAAAGTTCTGAAACTGTTGGCAGCTCAAAAAAAGGCCTTAAAATGCATCTTATGCCTTCAAAAATGATGAAAACTTTGGAGGCCCAAACATGGAGTTTACAGGCCTCCTAGACCCCTAAAGTCCAGAAAATGTTGGTGGACCAAATATAGTGTCAGAGAGCTATGAATGTCCCAAAAACATTTGCAGCCTGAAAGGGGCATTAACCCGCATCCTAGACCACTGAAATTCCCAAAAATATTTTTGCCACGAAAAATGCATCCTATACCCCTGAAAGCTCAGAATATGTTAGCAGCCCAAAGAAGGCCTTAAAATGCATCTTAGGCCTTCAAAAATGTTGAAAACTTTGGAGACCCAAAAAAGGGGTTTATAGGCATTTAGACCCCCTAAAGTCCAGAAAATATTGGTGGACCAAAAACTGTGTCAGAGAGCTTTGAATGTCCCAAAAACATTTGCATCCTGAAAGGGGCATTAACCCGCATCCTAGACCACTGAAATTTCCCAAAATATTTTTGGCACGAAAAATGCATCCTACACCCCTGAAAGTTCAGAAAATGTTGGCAGCTCAAAAAAGGCATTAAAATGCATTTTAGACCTGCAAAAATGTTGAAAACTTTGGAGGCCTAAAAAAGGGGTTTACAGGCATCCTAGACCTCCTAAAGTCCAGAAAATATTGGTGGACCAAAAATTGTGTCAGAGAGGTCTGAATGTCCCAAAAACATTTGCAGCCTGAAAGGGGCATTAACCCGCATCCTAGACCACTGAAATTCGCAAAAATATTTTTGCCACGAAAAAAGCATCCTATACCCCTGAAAGCTCAGAATATGTTAGCAGCCCAAAGAAGGCCTTAAAATGCATTTTAGGCCTACAAAAATGTTGAAAACTTTGGAAGCCCAAAAAAAGGGTTCATAGGCATCCTAGAGCCCCTAAAGTCCAGAAAATGTTGGTGGACCAAAAACTGTGTCAGAGAGCTCTGAATGTCCCAAAAATATTTCCAGACTTAAAGATGCATTAACCTGCATCCTAGACCACTGAAATTCCCAGAAATATTTTTTGGCACGGAAAATGCATTTTAGACCTGCAAAAATGTTGAAAACTTTGGAGGCCCAAAAAAGGGGTTTACAGGCATCCTAGACCCCCTGAAGTCCAGAGAATGTTGGCGGACCAAATATGGTGTCAGAGGGCTCTGAATGTCCCAAAAACATTTGGAGCCTGAAAGGGGCATTAACCCGCATCCTAGACTACTGAAATTCCCAAAAATATTTTTGGCACGGAAAATGCATCCTACACCCCTGAAAGTTCAGAATGTGTTAGCAGCCCAAAAAAGGCCTTAAAATGCATTATAGGCCTGCAAAAATGTTGAAAACTTTGGAGACCCAAAAAAGGGGTTTAACAGGCATCCTAGACCCCCTAAAGTCCAGATAATATTGGTGGACCAAAAACTGTGTCAGAGAGCTTTGAATGTCCCAAAAACATTTGCATCCTGAAAGGGGCATTAACCCGCATCCTAGACCACTGAAATTTCCCAAAATATTTTTGGCACGAAAAATGCATCCTACACCCCTGAAAGTTCAGAAAATGTTGGCAGCTCAAAAAAGGCATTAAAATGCATTTTAGACCTGCAAAAATGTTGAAAACTTTGGAGGCCTAAAAAAGGGGTTTACAGGCATCCTAGAACCCCTGAATATCCAGAAAATATTGGTGGACCAAAAATTGTGTCAGAGAGGTCTGAATGTCCCAAAAACATTTGCAGACTTAAAGATGCATTAACCCGCATCCTAGACCACTGAAATTCCCAGAAATATTTTTGACACGAAAAATGCATCCTACACCCCTGAAAGCTCAGAATATGTTAGCAGCCCAAAGAAGGCCTTAAAATGCATTTTAGGCCTACAAAAATGTTGAAAACTTTGGAAGCCCAAAAAAAGGGTTTATAGGCATCCTAGAGCCCCTAAAGTCCAGAAAATGTTGGTGGACCAAAAACTGTGTCAGAGAGCTCTGAATGTCCCAAAAATATTTCCAGACTTACAGATGGATTAACCCGCATCCTAGACCACTGAAATTCCCAGAAATATTTTTGACACGAAAAATGCATCCTACACCCCTGAAAGCTCAGAATATGTTAGCAGCCCAAAGAAGGCCTTAAAATGCATTTTAGACCTGCAAAAATGTTGAAAACGTTGGAGGCCCAAAAAAGGGGTTTACAGGCATCCTAGACCCCCTGAAGTCCAGAGAATGTTGGCGGACCAAATATGGTGTCAGAGAGCTCTGAATGTCCCAAAAACATTTGGAGCCTGAAAGGGCATTAACCCACATCCTAGACTACTGAAATTCCCAAAAATATTTTTGGCACGGAAAATGCATCCTACACCCCTGAAAGTTCAGAAAGTGTTGGCAGCTCAAAAAAGGCATCAAAATGCATTTTAGACCTGCAAAAATGTTGAAAACGTTGGAGGCCCAAAAAAGGGGTTTAACAGGCATCCTAGACCCCCTAAAGTCCAGATAATGTTGGTGGACCAAAAACTGTGTCAGAGAGCTTTGAATGTCCCAAAACATTTGCAGCCTGAAAGGGGAATTAACCCGCATCCTAGACCACTGAAATTCCCAAAAATATTTTGGCACGAAAAATGCATCCTACACCCCTGAAAGTTCTGAAACTGTTGGCAGCTCAAAAAAAGGCCTTAAAATGCATCTTATGCCTTCAAAAATGATGAAAACTTTGGTGGCCCAAAAATGGAGTTTACAGGCCTCCTAGACCCCTAAAGTCCAGAAAATGTTGGTGGACCAAAAAACGGTGTCAGAGAGCTCTGAATGTCCCAAAAACATTTGCAGCCTGAAAGGGGCATTAACCCGCATCCTAGACCACTGAAATTCCCAAAAATATTTTTGCCACGAAAAATGCATCCTATACCCCTGAAAGCTCAGAATATGTTAGCAGCCCAAAGAAGGCCTTAAAATTCATTTTAGGCCTGCCAAAATTTTGAAAACTTTGGAGGCCCAAAAAAGGGGTTTACAGGCCTCCTAGACCCCTAAAGTCCAGAAAATGTTGGTGGACCAAAAATGGTTTCAGAGAGCTCAGAATGTCCAAAAAACATTTGCAGCCTGAAAGGGGCATTAACCCGCATCCTAAATCACTGAAACTTCTGAAAATATTTTTGGCACGAAAAATGCATACTACACCCCTGAAAGTTCAGAAAATGTTGGCAGCTCAAAAAAAGCATTAAAATGCATTTTAGACCTGCAAACATGTTGAAAACTTTGGAGGCCTAAAAAAGGGGTTTACAGGCCTCCTAGACCCCTAAAGTCCAGAAAATGTTGGTGGACCAAAAAACGGTGTCAGAGAGCTCTGAATGTCCCAAAAACATTTGCAGCCTGAAAGGGGCATTAACCCGCATCCTAGACCACTGAAATTCCCAAAAATATTTTTGCCACGAAAAAAGCATCCTATACCCCTGAAAGCTCAGAATATGTTAGCAGCCCAAAGAAGGCCTTAAAATGCATTTTAGGCCTACAAAAATGTTGAAAACTTTGGAAGCCCAAAAAAAGGGTTTATAGGCATCCTAGAGCCCCTAAAGTCCAGAAAATGTTGGTGGACCAAAAACTGTGTCAGAGAGCTCTGAATGTCCCAAAAATATTTCCAGACTTAAAGATGCATTAACCCGCATCCTAGACCACTGAAATTCCCAGAAATATTTTTGGCACGGAAAATGCATCCTACACCCCTGAAAGTTCAGAAAATGTTGGCAGCTCAAAAAAGGCATCAAAATGCATTTTAGACCTGCAAAAATGTTGAAAACTTTGGAGGCCCAAAAAAGGGGTTTACAGGCATCCTAGACCCCCTGAAGTCCAGAGAATGTTGGCGGACCAAATATGGTGTCAGAGGGCTCTGAATGTCCCAAAAACATTTGGAGCCTGAAAGGGGCATTAACCCGCATCCTAGACTACTGAAATTCCCAAAAATATTTTTGGCACGGAAAATGCATCCTACACCCCTGAAAGTTCAGAATGTGTTAGCAGCCCAAAAAAGGCCTTAAAATGCATTATAGGCCTGCAAAAATGTTGAAAACTTTGGAAACCCAAAAAAGGGGTTTAACAGGCATCCTAGACCCCCTAAAGTCCAGATAATATTGGTGGACCAAAAACTGTGTCAGAGAGATTTGAATGTCCCAGAAACAGCCTGAAAGGGGCATTAACCCGCATCCTAGACCACTGAAATTTCCCAAAATATTTTTGGCACGAAAAATGCATCCTACACCCCTGAAAGTTCAGCAAATGTTGGCAGCTCAAAAAAGGCATTAAAATGCATTTTAGACCTGCAAAAATGTTGAAAACTTTGGAGGCCCAAAAATGGAGTTTACAGGCCTCCTAGACCCCTAAAGTCCAGAAAATGTTGGTGGACCAAAAAACGGTGTCATAGAGCTCTGAATGTCCCAAAAACATTTGCAGCCTGAAAGGGGCATTAACCCACATCCTAGACCACTGAAATTCCCAAAAATATTTTTGCCACAAAAAATGCATCCTATACCCCTGAAAGCTCAGAATATGATACCAGCCCAAAGAAGGCCTTAAAATGCATTATAGGCCTGCAAAAATGTAAAAGAAATCTTTGGAGGCCCAAAAAGGGGGTTTATAGGCATCCTAGACCTCCTAAAGTCCAGAAAATATTGGTGGACCAAAAACTGTGTCAAAGAGTTTTGAATGCCCCAAAACATTTGCAGCCTGAAAGGGGCATTAACCCGCATCCTAGACCACTGAAATTCCCAAAAATATTCTTGGCAAGAAAAATGCATCCTACACCCCTGAAAGTTCTGAAACTGTTGGCAGCTCAAAAAAAGGCCTTAAAATGCATCTTATGCCTTCAAAAATGATGAAAACTTTGGAGGCCCAAAAATGGAGTTTACAGGCCGTAGACCCCTAAAGTCCAGAAATGTTGGTGGACCAAAAATGGTGTCAGAGAGCTCTGAATGTCCCAAAAACATTTGCAGCCTGAAAGGGGCATTAACCCGCATCCTAGACCACTGAAATTTCCCAAAATATTTTTGGCACGAAAAATGCATCCTACACCCCTGAAAGTTCAGAATATGTTAGCAGCCCAAAAAAGGCCTTAAAATGCATTATAGGCCTGCAAAAATGTTGAAAACTTTGGAGACCCAAAAAAGGGGTTTAACAGGCATCCTAGACCCCCTAAAGTCCAGAGAATATTGGTGGACCAAAAACTGTGTCAGAGAGCTTTGAATGTCCCAAAACATTTGCAGCCTGAAAGGGGCATTAACCCGCATCCTAGACCACTGAAATTCCCAAAAATATTTTTGGCATGAAAAATGCATCCTACACCCCTGAAAGTTCTGAAACTGTTGGCAGCTCAAAAAAAGGCCTTAAAATGCATCTTATGCCTTCAAAAATGATGAAAACTTTGGAGGCCCAAAAATGTAGTTTACAGGCCTCCTAGACCCCTAAAGTCCAGAATGTTGGTGGACCAAAAAACGGTGTCAGAGAGCTCTGAATGTCCCAAAAACATTTGCAGCCTGAAAGGGGCATTAACCCGCATCCTAGACCACTGAAATTCCCAAAAATATTTTTGCCACGAAAAAAGCATCCTATACCCCTGAAAGCTCAGAATATGTTAGCAGCCCAAAGAAGGCCTTAAAATGCATTTTAGGCCTACAAAAATGTTGAAAACTTTGGAAGCCCAAAAAAAGGGTTTATAGGCATCCTAGAGCCCCTAAAGTCCAGAAACTGTTGGTGGACCAAAAACTGTGTCAGAGAGCTCTGAATGTCCCAAAAATATTTCCAGACTTAAAGATGCATTAACCCGCATCCCAGACCACTGAAATTCCCAGAAATATTTTTGGCACGGAAAATGCATCCTACACCCCTGAAAGTTCAGAAAATGTTGGCAGCTCAAAAAAGGCATCAAAATGCATTTTAGACCTGCAAAAATGTTGAAAACTTTGGAGGCCCAAAAAAGGGGTTTACAGGCATCCTAGACCCCCTGAAGTCCAGAGAATGTTGGCGGACCAAAAAACGGTGTCAGAGAGCTCTGAATTTCCCAAAAACATTTGCAGCCTGAAAGGGGCATTAACCCGCATCCTAGACCACTGAAAGTCCCAAAAATATTTTTGCCACGAAAAATGCATCCTATACCCCTGAAAGCTCAGAATATGTTAGCAGCCCAAAGAAGGCCTTAAAATTCATTTTAGGCCTGCAAAAATGTTGAAAACTTTTGAGGCCCAAAAAAGGGGTTTACAGGCCTCCTAGACCCCTAAAGTCCAGAAAATGTTGGTGGACCAAAAATGGTTTCAGAGAGCTCAGAATGTCCAAAAAACATTTGCAGCCTGAAAGGGGCATTAACCTGCATCCTAAATCACTGAAACTTCTGAAAATATTTTTGGCACGAAAAATGCAGACTACACCCCTGAAAGTTCAGAAAATGTTGGCAGCTCAAAAAAAGCATTAAAATGCATTTTAGACCTGCAAACATGTTGAAAACTTTGGAGGCCTAAAAAAGGGGTTTACAGGCATCCTAGACCCCCTAAAGTCCAGAAAATATTGGTGGACCAAAAATTGTGTCAGAGAGGTCTGAATGTCCCAAAAACATTTGCAGACTTAAAGATGCATTAACCCGCATCCTAGACCACTGAAATTCCCAGACATATTTTTGACACGAAAAATGCATCCTACACCCCTGAAAGTTCAGAATGTGTTAGCAGCCCAAAAAAGGCCTTAAAATGCATTATAGGCCTGCAAAAATGTTGAAAACTTTGGAGACCCAAAAAAGGGGTTTAACAGGCATCCTAGACCCCCTAAAGTCCAGATAATATTGGTGGACCAAAAACTGTGTCAGAGAGCTTTGAATGTCCCAAAACATTTGCAGCCTGAAAGGGGCATTAGCCCGCATCCTAGACCACTGAAATTCCCAAAAATATTTTGGCACGAAAAATGCATCCTACACCCCTGAAAGTTCTGAAACTGTTGGCAGCTCAAAAAAAGGCCTTAAAATGCATCTTATGCCTTCAAAAATGATGAAAACTTTGGAGGCCCAAACATGGAGTTTACAGGCCTCCTAGACCCCTAAAGTCCAGAAAATGTTGGTGGACCAAATATAGTGTCAGAGAGCTATGAATGTCCCAAAAACATTTGCAGCCTGAAAGGGGCATTAACCCGCATCCTAGACCACTGAAATTCCCAAAAATATTTTTGCCACGAAAAATGCATCCTATACCCCTGAAAGCTCAGAATATGTTAGCAGCCCTAAGAAGGCCTTAAAATTCATTTTAGGCCTGCACAAATGTTGAAAACTTTGGAAGCCCAAAAAAGGGGTTTATAGGCCTCCTAGACCCCTAAAGTCCAGAAAATGTTGGTGGACCAAAAACGGTGTCAGAGAGGTCTGAATGTCCCAAAAACATTTGCAGCCTGAAAGGGCCATTAACCCGCATCCTAGACCACTGAAATTCTCAAAAATATTTTTGCCACGAAAAATGCATCCTATACCCCTGTAAGCTCAGAATATGTTAGCAGCCTAAAGAAGGCCTTAAAATGCATTTTAGGCCTACAAAAATGTTGAAAACTTTGGAAGCCCAAAAAAGGGGTTTATAGGCATCCTAGAGCCCCTAAAAGTCCAGAAAATGTTGGTGGACCAAAAACTGTGTCCGAGAGCTTTGAATGTTCCAAAACATTTGCAGCCTGAAAGGGGCATTAACCCGCATCCTAGACCACTGAAATTCCCAAAAATATTTTTGACCCAAAAAATGCACTCTACACCCCTGAAAGTTCTGAAACTGTTGGCAGCTCAGAAAAAGGCCTTAAAATGCATGTTATGCCTTCAAAAATGATGAAAACTCTGGAGGCCCAAAAATGGAGTTTACAGGCCTCCTAGACCCCTAAAATCCAGAAAATGTTGGTTGACCAAAAATGGTGTCAGAGAGCTCTGAATGTCCCAAAAACAGCCTGAAAGGGGCATTAACCCGCATCCTAGACTACTGAAATTTCCCAAAATATTTTTGGCACGAAAAATGCATCCTATACCCTTGTAAACTCAGAATATGTTAGCAGCCCAAAGAAGGCCTTAAAATACATCTTAGGCCTGCAAAAATGCAAAATAAACTTTGGAGGCCGTAAAAAGGGGTTTACAGGCATCCTAGACCCCCTAAAGTCCAGAAAATATTGGTGGACCAAAAACTGTGTCAAAGAGGTCTGAATGTCCCAAAAACATTTGCAGCCTGAAAGGGGCATTAACCCGCATCCTAGACCACTGAAATTCCCAGAAATATTTTTGGCACGAAAAATGCACCCTACACCCCTGAAAGTTCAGAAAATGTTGGCAGCTCAAAAAAGGCATTAAAATGCATTTTAGACCTGCAAAAATGTTGAAAACTTTGGAGGCCCAAAAATGGGGTTTACAGGCATCCTAGACCCCCTAAAATCCAGAAAATATTGGTGGACCAAAAACTGTGTCAGAGAGCTTTGAATGTCCCAAACCATTTGCAGCCTGAAAGGGGCATTAACCCGCATCCTAGACCACTGAAATTCCCAAAAATATTTTGGCACGAAAAATGCATCCTACACCCCTGAAAGTTCTGAAACTGTTGGCAGCTCAAAAAAGGCCTTAAAATGCATCTTATGCCTTCAAAAATGATGAACACTTTGGCGGCCCAAAAATGGAGTTTACAGGCCTCCTAGACCCCTAAAGTCCAGAAAATGTTGGTGGACCAAAAAACGGTGTCAGAGAGCTCTGAATGTCCCAAAAACATTTGCAGCCTGAAAGGGGCATTAACCCGCATCCTAAATCACTGAAACTTCTGAAAATATTTTTGCCACGAAAAATGCATACTACACCCCTGAAAGTTCAGAATATGTTAGCAGCCCAAAGAAGGCCTTAAAATGCATTTTAGGCCTACAAAAATGTTGAAAACTTTGGAAGCCCAAAAAAGGGGTTTATAGGCATCCTAGAGCCCCTAAAGTCCAGAAAATGTTGGTGGACCAAAAACTGTGTCAGAGAGCTCTGAATGTCCCAAAAACATTTGCAGACTTAAAGATGCATTAACCCGCATCCTGGACCACTGAAATTCACAGAAATATTTTTGGCACGAAAAATGCATCCTACACCCCTGAAAGTTCAGAAAATGTTGGCAGCTCAAAAAAGGCATTAAAATGCATTTTAGACCTGCAAAAATGTTGAAAACTTTGGAGGCCCAAAAAAGGGGTTTACAGGCATCCTAGACCCCCTGAAGTCCAGAGAATGTTGGCGGACCAAATATGGTGTCAGAAAGCTCTGAATGTCCCAAAAAACATTTGGAGCCTGAAAGGGGCATTAACCCGCATCCTAGACCACTGAAATTCCCAAAAATATTTTTGGCACGGAAAATGCATCCTACACCCCTGAAAGTTCAGAAAATGTTGGCAGCTCAAAACAAATGCCTTAAATTGCATCTTAGGCCTTCAAAAATGTTGAAAACTTTGGAGACCCAAAAAAGGGGTTTACAGGCATCTTAGACCCCCTAAAATCCAGAAAATATTGGTGGACCAAAAACGGTGTCAGAGAGCTTTGAATGTCCCAAAACATTTGCATCTTGAAAGGGGCATTAACCCGCATCCTAGACCACTGAAATTCCCAAAAATATTTTTGGCACAAAAAATGCATCCTACACCCCTGACAGTTCAGAAAATGTTGGCAGCTCAAAAATATGCCTTAAAATGCATCTTAGGCCTTCAAATATGTTGAAAACTTTGGAGGCCCAAAAAAGGGGTTTACAGGCACCCTAGACCCCCTAAAGTCCAGAAAATGTTGGTGGACCAAAAACTGTGTCAGAGAGCTCTGAATGTCCCAAAACATTTGCAGCCTGAAAGCGGCATTAACCCTCATCCTAGACCACTGAAATTCCCAAAAATATTTTTGGCACAAAAAAAGCACTCTACACCCCTGAAAGTTCTGAAACTGTTGGCAGCTCAAAAAAAGGCCTTAAAATGCATTTTATGCCTTCAAAAATGATGAAAACTTTGGAGGCCCAAAAATGGAGTTTACAGGCCTCCTAGACCCCTAAAGTCCAGAAAATGTTGGCGGACCAAAAATGGTGTCAGAGAGCTCTGAATGTCCCAAAAACATTTGGAGCCTGAAAGGGGCATTAACCCGCATCCTAGACCACTGAAATCACCAAAAATATTTTTGGCACGGAAAATGCATCTTACACCCCTGAAAGTTCAGAATGTGTTAGCAGCCCAAAAAAGGCCTTAAAATGCATTATAGGCCTGCAAAAATGTTGAAAACTTTGGAGACCCAAAAAAGGGGTTTAACAGGCATCCTAGACCCCCTAAAGTCCAGAAAATATTGGTGGACCAAAAACTGTGTCAGAGAGCTTTGAATGTCCCAAAAACATTTGCATCCTGATAGGGGCATTAACCCGCATCCTAGACCACTGAAATTCCCAAAAATATTTTTGGCACGAAAAATGCATCCTATACCCCTGAAAGTTCAGAATATGTTAGCAGCCCAAAAAAGGCCTTAAAATGCATAATAGGCCTGCACAAATGCAAAAAAACTTTGGAGACCGTAAAAAGGGGTTTACAGGCATCCTAGACCCCCTAAAGTCCAGAAAATATTGGTGGACCAAAAACTGTGTCAGAGAGGTCTGAATGTCCCAAAAACATTTGCAGCCTGAAAGGGGCATTAACCCGCATCCTAGACCACTGAAATTTCCCAAAATATTTTTGGCACGAAAAATGCATCCTACACCCCTGAAAGTTCAGAAAATGTTGGCAGCTCAAAAAAGACATTAAAATGCATTTTAGACCTGCAAAAATGTTGAAAACTTTGGAGGCCTAAAAAAGGGGTTTACAGGCATCCTAGACCCCCTAAAGTCCAGAAAATATTGGTGGACCAAATATGGTGTCAGAGAGCTCTGAATGTCCCAAAAACATTTGCAGCCTGTAAGGGGCATTAACCCGCATCCTAGAACACTGAAATTCCCAAAAATATTTTTGGCACAGAAAATGCATCCTACACCCCTGAAAGTTCAGAAAATGTTGGCAGCTCAAAACAAATGCCTTAAAATGCATCTTAGGCCTTCAAAAATGTTGAAATCTTTGGAGACCCAAAAAATGAGTTTACAGGCATCCTAGACCCCGTAAAATCCAGAAAATATTGGTGGATCAAAAACTGTGCCAGAGAGCTTTGAATTCCCAAAACATTTGCAGCCTGAAAGGGGCATTAACCCGCATCCTAGACCATTGAAATTCCCAAAAATATTTTTGGCACAAAAAATGCACCCTACACCCCTGAAAGTTCTGAAACTGTTGGCAGCTCAAAAAAAGGCCTTAAAATGCATCTTATGCCTTCAAAAATGATGAAAACTTTTGAGGCCCAAAAATGGAGTTTACAGGCCTCCTAGACCCCTAAAGTCCAGAAAATGTTGGTGGACCAAAAATGGTGTCAGAGAGCTCTAAATGTCCCAAAAACAGCCTGAAAGGGGCATTAAACCGCATCCTAGAACACTGAAATTTCCCAAAATATTGTTGGCACGAAAAATGCATCCTACACCCCTGAAAGTTCAGAAAATGTTGGCAGCTCAAAAAAGGCATTAAAATGCATTTTAGACCTGCAAACATGTTGAAAACTTTGGAGGCGTAAAAAAGGGGTTTACAGGCATCCTAGACCCCCTAAAGTCCAGAAAATATTGGTGGACCAAAAATTGTGTCAGAGCGGTCTGAATGTCCCAAAACATTTACAGACTTAAAGATGCATTAACCCGCATCCTAGACCATTGAAATTCCCAGAAATATTTTTGGCACGAAAAATGCATCCTACACCCCTGAAAGTTCAGAAAATGTTGGCAGCTCAAAAAAGGCATTAAAATGCATTTTAGACCTGCAAAAATGTTGAAAACTTTGGAGGCCCAAAAAAGTGGTTTACAGGCATCCTAGACCCCCTAAAGTCCAGAGAATGTTGGTGGACCAAATATGGTGTCAGAGGGCTCTGAATATCCCAAAAACATTTGCAGCCTAAAAGGGGCATTAACCCGCATCCTAGACCACTGAAATTTCCCAAAATATTTTTGGCACGTAAAATGCATCCTACACCCCTGAAAGTTCAGAATGTGTTAGCAGCCCAAAAAAGGCCTTAAAATGCATTATAGGCCTGCAAAAATGTTGAGAACTTTGGAGACCCAAAAAAGGGGTTTAACAGGCATCCTAGACCCCCTGAAGTCCAGAGAATGTTGGCGGACCAAATATGGTGTCAGAGAGCTCTGAATGTCCCAAAAAACAATTGGAGCCTGAAAGGGGCATTAACCCGCCTTCTACACCACTGAAATTTCCCAAAATATTTTTGGGCCTCCGAATGTCCCAAAAACATTTGCAGCCTGAAAGGGGCATTAACCCACATGAAATTTGATCACTGAAATTCCCAAAAATATTTCTGGCACGAAAAGTGCATCCTACACCCCTGAAAGTTCAGAAAACACCCCTGAAATGTTGGCAGCTCAAATAAAACGCCTTAAAATGCATTTTAGGCTTGCACAAATTATGAAAACTTCGGAAGCCCAAAAAAGGAGTTTACAGGAATCCTAGACCCCACAAATTCCAGAAAATGGTTGTGGCCCAAAAAAGTGTCAGAGAGCTCTGAATGTCCCAACAACATTTGCAGTTTGAAGGAGGCATTAACCTGCATCCTAGACCTCTGAAGTTCCCAAAAATATTTTGTGCACGAAAAATGCATCCTGTACCCCTGAAAGCTCAGAATATGTTAGCAGCCCAAAGAAGGCCTTAAAATGCATTTTAGGCCTGCAAAAATGTAAAAAATGTTGGAGGCCCAAAAAAAGGGGTTTACAGGCATCCTAGACGCCCTAAAGTCCAGACAATGTTGTTGGACCAAAAATGGTGTCAGAGAGCTCTGAATGTCCCAAAAACATTTGCAACCTGAAAGGGGCATTAACCCGCATCCTAGACCACTGAAACTTCCCAAAATATTTTTGGCAAGAAAAATGTATGCTACACCCCTGGAAGTTCAGAAAATGTTGGCAGCTTTAAAGAAATGCCTTAAAATGCATCTTAGGCCTTCACAAATGGTGAAAACTTTGGAGGCCTAAAAAAGGGGTTTGCAGGCATCCTAGACCCCCTAAAGTCCAGAAAATGTTGTTGGACCAAAAACGGTGTCAGAGAGCTCTGAATGTCCCAAAAACATTTGCAGCATGAAATGGGCATTAACCTACATCGTAGACCACTCAAATTCCCAAAAATATTTTTGGTATGAAAAATGCATCCTACACCCCTGAAAGTTCAGAATATGTTAGCAGCCCAAAAAGGCCTTATAATGCATTGTAGGTCTGCGAAAATGTTGAAAACTTTGGAGGCCCAAAAAAGGGGTTTACAGGCATACAAGACCCCCTAAAGTCCAGAAAATGTTGGTGGACCAAAAATGGTGTCAGAGAGCTTTGAATGTCCAAAAAACATTTGCAGACTTAAAGATGCATTAACCCGCATCCTAGACCACTGAAATTCACAGAAATATTTTTAGCACGAAAAATGCATCCTACACCCCTGAAAGTTCAGAAAATGTTGGCAGCTCAAAAAAGGCATTAAAATGCATTTTAGACCTGCAAAAATGTTGAACACTTTGGAGGCCCAAAAAAGGGGTTTACAGGCATCCTAGACCCCCTGACGTCCAGAGAATGTTGGTGGACCAAAATCTGTTTCAGAGAGCTTTGAATGTCCCAAAAACATTTGCAGCCTGAAAGGGGCATTAACCTGCATCCTAGACCACTGAAATTCTCAAAAATATTTTTGCCATGAAAAATGCATCCTATACCCCTGTAAGCTCAGAATATGTTAGCAGCCCAAAGAAGGCCTTAAAATGCATTTTAGGCCTTCAAAAATGTTGAAAACTTTGGAGACCCAAAAAAGGGGTTTACAGGCATCCTAGACCCCCTAACGTCCAGAAAATATTGGTGGACCAAAAACTGTGTCAGAGAGCTTTGAATGTCCCAAAAACATTTGCATCCTGAAAGGGACATTAACCCGCATCCTAGACCACTGAAATTCCCAAAAATATTTTTGGCACGAAAAATGCATCCTACACCCCTGAAAGTTCAGAATATGTTAGCAGCCCAAAAGTCTTAAAATGCCTTATAGGCCTGCAAAAATGCAAAACAAAACTTTGGAGGCCGTAAAAAGGGGTTTACAGGCATCCTAGACCCCCTAAAGTCCAGAAAATATTGGTGGACCAAAAACTGTGTCAGAGAGGTCTGAATGTCCCAAAAACATTTGCAGCCTGAAAGGGGCATTAACCCGCATCCTAGACCACTGAAATTTCCCAAAATATTCTTGGCACGAAAAATGCATCCTACACCCCTGAAAGTTCAGAAAATGTTGGCTGCTCAAAAAAGGCATTAAAATGCATTTTAGACCGGCAAAAATGTTGAAAACTTTGGAGACCCAAAAAAGGGGTTTACAGGCATCCTAGACCCCCTAAAATCCAGACAATATTGGTGGACCAAAAACTGTGTCAGAGAGCTTTGAATGTCCCAAAACATTTGCAGCCTGAAAGGGGCATTAACCCGCATCCTAGACCACTGAAATTCCCAAAAATATTTTTGGCACAAAAAATGCACCCTACACCCCTGAAAGTTCTGAAACTGTTGGCAGCTCAAAAAAAGGCCTTAAAATGCATCTTATGCCTTCAAAAATGATGAACATTTTGGAGGCCCAAAAATGGAGTTTACAGGCCTCCTAGACCCCTAAAGTCCAGAAAATGTTGGTGGACCAAAAATGGTGTCAGAGAGCTCTGAATGTCCCAAAAACAACCTGAAAAGGGCATTAACCCGCATCCTAGACCACTGCAATTTCCCAAAATATTTTTAGCACGAAAAATGCATCCTACACCCCTATAAACTCAGAATATGTTAGCAGCCTAAAGAAGGCCTTAAAATGCATTTTAGGCCTTCAAAAACGTTGAAAACTTTGGAGACCCAAAAAAGGGGTTTACAGGCATCCTAGACCCCCCAAAGTCCAGAAAATATTGGTGGACCAAAAACTGTGTCAGAGAGCTTTGAATGTCCCAAAAACATTTGCATCCTGATAGGGGCATTAACCCGCATCCTAGACCACTGAAATTTCCCAAAATATTTTTGGCACGAAAAATGCATCCTACACCCCTATAAGCTCAGAATATGTTAGCAGCCCAAAGAAGGCCTTAAAATGCATTTTAGGCCTTCAAAAACGTTGAAAACTTTGCAGACCCAAAAAAGGGGTTTACAGGCATCCTAGACCCCCTAAAGTCCAGAAAATATTGGTGGACCAAAAACTGTGTCAGAGAGCTTTGAATGTCCCAAAAACATTTGCATCCTGATAGGGGCATTAACCCGCATCCTAGACCACTGAAATTCCCAAAAATATTTTTGGCACGAAAAATGCATCCTACACCCCTGAAAGGTCAGAATATGTTAGCAGCCCAAAAAAGGCCTTAAAATGCATTATAGGCCTGCAAAAATGCAAAAAAAACTTTGGAGACCGTAAAAAGGGGTTTACAGGCATCCTAGACCCTCTAAAGTCCAGAAAATATTGGTGGACCGAAAACTGTGTCAGAGAGGTCTGAATGTCCCAAAAACATTTGCAGCCTGAAAGGGGCATTAACCTGTATCCTAGACCACTGAAATTTCCCAAAATATTTTTGGCACGAAAAATGCATCCTACACCCCTGAAAGTTCAGAAAATGTTGCAGCTCAAAAAAGCCATTAAAATGCATTTTAGACCTGCAAAAATGTTGAAAACTTTGGAGGCCTAAAAAGGGGGTTTACAGGCATCCTAGACCCCCTAAAGTCCAGAAAATATTGGTGGACCAAATATGGTGTCAGAGAGCTCTGAATGTCCCAAAAACATTTGCAGCCTGAAAGGGGCATTAACCCGCATCCTAGAGCACTGAAATTCCCAAAAATATATTTGGCACGGAAAATGCATCCTACACCCCTGAAAGTTAAGAAAATGTTGGCAGCTCAAAACAAATGCCTTAAAATGCATTTTAGGCCTTCAAAAATGTTGAAAACTTTGGAGACCCAAAAAAGGGGTTTACAGGCTTCTTAGACCCCCTAAAATCCAGAAAATATTGGTGGACCAAAAACTGTGTCAGAGATCTTTGAATGTCCCAAAACATTTGCATCCTGAAAGGGGCATTAACCCGCATCCTAGACCACTGAAATTCCCAAAAATATTTTTGGCACAAAAAATGCACCCTACACCCCTGAAAGTTCTGAAACTGTTGGCAGCTCAAAAGAAGGCCTTAAAATGCATCTTATGCCTTCAAAAATGATGAAAACTTTTGAAGCCCAAAAATGGAGTTTACAGGCCTCCTAGACCCCTAAAGTCCATAAAATGTTGGTGGACCAAAAATGGTGTCAGAGAGCTCTGAATGTCCCAAAACAGCCTGAAAGGGGCATTAACCCGCATCCTAGACCACTGAAATTTCCCAAAATATTTCTGGCATGAAAAATGCATCCTACACCCCTGAAAGTTCAGAAAATGTTGGCAGCTCAAAAAAGTCATTAAAATGCATTTTAGACCTGCAAACATGTTGAAAACTTTGGAGACTCAAAAAAGGGGTTTACAGGCATCCTAGACCCCCTAAAGTCCAGAAAATATTGGTGGACCAATAATTGTGTCAGAGAGGTCTGAATGTCCCAAAAACATTTGCAGACTTAAAGATGCATTAACCCGCATCCTAGACCACTGAAATTCCCAGAAATATTTTTGGCACGAAAAATGCATCCTACACCCCTGAAAGTTCAGAAAATGTTGGCAGCTCAAAAAAGGCATTAAAATGCATTTTAGACATGCAAAAATGTTGAAACCTTTGGAGGCCCAAAAAAGAGGTTTACAGGCATCCTAGACCCCCTAAAGTCCAGAGAATGTTGGTGGACCAAATATAGTGTCAGAGAGCTCTGAATGTCCCAAAAACATTTGCAGCCTGAAAGGGGCATTAACCCGCATCCTAGACCACTGAAATTTCCCAAAATATTTTTGGCACAAAAAATGCACCATACACCCCTGAAAGTTCTGAAACTGTTGGCAGCTCAAAAAAAGGCCTTAAAATGCATCTTATGCCTTCAAAAATGATGAAAACTTTGGAGGCCCAAAAATGGAGTTTACAGGCACCCTAGACCCCCTAAAGTCCAGAAAATGTTGGTGGACCAAAAATGGTGTCAGAGAGCTCTGAATGTCCCAAAAACATTTGCAGCCTGAAAGGGGCATTAACCCGCATCCTAGACCACTGAAATTTCCCAAAACATTTTTGGCACGTAAAAGGCATCCTACACCCCTGAAAGTTCAGAATGTGTTAGCAGCCCAAAAAAGGCCTTAAAATGCATTATAGGCCTGCAAAAATGTTGAAAACTTTGGAGACCCAAAAAAGGGGTTTAACAGGCATCCTAGACCCCCTAAAGTCCAATTAATATTGGTGGACCAAAAACTGTGTCAGAGAGCTTTGAATGTCCCAAAACATTTGCAGCCTGAAAGGGGCATTAGCCCGCATCCTAGACCACTGAAATTCCCAAAAATATTTTGGCACGAAAAATGCATCCTACACCCCTGAAAGTTCTGAAACTGTTGGCAGCTCAAAAAAAGGCCTTAAAATGCATCTTATGCCTTCAAAAATGATGAAAACTTTGGAGGCCCAAAAATGGAGTTTACAGGCCTCCTAGACCCCTAACGTCCAGAAAATGTTGGAGGACCAAAAAACGGTGTCAGAGAGCTCTGAATGTCCCAAAAACATTTGCAAACTGAAAGGGGCATAAACCCGCATCCTAGACCACTGAAATTCCCAAAAATATTTTTGCCACGAAAAATGCATCCTATACCCCTGAAAGCTCAGAATATGTTAGCAGACCAAAGAAGGCCTTAAAATTCATTTTAGGCCTGCAAAAATGTTGAAAACTTTGGAGGCCCAAAAAAGGGGTTTACAGGCCTCCTAGACCCCTAAAGTCCAGAAAATGTTGGTGGACCAAAAATGGTTTCAGAGAGCTCAGAATGTCCAAAAAACATTTGCAGCCTGAAAGGGGCATTAACCCGCATCCTAAATCACTGAAACTTCTGAAAATATTTTTGGCACGAAAAATGCACTCTACACCCCTGAAAGTTCAGAATATGTTAGCAGCCCAAGGAAGGCCTTAAAATGCATTTTAGGCCTACAAAAATGTTGAAAACTTTGGAAGCCCAAAAAAGGGGTTTATAGGCATCCTAGTGCCCCTAAAGTCCAGAAAATGTTGGTGGACCAAAAACTTGTCAGAGAGCCCTGAATGTCCCAAACACATTTGCAGACTTAAAGATGCATTAATACGCATCCTAGACCACTGAAATTCACAGAAATATTTTTAGCACGAAAAATGCATCCTACACCCCTGAAAGTTCAGAAAATGTTGGCAGCTCAAAAAAGGCATTAAAATGCATTTTAGACCTGCAAAAATGTTGAAAACTTTGGAGGCCCAAAAAAGGGGTTTACAGGCACCCTAGACCCCCTAAAGTCCAAAAAATGTTGGTGGACCAAAAAAGGTGTCAGAGAGCTCTGAATGTCCCAAAAACAGCCTGAAAGGGGCATTAACCCGCATCCTAGACCACTGAAATTACCCAAAATATTTTTGGCACGAAAAATGCATCCTACACCCCTGAAAGTTCAGAATATGTTAGCAGCCCAAAGAAGGCCTTAAAATGCATTTTAGGCCTACAAAAATGTTGAAAACTTTGGAAGCCCAAAAAAGGGGTTTATAGGCATCCTAGAGCCCCTAAAGTCCAGAAAATGTTGGTGGACCAAAAACTGTCTCAGAGAGCTCTGAATGTCCCAAAAACATTTGCAGACTTAAAGATGCTTTAACCCGCATCCTAGACCACTGAAATTCACAGAAATATTTTTGGCACGAAAAATGCATCCTACACCCCTGAAAGTTCAGAAAATGTTGGCAGCTCAAAAAAGGCATTAAAATGCATTTTAGACCTACAAAAATGTTGAAAACATTGGAGGCCCAAAAAAGGGGTTTACAGGCATCCTAGACCCCCTGAAGTCCAGAGAATGTTGGCGGACCAAATATGGGGTCAGAGAGCTCTGAATGTCCCAAAAACATTTGAAGCCTGAAAGGGGCATTAACCCGCATCCTAGACCACTGAAATTCCCCAAAAAAATTTTGGCACAAAAAATGCACCATACACCCCTGAAAGTTCTGAAACTGTTGGCAGCTCAAAAAAAAGGCCTTAAAATGCATCTTATGCCTTCAAAAATGATGAAAACTTTGGAGGCCCAAAAATGGAGTTTACAGACCTCCTAGACCCCTAAAGTCCAGAAAATGTTGTTGGACCAAAAATGGTGTCAGAGAGCTCTGAAAGTCCCAAAAGCATTTACAGCCTATAAGGGGCATTAACCCGCATCCTAGACCACTGAAATTTCCCAAAATATTTTTGCCACGAAAAATGCATCCTATACCCCTGTAAGCTCAGAATATGTTAGCAGCCCAAAGAAGGCCTTAAAATGCATCTTAGGCCTTCAAAAATGTTGAAAACTTTGGAGACCCAAAAAAGGGGGTTACAGGCATCCTAGACCCCCTAAAGTCCAGAAAATATTGGTGGACCAAAAACTGTTTCAGAGAGCTTTGAATGTCCCAAAACATTTGCAGCCTGAAAGGGGCATTAACCCGCATCCTAGACCACTGAAATTCCCAAAAATATTTTTGGCACAAAAAAATCCACTCTACACCCCTGAAAGTTCTGAAACTGTTGGCAGCTCAATAAAAGGCCTTAAAATGCATCTTATGCCTTCAAAACTGATGAAAACTTTGGAGGCCCAAAAATGGAGTTTACAGGCCTCCTAGACCCCTAAAGTCCAGAAAATGTTGGTGGACCAAAAATGGTGTCAGAGAGCTCTGGATGTCCCAAAAACAGCCTGAAAGGGGCATTAACCCGCATCCTAGACCACTGAAATTTCCCAAAATATTTTTGGCACGAAAAATGCATCCTATACCCCTGTAAGCTCAGAATATGTTAGCAGCCCAAAGAAGGCCTTAAAATGCATCTTAGGCCTTCAAAAATGTTGAAAACTTTGGAGACCCAAAAAAGGGGGTTACAGGCATCCTAGACCCCCTAAAGTCCAGAAAATATTGGTGGACCAAAAACTGTGTCAGAGAGCTTTGAATGTCCCAAAACATTTGCAGCCTGAAAGGGGCATTATCCCGAATCCTAGACACTGAAATTCCCAAAAATATTTTGGCACGAAAAATGCATCCTACACCCCTGAAAGTTCTGAAACTGTTGGCAGCTCAAAAAAAGGCCTTAAAATGCATCTTATGCCTTCAAAAATGATGAAAACTTTGGAGGCCCAAAAATGGAGTTTACAGGCCTCCTAGACCCCTAAAGTCCAGAAAATGTTGGTGGACCAAAAATGGTGTCAGAGAGCTTTGAATGTCCCAAAAACAGCCTGAAAGGGGCATTAACCCGCATCCTAGACCACTGAAATTTCCCAAAATATTTTTGGCACGAAAAATGCATCCTACACCCCTGAAAGTTCAGAAAATGTTGGCAGCTCAAAAAAATGCCTTAAAATGCATTTTAGGCCTTCAAATATGTATAAAACTTTGGAAGCCCAAGAAAAGTCCTAAAGCCCTAAAGTCCAGAAAATGTTGGTGGACCAAAAACGGTGTCAGAGAGGTCTGAATGTCCCAAAAACATTTGCAGCCTGAAAGGGGCATTAACCTGCATCCTAGACCACTGAAATTCTCAAAAATATTTTTGCCACTGTCGGGGGGAAATTCTGCCGGGGTCGGCCGGGCCGTCCACAGACCTCCGGGCAGGGAGGCCCCAACTCCTCCCGTATATAGAGATAGAGTATGAGACACACGCAAGAAGCAAGGTGACTCTGCTGTTTATTAGACAAAATGGCAGGGATGGGTCAAGGAGCGTACGCGTCCGTCCTGACACACAACAATCGTGGGGCTCGCAGGCCCTTTTTACCTTAGTATGACGCGCTACTTGCGGCATCTTACAAAGTTTAATAAAAACCCTATTTCCACTCTGGATTGGTTACTTGAGTGGTAGGGTTAGTATAGCGCACATATAGAGAACGGTGTTAGTGGCTGAGGGTTAGTCAGGTGGTATACCTGGGCTGTCCCTTCAATTTGATACATGAAAATTGTTACATGAAGACCTCTGAGGATTGGTCAATGTGAATAGCGTCAGTGATAAGAACCCCATGTTCTAATTGGTCCGCTCGCGAGCCTCCCAGTCTGGGACTATCGCTGTTCCCAGCTCGCTCTGCACCTGTCATTTGCAACAATGTTTTAATATGAGTAGGTGTAAACAATGTGAGGATTTATTCATATGTTGGGAGGTCAAATACTCCCACTGCTGCAGATGTCCAATGAGTCTTTTAATTGTATCTGCCTGTGTCTTGAAACGTGGGATTCAGGTGTCTCCTTCCTTCTGGGCTTGGCATCTTGTCAGGTTTGGCTTTGTCACGTGAGGTGGGACCGTGTTTGAGGCAAAATTCAACACAATTAATATTGTTTTTCCTACTGTATGCCTGGTTTATCTTGCAGGTGCGACCTTGGCGTTGGTTTGCAGCGTGCGAGATTTCAACATCGTACCCTTGGCGGGGTGCCTTCGCCGGGCTCATTTTGCAGGGTCAGCAACCCAGTTCTTGCTCATTCAATGTTCATGGAAGCTTTTGCCTGCGGCCTACTTGGGCCTGGTGCATAGGTGGAACCGTTTGATGCAGGGTGCTTTAGGTTACGGTATCATATTGCTTTATCCTCAGTATCGTGTCCCCGTTATATTCTTCATTATGGTATATGGCTCTTAGAAGAAGCGTGAGCAAGCCTTTTTATATAAGTTCATGATGCGTCTTGCGTTTCTGCATTTTGAGAGCCTATGTGGAAAATAATAAAGATGCACGTCCGTGAGTATGTCTGTCGCCTACGTCATAGCACTGAGTATATTCTTCGTGTAGATTGGTGCGGGAGTGTCCGGTGTGTATATTTGCACAGGTGTGCTGACCGTTGGCTAGGTCGTCATGGCATCTCTAACGACGTGTAGGTTTAGTCGAGTTGATCCGTGCCGCAGGTGTCGGCATGGACAGGGCGGGCTACTGGGCAGGTAGATGGACACATCCGTATGTTCCTGTACCAGGGTATTTGGTCGTCCGGTAGATAGGCAAACTCCTCTCGTGGCGGGTGTCTGGGCCGTGATCCTCTAGGCCAAGCGCGAGAGGGGAAGGGCGGGAGCCTGGTCTTCCATTCTCCGACTTCAGTCCCCCCTCTGGTCGACTTGTCGACCACAAACATATCCTTTTCTTTATCTCCTCTTACTCTCCATATCTTAGTTATTCCTCCCAAATGGCCATAGTGGTTAACATGATCTTCAAATGACCAATACATATATTCACAGGTTCCTCCAGGAGTACAGTATACCCATTTCCCTATGTAGCTCCTGGGGTTTCTTGGGTTCTCGAGCTTCACAGATGGTGGGTCCAGGTGGTTGGTGATGATCTGGTTGCGCAACTTCTCTCTCTCTTTTATTATTGTGCCTGTGTGTTGGCCGTCATCTGTTGGCATCAAGAGGTGTATACCAACCATTTCGATCATCTCGTCTGTGGTGCGCGCCTTCCGGGCTTTCCAAAATCTTATTATGATCAGTGTAGCTCCAGCCAGAATAGTGCATCCAACTATTATCTTCAGTCCATCTGACAGCCACGATGGCATCCATGACCATAATATTGAAAACCAGCTCTCATCCTTTTTCACACCTTTACTTTCATCCATCATTTTTGAGTGCATCTGGGCCAATTGTGATACAGCTTCCGTGAGTGTACCATTGTCAGCATCGTTAGCAGGAATGAATGTGCAGCATGATTGTCCTATCTTTGCGCAAACGCCTCCTTCCATTGCTGTGAGGAGGTCCAGTACATATCTGTTCTGTAGTGCAACCATTCTTACTGCTCGCAATTCCTCTTTTATTGCATTGAATCCATTTACTGTAGAGTTGATTGTCATCATTAGTTCCCACCTAGTTATCTGGAGCCATTTTGCGTTTGCGTAAGCCTGCAGTCCAGGATGTATTATTGAGGAGAAGAACATAGCTGCTCTGCTGAATAGTCTGTGTTCCGGCGGTATTGAGGTCAGTGCTGTTTCCGACCTTCCCCACAGGTAATTTCCTGTCAGAGGTTCTCCTTGTCTTTTCCTTCTGTTGAGGACAGTGTTGTTGCCGTTGCGTCTGTTCTCTGGCCCTTTCCGAGGCTGTGCAGATCTCTTCTTCCTTTTGTTTCCTTCATCCATCTTGGGGAAATTCGCCATATTCACATGCTTCTGGGGTACCACTAGTGATGGTACATTAACGTGTACTATAGTGCATACACCATTCCACAAAGGGGGCAGTGTGTGATACGCCTTGTCTCCACAGGCCCAGTAATGGTCCATTACTACTGCTGTTCCTGCTCCCCCCTCAGGTAACTCCATCATGCTTTCACAGTTGGTATTGTATCCTACATCCGCCTCTCCTTTATGTTGGTAGCATACCTTAGGCGCAGTTAAAGGCAGTATTGTTATTGGGTCTTCATCCTTCTCCATCCACGTGAGCATGGGTACGTACTTGATCCAAGTCATCCAACATCTATGGTTATGTCCATCAATAGTTGAAATATTTTCTCTTGTTACCATGTTGCTGCCAACCACTCCTATGTCCCATTTGTTGTCCATGTACACCTTCCCTGTTATTATCATCAGTGGTCTTTCCCAACATCCGTTTATACCAGGGACTTCAGTGGCGTACCAATCACATGGTAGGTACTGCAGTGTTACCTTTTTTGTTTCTCCTTTTTCAGGACCACTCGTTATGTATTTGAATCCTTCAGCATGTAAACTGCTCTTGTGGTAACTCAAATAAGTCTTGAGGAAGTTGTTTTCATATGGATATGTATCTCGTGTTTTCCACACCAGATGCACCACTGTCCCTTGAAATCTTCCTTTCGTCTGGAACAGTGCCAGGTATATCATACATCGTGCTATTTTTCCATCTATCTCCGTAGCAACAAATGTTCGAGAAGCGCTCATGGCGTATGGGATCAATGAGCAAACGTAGCAGCTGTCTCCTGTTGTCTGCTTGTCTATTTTGGTCATGTGTTGGTACCACATGTTGTTAGAGACGTGTGCTGAATCTTGTACATAGTTGTCAATGCCTTTATTATCTGAGTATGTGCTGCGTTTAACTCTATTTTCCTGGTGTGGGGTTTTACTAGTACCACCTGACATAACACCTGTTGCAGCTGGGGGTGGGGGTATATTAGGTTTGGGTACAGCAATATTATCAATAGCATAGCTGTACTGCCATACAGAGGCAGCCAAGAACCCGGTGATCATTAAAATCCCTATCAATTTTATTACAAATGTTAATTTCACCGGCATTTTGCTCTTACCTTGCTGCAGTCCGGCTGTTCAGTTGCCCGCCAGAAAGTTCTTAATATGCTCGTTATTAAGGTTAGTTGTTGTTATTAGGCTCTCCCTATCAAGTAGTCATTCAGTGCTCAGGCGAAGAGCTGTTCCCACGCCAATCTAAGCGATCTATCTCTTAGGGCAGGCAAGTATGGTTGGAGGTGGGACATTGAATGTTCTATGGCCAAGTGGAATGCTGTGTAGTAGACACGTACCCTCCTTCCTTTCAGGTACGTTGGCCGTTTTATTTCATATACAAATTGGTGTGACAATTCTTCCAGGTAATTATCGTCTGAGGGTACCATCTACTCCTGGGCAGTGAATTAGTTAGTTATCTACTTTCTTAACAGTACAATAATACGCTTTACCTGCATGTGCGAGAGAAAAGAAAGAGAACATTCAGGTGTTTACATGTGTATATGTGCAAAAACAGTGTCCTTCAGTTCAATTGTTACTACAGTGGGCAGGGGGTCAGTGGGCAGAGGGTTTGGGGTTCAGCTGGCGGAAGTCTCTTTACCCTTTGATCGTGTAACCATGGGGTGGGCGGTATGGGGATCACCCCTTTTTTTTTCTAATAGTTGTCTCTGGGGAATCTGGGGGGTGGCAGGATATAGGGACACTTAGGCTGTTAGTTGTGGTAGAAGTCTCTTCCTCCGTTGGTGACGCTGTCGTTGTTCTTCCAGTGGCCCTGTCGGTGGCGCTGGGATGGGTCTGGAGTTTGTAGATCTTTACGTCGTGTAGGTGGTTCCAGGCACGTTTGTCCTGTAGCTTTACTGCTCTCGTTGATACCTCCTTTACCAGATGGGGGCCAGTGAATCATGGACTGTTCCACTTTCTGTTGAAATTGCGAAGTAGTACGTGGTCACCTTTAGCAACTTTACACAGTCTTTCCTTTTCCAATTCTTTATCCACGTCTTCTTGTTGATTGCTGTTAGACCCGCCCCGCGTGCGCTCGAGCTGTTGAGACACAAACACTACGGTAGTAATCAAAGAAGACACATATTGGTACATTTCATCACCAAGAACACTCGCAGTACTCTCGTGGTCGGTAAATGCTCTTGATGTTGGCGTTAGGGAAGGCGCATTTGACGTCCGGTAACCACCTCGTGAGGGGTGAGGTGGTGGTCGGTCCCTGGTCTATTCCTTAGCTCAAATAGGGCTAATGGAAGGCAATACAACCAACTCTTCTTTGTTGTTTGCTGTATTTTTGAAATTGCCTCCTTTAATAGGCCATTTAGGCGTTCACATACACCGTTGGCCTGTGGGTGGTATGCACATGCAAATTTATGCTTGATGTTCAGCAAGGATGTGATGTGCTGGAACATTTTGTTTGCGAAATGTGGGCCATTGTCTGACCTCAGTACCTCGCACACTCCCCACCTGGGGAAGACCTCCCTCACTAGGAATTTAGCTGCTCTAAATGCATCTGGGTGTGAACAGGGCCCTGCTTCAATCCACCTCGAGAATGGGCATACTACTACAATCATATACCTATTTCCTTGACATACGTTGATCATATCAACATAGTCAATATGGAGATGCCGGAAAGGTCCCTCTGGCCAGGGTATAGTACCTCTTATCACCTTCAGAGTGTGACCGGCCGTAAACTGTTGACATGTGAGACAATTGGTGATAAAATTTGACACATGAGAATTTAACTCGGGGCAGAACCAGTCTTCCCTAATTCGTGCTGCAATTACTTCCTTGCCTGTGTGGGCTGGGTAATGTAGTTGGCTCAGGGCGGTGTTCAAAAGTGCCAATGGTATTACAACCTTTCCAGTGTCACCCTGGCACCATAGTGCATCGGTTGGTGACATTGTGCATCCTCTTTTTACCCATATTTCTTTTTCGGCCATTGGTGCAGCCGCTTGTAGCTCCATAATCTGTGTGGCTGGGAGATGGGTGTACCCTTCTCTTATCAACATCTCCTTAGCCATTCCCCTCCCTCTCCCTCTCTGTGACTCTGGGGGGTTCCATATCTCACCAAAGTATGCAGCATACTTCGCATGTGCGTCTGCTGCTGCATTCCCTTTTGAGATGTGGTCTTCACCATTGGTGTGTGCGGTGCATTTGACTAAAGCTAATTCTTGGGGGTCATTTATTGCTTCAATTAGTTCAGCCAATAGGAGGGCATGTTGCACTGGAGTGCCATCAGCTCTCCTAAACCCTCTTCTTCTCCATTTCGACAGCCCTGAGTGGACAGTGGATGTAACATACGCGCTGTCGGAGTATATGGTCACTCGTTTGTCAAAGCTTTCCTTCAACGCCAAGATCAGTGCAACTAATTCCGCTGCTTGAGTGGAGTAATGCTGTGGTAATTGTACACATTTCATGGCCACACACACCGGTACCTCCATCATTTTTACCACTGCTGCCCCAGTCCTCCTTATACCATCCCTTTGGTCGATAGTTGATGACCCATCAATGAACAGGAGCACACCTCCCTCTAGTGCGTTTTCTTCAACCTTTCTAGTACATGAGTACATTTCAGTTATTTGCGTACAATCGTGGGCATAATCTCCTTCCTCAAGTACTTCTGCTAGGAACCTTGCAGGGTTGACCGTGCTACATCTAACAATTGATAGTTCAGCTCTGGATAGGATGATCTCATAACCTGATGCCCTCTGCGTGGTTAGGGTGGACTTAGGTTTATTCAATATTGCAAATAGTGCATGTTCCACAAACAGTGTAGTTGGGCACCCCATGGGTATTGCTGATGCTTTTTCTACCGCAAAATCAGCTGCGGCGAGACCTTGTTCGCAAGGGAAATGACCTAACATCACAGGATCTAAGTGGCCACTGTAAAATGCTACTGGTTTGTAGCCCATGCTTGTTTTTTGAGCCAACACTGCTTTCATTACTGCTGAGTCGCAATGTGAAAATATAAAAAATTGTCGCTCATAGTCTGGGGATGCCAGTACCGGAGCAGTTGATATCGCATCTTTCAATTCATCAAAAGCCTCTTTCATTTCCATCGTCCACCCCAGCTTTTTCTCCCCTTTATTAGCTTCCTTTAACGCCTCAAGCAGGGGTCCTATGTATGAACTGTAATCAAATACCCATGCTCTACAGTAGTTGCACAGCCCCAGGAACTGCTGCAGTTCCCTCACTGTTTGTGGCACTGGAGTGTTTGAAATGGCCTGTGCTCTTTGTGGTGCAATCTTTCTTCCATGTTGGGATATGAGCTGACCAATGTAAAGTACCTGTTCTTGACAGTACTGTAGCTTTTCCATGTCTACCTTGTAACCTTTCTCAGCCAATATTGTCAACATCTTTAATGAGTCCTCTCTGCATGTTCTTTCGTTTGTACTGCAAATTATTATGTCATCCACATACTGCAACACTGTTCTTTCCACTTCAATGTTACCCAAATCCATCTGTATTACTCTGTTGAAAATTGAGGGTGATTTGCAATACCCTTGTGGCAATCTGGTGTGCTTCCACTTTGTGTTTCTGTAAGTGAAGCTTGTCAGATCTTGTGAGTCTGGGTGCAATGGTATTGAGAAAAAAGCATTTTTAAGGTCGATCACTGTAAATCGTGATGCTTCTGCTGGAATGCCACACAATATTGTGGCCGGGTTTGCTGCTATGGGATATTCTGCTTCTACTATGTTGTTCAAGGGCCTGAGATCTTGTATGAAGCGCCAAGACCCCCCTTTAGCCTTGCGCACTGGGTATACAGCCGTGTTACATGGTGATACTGAGGGGACCAATATGCCATTATTTATAAGGGCCGTTATGGTTTCATATATGCCCTCATCTGCCTCTTTTGATAGTGGGTACTGTTTCACTCTGGGGAGTATTGCACCTTTTTTCAATTTTATCCTTACTCCCCCTATACTTTTTATGCACCCCATGTCATAGGGGCTAGTAGTCCAAAATAATGTGGGTACCTTTGACATATCCTCCTTAAAGAAGGGGACTGGGGTGCATGCGGGTGCCTCAAGTGCCATTGCAATTTTCTGTGCTACTTGTTTGTACGCCACTCTTAGCCATATTTCCACACTCATCATAAACACCATTTCACCTTCCTCCTTTTCTTCTGAGAACAGCTCTTCATCTGACACCTGGGTGAGCCTACATCCTTCTGCTAGTGCTATCACTGCCCTCCATGCTCTTCCTTCTCTGTCTTGGGCATGTACAGCAATGTAATCAGATGTTGCTATAATGCTCTCAATGTCCACTGGAACCATCTTTCCTTCTGGTTCATTAACAGGTGTTTCTGGTCTGAACAGATAGGCTGCTGGCCTCCTCCAGATTTTTCCTTCGATCCCTGGCATCCATGCAAATGCCATGTCTGTCCCGTACTGGAAGAGTTCGCCATCTACTGGCTCTGCCCTAATCGCTGTCTGTCCGCAGTATGCTTACATAATCTGTCATGCTGTGAGCATGTTAATCCCTGGAGTAGAGCAAATTATGCCGTCCTCAGTAAAGGAGATTGTCATATTCAACCTGTTCATTATGTCTCTCCCCAGTATATTTACTGGTGAGGCACTATAATATAGAAGTGGAACTGACAGGTCATAATCTCCTATAGATAAGGGAATGTTATCAGTAAAAGGAACCAACCCTCTAGCCCCAAAGAATCCTTGGGTGTTCATGGCTTCGCCTGACATCTTAAATTTACCTTCCCTTATGCAAGACCGGGTCGCCCCGGTGTCAACAAGGAATGATAATTTTTTGTCACCTATCGTTACCTCTATGCGTGGTTCCTCCGCACTATTAGGTGTTACTGACAGTATGGGACACACCAAGGCCGTCTGTGGGCTGTCCTCTTGAGGGTACAACGATTGGCCATTTCCTGTGTAAGGGTTGTGTCCCAAGACCATCACCCTACCCAGTTGTGTTTGTTGTACTTGGGGTTGTTGTGTTATCGCTACCTGTTGTTGTGGCAGTGAATGTGTCTGTGGCTGTTGTTGTGTTATTAGTTGTTGATGTTCATTTCCCTGTTGCAACGTCTGCTGTTGCTGTATGCCCTGCTGTTCCTGTGAGGGCCTTGGTTGTCCCTGTTCACTCCATGATGGTGTTCCTGGTCTAACTCTACACGTGCGTGACATGTGCCCTAATAATCCACAACTCCAACACACTGGTGGTTCCCTACTCTGCCATGGAAAGCTCCCTGTGTTGTCCTGGTATACTGGTTGCCCTGTGGGGTAGGAATTTCTAAGTCCTCCCATCTGCTGTTGGGTGTTATATCCGTATCCTCTCCCTCTCATAATTCCTCCTCGCCCCCTGTTATAATTATAATACCCAGCTCCTGCCATTGGGTATCCTCCTCCCATGTTGGTCGTGTATGGTTGGAGTGGCGGCACCTGTTGTGTTATAGTCTGTGAAGGTGGTATTTGGGAGGAATCTTGTGCAGCCACTACTTGTGTGGGGCTTTGGGTCATTGTTGTAGGTGTAGTTATTAGTGCCCCTTCCATTGTGTATTTAGTAAGCTTTTTCTGTACTAGTTTAGCCTCTTCCGTTTTCCTGTCCTCTTCCTTTTGTTTCATTTTTCCTTGCCATGTCCTGCAATGATGCACTATAGTCAGTTGTATTTCTGGCCATGCTTTTGCTTCCATTCCCACTACTTTCTTTAGTTGTTTCTGAACTCCTTCTGGGAGCCCTTGTACTAGTATATGATAAAATATTGCTGGTGTTTTGTCCCATTGTTCTCTAGTTTCCATGCGCCACTTCTCTTGGATTTCCTGGATATAATCAACAGGATCTTCATTCTCACGCATCTTGCGGGAGGTAATTGCTCCTATGTCTGATGTGTCTGGGTACTGTACCGAAGGTGCCTGTCATAGTGCATGTCTGCAGTTTGCAAATGGTGCCCCATCATGCGATGTGTTTGTTATTGTTACCCCAGGGAATCCCGCTCTCTTCCAAATCTCATCCGCTGCATCCCCTAATATCGATATTTGAAGGCCCTTTACATCTCCTACTGCCAGTTTCTGTCCTGCGGTGTGTTTTTCCATTTCATATATCCACTTACCCGCACCTCCACTTAATGATGGGAGCCTGCACTTTATATTTTCTTTGTCTGTATGCTTCCAAGGGACATACTGTGGTCTAACCCCTCCTCTATCCAGAAGTGGCATTAAGTTATGTCTCGTTTTACCCTTTGTGTTCCATAAGATCGAGTCCTCACACCCTTCCTCCTCTTCCCTTTCTTCTACATCGTCAATGTCATCCGTATTTCCCCTGCTCGTAACTCTTTCTTCTCCATCTTTTCCCCTTCTTCCATCATTTCCTGTATTTAATGTGGGCATGTGTATTCGTCTTTCCTGCCTGCGTCTAGGGAGGTCCCTAAGCCGACATGCATAGGGTGTCAGTTCGTCTGTGAAGGGCGCAAGTTTTATTGTGCGTAACAAGCGTGAGGTGGTTGAGCATGTAGGGTGCGATGGGAGAGGGCGTGATGGGGACGGTGCGGCCTCATGTGTCTGTCTTTCCGCTATTCCTTGCTCTCCCTCCTCACTTCTCTCCAGCTCATCCTTTCTCCTACGGATCCATGGTGAGTCTGTGTTGGTCCGGGTGATGTATAGTTTATCTAGGCTTTCCCTTTCACTGTTTCTTCCTTCCTTCTCCACTCCTTCTTCTTCCTCACTACAAAAGTCAGTCATAAACGGCACCCCCCACTCGGTCTTTTTCCCCTTGATTGTTACTGTTTGTAAGTCTATTAGGTCCAGTTCTCCTTTTTCTCCTTTATCAACCGCTCCCCTTTGCGCTGATGTTGTTGCTACTTCTGTGTCTCTATATACATCCCCCCATACTTCACTCTCCCTTCTCCTATCTTCTCTTTCTCCTTCATTTCTCTCCTCCATCTCCCTACCATTTTCCTCCCTTTTCCTTTTTAATTCCTCCATTACTTCACTACTCATCTGTTCCAGTATTCTTTCATCCTCTTTCTTCCTTTCCCTTTTCACCCTTTCCCTTTCTAATATGCTCTCTATCACCCTCCCTTCTTCGTATTTCTTAGTCGTTTCTGATAGTAATCTCCTCTTCCACATGGCCATTTCTCTTTCTTTCTCTTCTTCTTCCCTTTTCTTTTCTCGCAGCACTGCTCTTGATACCCTTTCTGCTGCTGCTTTTACCCTTTCAGCTTCTCTCCTTTGCTCCTCAGTTCGTTCCTTTATTTTTTCCAATTCGTTCTTACCTTCTTTCCTTTTCCTTGCTCTCTCTCTTTCCTCCCTCTCGAGCTGTTTGATCAATTCATTCTGCTCATTCCTTAACTCTGCTAGTCGTTCCTCCAAAATCTCTTCCTTTTGTCGTAACAGCTCTTCCCCCCTCATTTCACTCTCCCTGGTATTATCCTCGTCTGTTTTCCTTACTACCTCCTTCTCTTCTCCTGTTAATGAACCTCGTAATTTTAATAGTATCTGTGCAGCTACCCACTCATCATTTCCTACTTCCACAGTTTGTTCTTCTCCAGTCCTCCCCTCCCCTGCTGGCATCTTCCTATGAGCCACATATGGTGGAGGGCTGTATGCCGGGTTCGAGTACCCCTCAGCCGCCCTTAACTGACCTCTTCCTATTTCTCCTAACTCCCTTAAAGGGTACAACCCCCCTCCCTCTGTTTTCACTCCCTTTGCTAGGGGTATATCGTTGCTCGGTTCCTTTTTTATTTCATCTGATGTATTATTCTTTTCTCCTCCCTCTTGTCCGTTCCCCGTGTTCTTAGGGTCTTCACTCCCCTTTTTCCCATCCTCTCCTTCCTCCTTAATCTCTTTTTCTTCCGGTATTTCCCCCACAGTGAACATTCCATTTGGTCCTGGTCGGGACCCTTGGAACATCCTCCATAAGTTAAACACCTCCACGTGGTTTGCCAACTTCTTCCCTTTGTATGTATTATGCAGATGGTTTAATAGTGAATGTTGGGCATATGGATCGAAGCTACCATTAGGCGGCCACGGTGTTATCATTTTGTTATCCGTTCCCTGAGTCCATTTTATGATATACTTAATCAGTTTCTCCCTATGGGGTGACAGTGTTGTACATATGTGTTGTAGTGGGGTAGTGAGGGTGTTCCCCCACCCTCCCGATCCTGTCCCGTATGACATAGTAGCGCTCCACTTGTTACCCTTCCCCTATCTGGTAGCGGTTATCTCACTAGCAGTTTACAATATACAGCCTTATATCGTTACCTGGCCCCGTAAGTTTGGGGACTTGCGATAGTCCGCTAAGGAAAATTATAAAAATATAGTATTTTACATTTGTATATTTTCTTCTGTCTTTCTTTCTTTACACGACACCCTTACGGCCCCCTGCGGCCGAGGCGCACGTAGCCCCCTGCAGCTGCGTACCCCTTATGACGTTCTTATACAGTCGTCCTATTTTCACTTGCTCCTCCTCCTTCTTCTACACTTGCCGTGGCCAGCGTTCTCCGTGCGCAGCCATGTTCCCCGTTTCACCTTTCCCCGATCAACTCATTACCGTTTATCTCCGTTTCCACTCCCTTACCACAGTTCTCTTCCCCACCACTCTCAGAAAGGAAGATGCCTTGTGCTCGGGATATCCTATGAAAGCCCTTCTGGTGACGTCACTGATCTCTTCGAGCTACTGGTAAGTTCTTCATATATCCTTTAAGTTCAAAATACACTTGCAATCTACCCCCGTTAACGTCACAGCAGTCTTCCAGTCACTCCTGGAACAAGGTAATCAATAAAATAATCGGACTGCGCAGCTCGACAGGAGGGCTTAACCAGCCAATTATCTTCCGTATTGGGCAACTAACTAGCTACCGCCTACAGGGAAACGTCATCTACCTATCGAGTTTCTTGCTCGAACAATAGGAATCCTCATCTACTCATTGATCAATAAATGCCAAATCGTAGGAAACCACACACACACACACCCTTACACGTAGTCGCGACCTAGGCCAATCAGTGTCTACGAGCGGCCGCACGTGATGTTTTCGTGCTCCACCCCCCTCTCTCGCGCAACGTAGCCGACTGCTCTCGCACTCGTTCGGCTACCATTCATTCCATTGCCAACACTAAATTGCCAAACCTTCGCCGCGCACCTGTGCAACACCTTCCACCTCCCGTATTTAATTCCTCCCCCCTCCCTCACAATTTCACATTGCTTGTTGTGCGTGGCATGCTCACCAAGTTCTCTTGATGCGGGGCCGCTCGACGGCGTGCACCCCTCCAAGCGGCTCGCCACCTCCCCTCGTCTGGACCACGTCTGGACACTCGCCAACCGCGGGAGGGATACTTCTCAACCGGCTCCCGAGGGCCAATATCCGGATTGCGCTGTCCGGTCTTCTCGCAGCTCTGCGGTGGTCCTGTAGTCCTCAGAAGGGGGCAACGGCAGAGGGGGCCGCGCCGCCAGGCCTCCTCGCAACGCGATTACCTGGAAAAAGTAAAAATAAAAAATCAGATCTTAAACAGATCTCAGCAGTGCCTCCAACTTGTCGGGGGGAAATTCTGCCGGGGTCGGCCGGGCCGTCCGCAGACCTCTGGGCAGGGAGGCCCCAACTCCTCCCGTATATCCCAAAAGAGATAGAGTATGAGACACACGCAAGAAGCAAGGTGACTCTGCTGTTTATTAGACAAAATGGCAGGGATGGGTCAAGGAGCGTACGCGTCCGTCCTGACACACACACAATCGTGGGGCTCGCAGACCCTTTTTACCTTAGTATGACGCGCTACTTGCGTCATCTTACAAAGTTTAATAAAAAACCTATTTCCACTCTGGATTGGTTACTCGAGTGGTAGGGTTAGTATAGCGCACATATAGAGAACGGTGTTAGTGGCTGAGGGTTAGTCAGGGGGTATACCTGGGCTGTCCCTTCAATTTGATACATGAAAATTGTTACATGAAGACCTCTGAGGATTGGTCAATGTGAATGGCGTCAGTGATAAGAACCCCATGTTCTAATTGGTCCGCTCGCGAGCCTCCCAGTCTGGGACTATCGCTGTTCCCAGCTCGCGGTGCACCTGTCATTTGCAACAATGTTTTAATATGAGTAGGTGTAAACAATGTGAGGATTTATTCATATGTTGGGAGGTCGAATACTCCCACTCCTGCAGATGTCCAATGAGTCTTTTAATTGTATCTGCCTGTGTCTTGAAACGTGGGATTCAGGCATCTCCTTCCTTCTGGGCTTGGCATCTTGTCAGGTTTGGCTTTGTCACGTGAGGTGGGACCGTGTTTGAGGCAAAATTCAACACAATTAATATTGTTTTTCCTACTGTGTGCCTGGTTTATCTTGCAGGTGCGACCTTGGCGTTGGCTTGCAGCGTGCGAGATTGCAACATCGTGCCCTTGGCGGGGTGCCTTCGCCGGGCTCATTTTGCAGGGTCAGCAACCCAGTTCTTGCTCATTCAATGTTCATGGAAGCTTTTGCCTGCGGCCTACTTGGGCCTGGTGCATAGGTGGAACCGTTTGATGCAGGGCGCTTTAGGTTACGGTATCATATTGCTTTATCCTCAGTATCGTGTCCCCGTTATATTCTTCATTATGGTACATGGCTCTTAGAAGAAGCGTGAGCAAGCCTTTTTATATAAGTTCATGATGCGTCTTGCGTTTCTGCATTTTGAGAGCCTATGTGGAAAATAATAAAGATGCACGTCCGTGAGTATGTCTGTCACCTACGTCATAGCACTGAGTATATTCTTCGTGTAGATTGGTGCGGGAGTGTCCGGTGTGTATATTTGCACAGGTGTGCTGACCGTTGGCTAGGTCGTCATGGCATCTCTAACGACGTGTAGGTTTAGTCGAGTTGATCCGTGCCACAGGTGTCAGCATGGACAGGGCGGGCTGCTGGGCAGGTAGATGGACACATCCGTATGTTCCTGTACCAGGGTATTTGGTCGTCCGGTAGATAGGCAAACTCCTCTCGTGGCGGGTGTCTGGGCCGTGATCCTCTAGGCCAAGCGCGAGAGGGGAAGGGCGGGAGCCTGGTCTTCCATTCTCCCACTTCACCACGAAAAATGCATCCTATACCCCTGTAAACTCAGAATATCTTAGCAGCCCAAAGAAGGCCTTAAAATGCATTTTAGGCCTACAAAAATGTTGAAAACTTTGGAAGCCCAAAAAAAGGGTTTATAGGCATCCTAGAGCCCCTAAAGTCCAGAAAATGTTGGTGGACCAAAAACTGTGTCAGAGAGCTCTGAATGTCCCAAAAAAATTTGCAGACTTAAAGATGCATTAACCCGCATCCTAGACCACTGAAATTCCCAGAAATATTTTTGGCACAAAAAATGCATCCTACACCCCTGAAAGTTCAGAAAATGTTGGCAGCCCAAAGAAGGCCTTAAAATTCATTTTAGGCCTACAAAAATGTTGAAAACTTTGGAGACCCAAAAAAGGGGTTTACAGGCATCTTAGACTCCCTAAAATCCAGAAAATGGTGGTGGACCAAAAATGGTGTCAGAGAGCTCTGAATGTCCCAAAAACATTTACAGCCTGAAAGGGGCATTAACCCGCATCCTAGACCACTGAAATTTCCCAAAATATTTTTGGCACGAAAAATGCATCCTATACCCCTGAAAGTTCAGAAAATGTTGGCAGCTCAAAAAAGGCATTAAAATGCATTTTAGACCTGCAAAAATGTTGAAAACTTTGGAGGCCCAGAAAAGGGGTTAATAGGCATCCTAGACCCCCTAAAGTCCAGAGAATGTTGGTGGACCAAATATGTTGTCAGAGAGCTCTGAATGTCCCAAAAACATTTGCAGCCTGAAAGGGGCATTAACCCGCATCCTAGACCACTGAAATTCCCAGAAATATTTTTGGCAGGAAAAATACATCCTACACCCCTGAACGTTCAGAAAATGTTGGCAGCTCAAAACAAATGCCTTAAAATGCATCTTAGGCCTTCAGAAATGTTGAAAACTTTGGAGACCCAAAGAAGGGGTTTACAGGCATCCTAGACCCCCTAAAGTCCAGAAAATATTGGTGGACCAAAAACTGTGTCAGAGAGCTTTGAATGTCCCAAAAACATGTGCATCCTGAAAGGGGCATTAACCCGCATCCTAGACCACTGAAATTCCCAAAAATATTTTTGGCACGAAAAATGCATCCTACACCCCTGAACGTTCAGAATATGTTAGCAGCCCAAAAAAGGCCTTAACTGCATTATAGGCCTGTAAAAATGTTAAAAAAAAACTTTGGAGGCCGAAAAAAGGGGTTTACGCGCATCCTAGACCCACTAAAGTCCAGAAAATATTGGTGAACCAAAAACTGTGTCAGAGAGGTCTGAATGTCCCAAAAACATTTGCAGCCTGAAAGGGGCATTAACCCGCATCCTAGACCACTGAAATTCCCAGAAATATTTTTGGCACGGAAAATGCATCCTACACCCCTGAAAGTTCTGAAACTGTTGGCAGCTCAAAAAAAGGCCTTAAAATGCATCTTATGCCTTCAAAAATGATGAAAACTTTGGAGGCCCAAAAATGGAGTTTACAGGCCTCCTAGACCCCTAAAGTCTAGAAAATGTTGGTGGACCAAAAAACAGTGGCAGAGAGCTCTGAATGTCCCAAAAACATTTGCAGCCTGAAAGTGGCAAAAACTGTGTCAGAGAGCTCTGAATGTCCCAAAAACATTTGCTGACTTAAAGATGCATTAACCCGCATCCTAGACCACTGAAATTCTCAAAAATATTTTTGCCACGAAAAATGCATCCTATACCCCTGTAAGCTCAGAATATGTTAGCAGCCCAAAGAAGGCCTTAAAATGCATCTTAGGCCTTCAAAAATGTTGAAAACTTTGGAGACCCAAAAAAGGGGTTTACAGGCATCCTAGACCCCCTAAAGTCCAGAAAATATTGGTGGACCAAAAAATGTGCCAGAGAGCTTTGAATGTCCCAAAAACATTTGCATCCTGAAAGGGGCATTAACCCGCATCCTAGACCACTGAAATTCCCAAAAATATTTTTGGCACAAAAAATGCATCCTACACCCCTGAAAGTTCAGAATATGTTAGCAGCCCAAAAAAGCCTTAAAATGCATTATAGGCCTGCAAAAATGCAAAAAAAACTTTGGAGGCCGTAAAAAGGGGTTTACAGGCATCCTAGATCCCCTAAAGTCCAGAAAATATTGGTGGACCAAAAACTGTGTCAGAGAGGTCTGAATGTCCCCAAAACATTTGCAGCCTGAAAGGGGCATTAAGCCGCTTCCTAGACCACTGAAATTTCCCAAAATATTTTTGGCACGAAAAATGCATCCTACACCCCTGAAAGTTCAGAAAATGTTGGCAGCTCAAAAAAGCCATTAAAATGCATTTTAGACCTGCAAACATGTTGAAAACTTTGGAGGCCTAAAAAAGGGGTTTACATGCATCCTAGACCCCCTAAAGTCCAGAGAATGTTGGTGGACCAAATATGTTGTCAGAGAGCTCTGAATGTCCCAAAAACATTTGCAGCCTGAAAGGGGCATTAACCCGCATCCTAGACCACTGAAATTCCCAAAAATATTTTTGGCACGAAAAATGAATCCTACACCCCTGAAAGTTCAGAATATGTTAGCAGCCCAAAAAAGGCCTTAAAATGCATTATAGGCCTGCAAAAATGCAAAAAAAACTTTGGAGGCCGTAAAAAGGGGTTTACAGGCATCCTAGACCCCCTAAAGTCCAGAGAATGTTGGTGGACCAAATATGTTGTCAGAGAGCTCTGAATGTCCCAAAAACATTTACAGCCTGAAAGGGGCATTAACCCGCATCCTAGACCACTGAAATTTCCCAAAATATTTTTGGCACGAAAAATGCATCCTATACCCCTGAAAGTTCAGAAAATGTTGGCAGCTCAAAAAAGCCATTAAAATGCATTTTAGACCTGCGAACATGTTGAAAACTTTGGAGGCCTAAAAAAGGGGTTTACATGCATCCTAGACCCCCTAAAGTCCAGAGAATGTTGGTGGACCAAATATGTTGTCAGAGAGCTCTGAATGTCCCAAAAACATTTGCAGCCTGAAAGGGGCATTAACCCGCATCCTAGACCACTGAAATTCCCAAAAATATTTTTGGCACGAAAAATGCATCCTACACCCCTGAAAGTTCAGAATATGTTAGCAGCCCAAAAAAGGCCTTAAAATGCATTATAGGCCTGCAAAAATGCAAAAAAAACTTTGGAGGCCGTAAAAAGGGGTTTACAGGCATCCTAGACTCCCTAAAATCCAGAAAATGTTGGTGGACCAAAATGGTGTCAGAGAGCTCTGAATGTCCCAAAAACATTTACAGCCTGAAAGGGGCATTAACCCGCATCCTAGACCACTGAAATTTCCCAAAATATTTTTGGCACGAAAAATGCATCCTATACCCCTGAAAGTTCAGAAAATGTTGGCAGCTCAAAAAAGCCATTAAAATGCATTTTAGACCTGCAAACATGTTGAAAACTTTGGAGGCCTAAAAAAGGGGTTTACATGCATCCTAGACTCCCTAAAATCCAGAAAATGTTGGTGGACCAAAAATGGTGTCAGAGAGCTCTGAATGTCCCAAAAACATTTACAGCCTGAAAGGGGCATTAACCCGCATCCTAGACCACTGAAATTTCCCAAAATATTTTTGGCACGAAAAATGCATCCTATACCCCTGAAAGTTCAGAAAATGTTGGCAGCTCAAAAAAGGCATTAAAATGCATTTTAGACCTGCAAAAATGTTGAAAACTTTGGAGGCCCAGAAAAGGGGTTTACAGGCATCCTAGACCCCCTAAAGTCCAGAGAATGTTGGTGGACCAAATATGTTGTCAGAGAGCTCTGAATGTCCCAAAAACATTTGCAGCCTGAAAGGGGCATTAACCCGCATCCTAGACCACTGAAATTCCCAGAAATATTTTTGGCACGAAAAATGCATCCTACACCCCTGAAAGTTCAGAAAATGTTGGCAGCTCAAAACAAATGCCTTAAAATGCATCTTAGGCCTTCAGAAATGTTGAAAACTTTGGAGACCCAAAGAAGGGGTTTACAGGCATCCTAGACCCCCTAAAGTCCAGAAAATATTGGTGGACCAAAAACTGTGTCAGAGAGCTTTGAATGTCCCAAAAACATATGCATCCTGAAAGGGGCATTAACCCGCATCCTAGACCACTGAAATTCCCAAAAATATTTTTGGCACGAAAAATGCATCCTACACCCCTGAACGTTCAGAATATGTTAGCAGCCCAAAAAAGGCCTTAAATGCATTATAGGCCTGTAAAAATGTAAAAAAAAAACTTTGGAGGCCGAAAAAAGGGGTTTACGCGCAAACTAGACCCACTAAAGTCCAGAAAATATTGGTGAACCAAAAACTGTGTCAGAGAGGTCTGAATGTCCCAAAAACATTTGCAGCCTGAAAGGGGCATTAACCCGCATCCTAGACCACTGAAATTCCCAGAAATATTTTTGGCACGAAAAATGCATCCTACACCCCTGAAAGTTCTGAAACTGTTGGCAGCTCAAAAAAAGGCCTTAAAATGCATCTTATGCATTCAAAAATGATGAAAACTTTGGAGGCCCAAAAATGGAGTTTACAGGCCTCCTAGACCCCTAAAGTCCAGAAAATGTTGGTGGACCAAAAAACAGTGTCAGAGAGCTCTGAATGTCCCAAAAACATTTGCAGCCTGAAAGTGGCAAAAACTGTGTCAGAGAGCTCTGAATGTCCCAAAAACATTTGCTGACTTAAAGATGCATTAACCCGCATCCTAGACCACTGAAATTCTCAAAAATATTTTTGCCACGAAAAATGCATCCTATACCCCTGTAAGCTCAGAATATGTTAGCAGCCCAAAGAAGGCCTTAAAATGCATCTTAGGCCTTCAAAAATGCAAAAAAAACTTTGGAGGCCGTAAAAAGGGGTTTACAGGCATCCTAGATCCCCTAAAGTCCAGAAAATATTGGTGGACCAAAAACTGTGTCAGAGAGGTCTGAATGTCCCCAAAACATTTGCAGCCTGAAAGGGGCATTAACCCGCATCCTAGACCACTGAAATTCCCAAAAATATTTTTGGCACGAAAAATGCATCCTACACCCCTGAAAGTTCAGAATATGTTAGCAGCCCAAAAAAGGCCTTAAAATGCATTATAGGCCTGCAAAAATGCAAAAAAAACTTTGGAGGCCGTAAAAAGGGGTTTACAGGCATCCTAGATCCCCTAAAGTCCAGAAAATATTGGTGGACCAAAAACTGTGTCAGAGAGGTCTGAATGTCCCCAAAACATTTGCAGCCTGAAAGGGGCATTAAGCCGCATCCTAGACCACTGAAATTCCCAAAAATATTTTGGCACAAAAAATGCATCCTACACCCCTGAAAGTTCTGAAACTGTTGGCAGCTCAAAAAAAGGCCTTAAAATGCATCTTATGCCTTCAAAAATGATGAAAACTTTGGAGGCCCAAAAATGGAGTTTACAGGCCTCCTAGACCCCTAAAGTCCAGAAAATGTTGGTGGACCAAAAAACATTGTCAGAGAGCTCTGAATGTCCCAAAAACATTTGCAGCCTGAACAGGGCATTAAACCGCATCCTAGACCACTGAAATTCCCAAAAATATTTTTGGCACGAAAAATGTATCCTACACCCCTGAAAGTTCAGAATATGTTAGCAGCCCAAAGAAGGCCTTAAAATGCATTTTAGGCCTACAAAAATGTTGAAAACTTTGGAAGCCCAAAAAAGGGGTTTACAGGCACCCTAGACCCCCTAAAGTCCAGAAAATGTTGGTGGACCAAAAACGGTGTCAGAGAGGTCTGAATGTCCCAAAAACATTTGCAGCCTGAAAGGGGCATTAAACCGCATCCTAGACCACTGAAATTCACAGAAATATTTTTGGCACGAAAAATGCATCCTACACCCCTGAAAGTTCAGAAAATGTTGGCAGCTCAAAAAAGGCATTAAAATGCATTTTAGACCTACAAAAATGTTGAAAACTTTGGAGGCCCAAAAAAGGGGTTTACAGGCATCCTAGACCCCCTGAAGTCCAGAGAATGTTGGTGGACCAAATATGGTGTCAGAGAGCTCTGAATGTCCCAAAAACATTTGCAGCCTGAAAGGGGCATTAACCCGCATCCTAGACCACTGAAATTCCCAAAAATATTTTTGGCACAAAAAATGCACCATAAACCCTGAAAGTTCTGAAACTGTTGGCAGCTAAAAAAAGGCCTTAAAATGCATCTTATGCCTTCAAAAATGATGAAAACTTTGGAGGCCCAAAAATGGAGTTTACAGGCCTCCTAGACCCCTAAAGTCCAGAAAATGTTGGTGGACCAAAAATGGTGTCAGAGAGTTCTGAATGTCCCAAAAGCATTTACAGCCTGAAAGGAGCATTAACCCGCATCCTAGACCACTGAAATTTCCCAAAATATTTTTGCCACGAAAAATGCATCCTACACCCCTGAAAGTTCAGAAAATGTTGGCAGCTCAAAAAAATGCCTTAAAATGCATCTTAGGCCTTCAAATATGTTGAAAACTTTGGAGGCCCAAAAAAGGGGTTTACAGGCACCCTAGACCCCCTAAAGTCCAGAAAATGTTGGTGGACCAAAAACGGTGTCAGAGAGCTCTGAATGTCCCAAAAACATTTGCAGACTTAAAGATGCATTAACCCGCATCCTAGACCACTGAAATTCACAGAAATATTTTTAGCACGAAAAATGCATCCTACACGCCTGAAAGTTCAGAAAATGTTGGCAGCACAAAAAAGGCATTAAAATGCATTTTAGACCTGCAAAAATGTTGAAAACTTTGGAGGCCCAAAAAAGGGGGTTACAGGCATCCTAGACCCCCTGAAGTCCAGAGAATGTTGGTGGACCAAAAATGGTTTCAGAGAACTCAGAATGTCCAAAAAACATTTGGAGTCTGAAAGGGGCATTAAACTGCATCCTAGACCACTAAAATTCCAAAAAATATTTTTGGCACAAAAAATGCACCCTACACCCCTGAAAGTTCTGAAACTGTTGGCAGCTCAAAAAAAGGCCTTAAAATGCATCTTATGCCTTCAAAAATGATGAAAACTTTGGAGGCCCAAAAATGGAGTTTACAGGCCTCCTAGACCCATAAAGTCCAGAAAATGTTGGTGGACCAAAAATGATGTCAGAGAGCTCTGAATGTCCCAAAAAGAGCCTGAAAGGGGCATTAACCCGCATCCTAGACCACTGAAATTTCCCAAAATATTTTTGGCACGAAAAATGCATCCTACACCCCTGAAAGTTCAGAAAATGTTGGCACCTCAAAAAAATGCCTTAAAATGCATCCTAGGCCTTCAAATATGTAGAAAACTTTGGAGGCCCAAAAAAGGGGTTTACAGGCCTCCTAGACCCCCTAAAGTCCAGAAAATGTTGGTGGACCAAAAACAGTGTCAGAGAGGTCTGAATGTCCCAAAAACATTTGCAGCCTGAAAGGGGCATTAACCCGCATCCTAGACCACTGAAATTCACAGAAATATTTTTAGTACGAAAAATGCATCCTACACCCCTGAAAGTTCAGAAAATGTTGGCAGCTCAAAAAAGGCATTAAAATGCATTTTAGACTTGCAAAAATGTTGAAAACTTTGGAGGCCCAAAAAAGGGGTTTACAGGCATCCTAGACCCCCTAAAGTCCAGAGAATGTTGGTGGACCAAAAACTGTTTCAGAGAGCTTTGAATGTCCCAAAACATTTTCATCCTGAAAGGGGCATTAACCCGCATCCTAGACCACTGAAATTCCCAAAACTATTTTTGGCACAAAAAATGCACTCTACACCCCTGAAAGTTCTGAAACTGTTGGTAGCTCAAAAAAAGGCCTTAAAATGCATCTTATGTCTTCAAAAATGATTAAAACTTTGGAGGCATCCTAGACCCCCTAAAATCCAGAAAATATTGGTGGACCAAAACATTTGTCAGAGAGCTTTGAATGTCCCAAAAACATTTGCATCCTGAAAGGGGCATTAACCTGCATCCTAGACCACTGAAATTCCCAAAAATATTTTGGCACGAAAAATGCATCCTACACCCCTGAAAGTTCTGAAACTGTTGGGAGCTCAAAAAAAGGCCTTAAAATGCATCTTACTCCTTCAAAAATGATGAAAACTTTGGAGGCCCAAAAATGGAGTTTACAGGCCTCCTAGACACCTAAAATCCAGTAAATGTTGGTGGACCAAAAATGGTTTCAGAGAGCTCAGAATGTCCCAAAAACATTTGCAGCCTGAAAGGGGCATTAACCCGCATCCTAGACCACTGAAATTCCCAAAAATATTTTTGGCACGGAAAATGCATTCTACACCCCTGAAAGTTCAGAAAATGTTGGAAGCTCAAAACAAATGCCTTAAAATGCATCTTAGGCCTTCAAAAATGTTGAAAACTTTGGAGACCCAAAAAAGGGGTTTACAGGCATCCTAGACCCCCTAAAATCCAGATAATATTGGTGGACCAAAAACTGTGTCAGAGAGCTTTGAATGTCCCAAAACATTTGCAGCCTGAAAGGGGCATTAGCCCGCATCCTAGACCACTGAAATTCCCAAAAATATTTGGCACGAAAAATGCATCCTACACCCCTGAAAGTTCTGAAACTGTTGGCAGCTCAAAAAAAGGCCTTAAAATGCATCTTATGCCTTCAAAAATGATGAAAACTTTGGAGGCCCAAAAATGGAGTTTACAGGCCTCCTAGACCCCTAAAGTCCAGAAAATGTTGGTGGACCAAAAAACGGTGTCAGAGAGCTCTGAATGTCCCAAAAACGTTTGCAGACTTGAAGATGCATTAACCCGCATCCTAGACCACTGAAATTCACAGAAATATTTTTGTAACAAAAAATGCATCCTACACCCCTGAAAGTTCAGAAAATGTTGGCAGCTCCAAAAAGGCATTAAAATGCATTTTAGACCTGCAAAAATGTTGAAAACCTTGGAGGCCCAAAAAAGGGGTTTACAGGCATCCGAGACCCCCTAAAGTCCAGAGAATGTTGGTGGACCAAATATGGTGTCAGAGAGCTCTGAATGTCCCATAAACATTTGCAGACTTAAAGATGCATTAACCCGCATCCTAGACCACTGAAATTCACAGAAATATTTTTGTAACAAAAAATGCATCCTAAACCCCTGAAAGTCCAGAAAATGTTGGCAGCTCCAAAAAGGCATTAAAATGCATTTTAGACCTGCAAAAATGTTGAAAACCTTGGAGGCCCAAAAAAGGGGTTTACAGGCATCCTAGACCCCCTAAGGTCCAGAGAATGTTGGTGGACCAAATATGGTGTCAGAGAGCTCTGAATGTCCCAAAAACATTTGCAGCCTGAAAGGGGCATTAACCCGCATCCTAGACCACTGAAATTCCCAAAAATATTTTGTCAAGAAAAATGCATCCTACACCCCTGAAAGTTCTGAAACTGTTGGCAGCTCAAAACAAATGCCTTAAAATGCATCTTAGGCCTTCAAAAATGTTGAAAACTTTGGAGACCCAAAAAAGGGGTTTACAGGCATCCTAGACCCCCTAAAGTCCAGAAAATATTGGTGGACCAAAAACTGTGTCAGAGAGGTTTGAATGTCCCAAAAACATTTGCAGCCTGAAAGGGGCATTAACCCGCATCCTAGACCACTGAAATTCCCAAAAATATTTTTGGCACGTAAAATGCATCCTACACCCCTGAAAGTTCAGAATGTGTTAGAAGCCCAAAAAAGGCCTTAAAATGCATTATAGGCCTGCAAAAATGTTGAAAACGTTGGAGACCCAAAAAGGGGTTTAACAGGCATCCTAGACCCCCTAAAGTCCAGATAATATTGGTGGACCAAAAACTGTGTCAGAGAGCTTTGAATGTCCCAAAACATTTGCAGCCTAAAAGGGGCATTAGCAAGCATCCTAGACCACTGAAATTCCCAAAAATATTTTTGCCACGAAAAATGCATCCTATACCCCTGAAAGCTCAGAATATGTTAGCAGCCCAAAGAAGGCCTTAAAATTCATTTTAGGCCTGCAAAAATGTTGAAAACTTTGGAAGCCCAAAAAAGGGGTTTACAGGCATCCTAGAGCCCCTAAAGTCCAGAAAATGTTGGTGGACCAAAAACTGTGTCAGAGAGCTCTGAATGTCCCAAAAACATTTGCAGACTTAAAGATGCATTAACCCGCATCCTAGACCACTGAAATTCACAGAAATATTTTTGGCACGAAAAATGCATCCTACACCCCTGAAAGTTCAGAAAATGTTGGCAGCTCAAAAAGGCATTAAAATGCATTTTAGACCTGCAAAAATGTTGAAAACTTTGGAGGCCCAAAAAAGGGGTTTACAGGCATCCTAGACCCCCTAAAGTCCAGAGAATGTTGGTAGACCAAATATGGTGTCAGAGAGCTCTGAATGTCCCAAAAACATTTGCAGCCTGAAAGGGGCATTAACCCGCATCCTAGACCACTGAAATTCCCAAAAATATTTTGGCACGAAAAATGCATCCTACACCCCTGAACGTTCTGAAACTGTTGGCAGCTCAAAAAAAGGCCTTAAAATGCATCTTATGCCCTCAAAAATGATGAAAACTTTGGAGGCCCAAAAATGGAGTTTACAGGCCTCCTAGACCCCTAAAGTCCAGAAAATGTTGGTGGACCAAATATCGTGTCAGAGTGTTCTGAATGTCCCAAAAACATTTGCAGCCTGAAAGGGGCATTAACCCGCATCCTAGACCACTGAAATTCCCAAAAATATTTTTGGCACGGAAAATGCATCCTACACCCCTGAAAGTTCAGAAAATGTTGGCAGCTCAAAACAAATGCCTTAAAATGCATCTTAGGCCTTCAAAAAGGTTGAAAACTTTTAGACCCAAAAAAGGGGTTTTCAGGCATCCTAGACCCCCTAAAATCCAGAAAATATTGGTGGACCAAAAACGGTGTCAGAGAGGTCTGAATGTCCCAAAAACATTTGCAGCCTGAAAGGGCCATTTACCCGCATCCTAGACCACTGAAATGCTCAAAAATATTTTTGCCACTGAAGTGGGAGAATGGAAGACCAGGCTCCCGTCCTTCACCTCTCGCGCTTGGCCTAGAGGGTCACGGCCCAGACACCCGCCGCGAGAAGAGTTTGTCCATTTACCAGACGACCAGGTACCCTGGTACAGGAACATACGGATGTGTCCATCTGCCTGCCCAGCAGCCCGCACTGGCCATGCCGACACCTGCGGCTCGGATCAGCTAGACTAAAATCCACACGTCGTTAGAGATGCCATGACGACCTAGACAACGGGAAGCACATCTGTACAAATATACACACTGAACATTTCCACACCAATCTACACGAAGAACATACTCAGTGCTCTGACGTAGGCGACAGGCATATTCACGGACGTGCATCTTTATTATTTTTACATAGGCTTTCAGAATGCAGAAACGCAAGACGCATCATGAACTCATCTATAACGCTTGCTCACGCTTCTCTTGAAACCCGTTACCACCATGAGAGGTATAATGGAAACACGATACTGGTCATGGAAATATATGCCATTATAACCTAAAAGCACCTATGCACCAAACGGACTACTCAAGCACCAGGCCCGAGTAGGCCTCAAACAAGAGCTCCCGTGGACATTAACAAAGCAAGAGTCAGGTTGCTGATCCTGCAGAAAGAACCCGGTGGAGCAACCAGCCAAGGTCGCAATGTTGCAAACCCACATCCAAGAACAAATCATCAAAGGCACGATGTTGCAACCTCGCACTCCGCGCCCCAACGATAAAGTCACGCCGGCAAATTAAACCAGACGCGCAGTAGAAAAAACAATATTAATTGTGCAGAATTCTGCCTCTTTCACGGTCCCTCCCCACGTGACCAAGCCGAACCTGACGAGATGCCAAAACCCAGGAGAGAAAAGGCGTCTGGGTCCCTCACTACGAGACACAGGCCGATACACTTGAAAGGCTCAATGGACATCTGCTACAGTGGGAGCGGTCAGCCTTCCACCTATGAATAAATCCTCACATTGTCTGCACGTACCCATATTGAAACATTGTTGCAATCACAGGTACACCGAGAGCTGGGAACAACGGTGGTCCCAGGCTGGGAAGCTCACGGATGCACCAATCAGAACATGGGGCTCTTATCTCAGACGTCAGTAATATTAGCCAATCCTCAGGAGTCTTCATGTAACAATTCTTATGTATCTAATTGTAGGGACAACCCAGATATACCACCTGACTACACCTTGTCCACTAATATCATTCTCTATATGTGTACTATACTAACCCTACCACTCGAGCAACCAATTAAGAGTGGCGATAGGTTTTTTGTTAACTTTCTGAAGTGACGCAAGTAGCGCGTCATAATGCAGTAAAAAGGGCCTGCGAGCCCCACGATTGTGTGTGTCAGGACGAACGCGTACACTCCTTGACCCATCCCTGCCGTTTTGTCTAAATAAACAGCAGAGTCACCTTGCTCCTTGTGTGTGTCTCATACTCTATCTCATCTGGGATATACGGGAGGAGTTGGGGCCTCCCTGCCCGGAGGTCTGCGGACGGCCCGGCCGACCCCGGCAGAATTTCCCCCCGACAAGTTGGAGGCACTGCTGAGATCTGTTTAAGATCGACTTTTATTTTTAATTTTTCCAGGCACTCCCGTTGCGAGGAGGCCCGGCGGCGCGACCCCCTCTGCCGTTGCCCCCTTCTGAGGACTACAGGACCATCGCAGAGCTGCGAGAAGACCGGACAGCGCAATCCGGATATTGGCCCTCGGGAGCCGGTTGAGAAGTATCCCGCCCGCGGTCGGCGAGTGTCCAGACGTGGTCCAGACGAGGGGAGGTGGCGAGCCGCTTGGAGGGGTGCACGCAGTCGAGCGGCCCTGCATCGAGAGAACTTGGTGAGCATGACACGCACAACAAGCAATGTGAAATTGTGAGGGAGGGGGAGGAAGTAAATAAGGGAGGAGGGAGGTATTGTACAGATGTGCGGCGAAGGTTTAACTGAGTGTTGCTAATGGAATGAATGGTAGCGAAACGAGTGCGAGAACAGTCGGCTAACGTTACGCGAAAGAAGGGGGCGGGGCACGAAAACATCACGTGCAGCCGCTCGTAAGACACTGATGGCCTAAATTGCGACTACGTGTGAGGGTGGGTGTGTGTGGTTTCCTACGATTTGACATTTATTGATCAATGAGTAGATGAGGTTCCCTATTGTTCGAGCAAGAAACTCGATAGGTAGATGACGTTTCCCTGTGGGCGGTAGCTAGTTACATAGTTGCCCAAAACGGAAGATAATTGGCTGGTTAAGCCCTCCTGTTGAGGGGCGTATCACACGCGAGGCGACGCAGCGTGCGCAGTCCGGTTATATTATTGATGAGATTACCTTGTTCCAGGAGAGACAGGAAGACAGCTGTAGGGTTAGCGGGGTAGATTGCAAGTGTATTTTGAACTTAAAGAACATAACAAGAATATACCAGTAGCTCGAAGAAATCGGTGACGTCACCAGTAGGGATTTAATAGGATATCGCGAGCACAAGGAACTTTGGGTTTGAGAGTGGTGGGGAAGAGAAACATGATAAAGGAGAGGATACAGAGATAAACGATAAACGAGTGGATCGAAAGAGGAGAAGGGGAAAGGGGCGTGGCTGCGCACGGAGAACGCCGGCCACGGCAAGTGTAAAAGGGGGAAGAGAACGGAGAAACAGGACGACTGTATAAGATCGTCGTAAGGGGTACGCAGCCGCAGGGGGCTGCGTGCGCTTCGGCCGCAGGGGGCCGTAGGGGAAGGAATATAATATAACATCATATTTATTATTATTGCATAATTTGTCAAAGGATTGTCGTAAGTCCCCACACTTGCGGGGCAAGGTAAGCAATACAAGGTTGTATATTGTAAACTGGTAGTAAAGGGAAGGGTAACAAGGGGAGTGCCACTATGTCATACGGGAGAGGGTCGGGAGGGTGGGGGAACACCCTCACTACCCCATTACAACACATATGCACCACACTGCCACCACATAGGGAGAAATTAATTAAGTACAGCATAGAGTGGACCCAGGGGACGGACAACAAAATGTTAACACCATGGCCGCCTAATGGTAGTTTCGATCCATATGCCCAACATTCACTACTAAACCATCTGCACAATACATACAAGGGGAAGAAGTTGGCAAACCATGTGGAGGTGTTTAACTTATGGAGGATGTTCCAGGGGTCCCGACCAGGACCAAATGGAATGTTCACTATGGGGGAAACACCGGAAGAAAAGGAGATTAAGAAAGAAGGAACGGATGGGGAAAAGGGGTGCGAAAGCACAAAGAATACGGGGAACGGAGGACAGGGAGGAGAAAAGATTGATAAATCAGACGACATAAAAAAGGAACCGAGCAATGAGATACCCATAACACCGGGAGTGAAAACAGAGGGAGGAGGGTTGTACCCTTTAAGAGAATTAGGAGAAATAGAAGGACAGTTCAGGGCGGCTGAAGGATACTCGAACCCGGCATACAGCCCTCCACCATATGTGGCTCATAGGAAGATACCAATGGGGGAAGGGAGGATTGGAGAAGAGCAGACTGTAGAGATAGGAAACGATGAGTGGGTAGCTGCACAGATATTATTGAAATTACGAGGCTCACTAACTGGAGAAGAAAGGGAGGCGGTAAAGAGAACAAACGAGGATAGTGCCAGAGAGAGTGAAATGAGGGGAGAGGAGCTACTACGGCAGAAGGAAGAGATTTTGGAGGAAAGATTAGCAAAATTAAGGGATGAGCAGAATGAATTGATCAAACAACTTGAGAGGGAGGAAAGAGAGAGAGTGAAGAAAAAGAAGGAAGGTAAGAACGAATTGGGAAAATTAAGGGAACGAAATGAGGAGCAAAAGAGAGAAGCTGAAAGGGTAAAAGCAGCAGCAGATAGGGTATCAAGAGTAGTGCTGAGAGAGAAGAAGAAGGAAGAAGAAGAAAAGGAAAAGGAAATGGAAATATGGAGGAGGAGGATAATATCAGAGACAGCTAAGAAATATGAAGAGGGGAAGGTAATAGAGAGTATAGTAGAAAGAGAAAGGGTGAAATGGGAAAGGAAGAAAGAGGATGAAAGAATATTGGAACAGATGAGCAACGAAGTAATGGAGGAATTGAAAAGGAAAAGGGAGGAAAATAGTAGGGAAATGGAGGAGAGAAGTGAAGGGGGAAGAGAAGGGAGGAGTAGGGAGAGTGAAAGATGGGGAGATGTATATAAAAGTAGAGAGGTAGCAACAACATCAGCACTAGGGGGAACAGTTGGTAACAACGAAAGGGGAGAAAGAGACCTAATAGACTTAAAAACAGTAACAATAAAAGGAAAAAAGGCAGAGTGGGGGGTGCCATTTATGAATGACTTTTGCAGTGAGGAGGAAGAAGGAGTGGAGAAGGATGGAAGAAAGAGTGAAAGGGAAAGCTTAGATAAACTATACCTCACTAGAACAAACATAGATTCGCCCTGGATGAGTAGAAGATGGGAGGAGCTGGAGAGAAGTAAGGAGGGAGTGAAAAGAATAGGGGAAACACAAACCCATGAAACCACGCCACCCACATCCCCATCACGCCCTCCCACGTCACACCCTACATGTTCAACCACCGCACGCTCACTGCACAGAATAAAGCTTGCGCCCTTCATGAACGAACTTACACCTTATGCATGTCGGCTTAGGGACCTCCCTAGTCGCAGGCAAGACAGACAAGTAAACCTACCCATATTGAACACAGGAAATGACGAAAAAAGGGGAAAGGAAGAAGAGGGAGGTAGGAGCAGAGGTAGTAAGGAAGAATTTGAAGTAGTAAAGAAAACGGGGGAAGAGGAGGGGTGTGAAGACTCAATATTATGGAGCGTAAAGGGTGACACAAGACAGAATTTAATGCCACTGTTGGAGAGAGGAGGGGTTAGACCACAGTATGTACCTTGGAAACATACGGATAAAGAAAATATAAAATGTAGGCTCCCATCACTAAGTGGAGGTGCGGGTAAGTGGATATATGAAATGGAAAAACAAACCGCAGGACAGAAACTAGCAGTAGGAGATGTGAAGGGCCTGTTAATATCAATATTAGGGGATAGAGCGGATGACATTTGGAAAAGAGCGGGATTCCATGGGGTAACAATAACGAACACATCGCATGATGGGGCACCATTTGCAAACTGCAGACATGCGCTATGGCAGGCACTGAGAGTGCAGTACCCAGACACATCAGACATAGGAGCTATCACTTCCCGTAAGATGGGTGAAAATGAGGATCCTGTTGATTATATCCAGGATATTCAAGAGAAGTGGCGCATGGAAACTAGAGAACAATGGGACAAAACACCAGCCATATTTTATCATATACTAGTACAAGGGCTCCCAGAAGGAGTTCAGAAACAACTAAAGAAAGTAGTGGGGATGGAAGCAAAACCATGGCCAGAAATACAACTGACTATAGTACATTACTGCAGGACATGGCAAGGAAAAATGAAACAAAAGGAAGAGGACAGGAAAACAGAAGAGGCCAAACTAGTACAGAAAAAACTTACTAAATACACAATGGAAGGGGCACTAATAACTACGCCCACACCAGTGGCCCAAAGCCCAACGCAAGTAGTGGCTGCACAAGATCCCGCTCAAATAGCGCCTCCACAAGGTGTAATACAGCAAGTGCCGCCTCTGCAATTACACGCACCAAACATGGGAGGAGGGTACCCAATGCAAGGAACTGGGTATTATAGTTATAACAGAGGGAGAGGAGGGTTTATGAGGGGGAGAGGATACGGATATAATACCCAACAACAGGCTGGGGGACTTAGAAATTACTACCCCACAGGGCAACCCGTATACCAGGACAACACAGGGAGCTTCCCATGGCAAAGCAGGGAACCACCCGTGTGTTGGAGCTGCGGACTATTAGGACACATGTCACGTACATGTAGGGTCAGGCCAGGAACACCAGCATGGAAGGAACAAGCACAACCTAGGACCTCACAAGAACAGCAGGGCATACAACAACAGCAGATGTCACAACGAGGGAGTGACCCACAACAACAAACAACACAACAGCCACAAACCTATTCACTGCCACAACAACAAATAACACAGCAACTGCCACCGCCACAACAACAAGTAGCGTTAATACAACCACCACCCCAAACTGAACAAACGCAATTGGGTAGGGTGACGGTGTTGGGACACAACCCTTACACGGGGAATGGACAATCATTGTACCCCCAATAGGTCAGCCCACAGACGGCCTTGGTGTGTCCCATCCTGTCAGTAACACCTAATAGTGCGGAGGAACCACGCATAGAGGTAACGATAGGTGACAAAAAATTATCATTCCTTGTTGACACCGGGGCAACCCGGCCTTGCATAAGGGAAGGTAAATTTAAGATGTCAGGCGAAGCCATGAACACCCAAGGATTTTCTGGGGCTAAGGGGTTGGTTCCATTTACTGATAACGTTCCCTTATCTATTGGAGATTATGATCTGTCAGTCCCACTTTTGTATTATAGTGCCTCACCAGTAAATATACTGGGGAGAGACATAATGAACAGGTTGAATATGACGATCTCCTTTACAGAGGATGGCATAATTTGCTCTACTCCAGGGATTAACATGCTCGCAGCACGACAGATTTTGCAAGCATACTGTGGACAGACAGCGATTAGGGCGGAGCCAGTAGATGGCGAGCTATTCCAGTATGGCACAGACATGGCATTTGCATGGATGCCAGGGATAGAAGGGAAAATATGGAGGAGGCCAGCAGCCTATCTGTTCCGACCAGAAACACCAGTTAATGAACTGGAAGGGAAGGTGTTTGTAATGGACATTGAAAGCATTATTGCAACAGCTGATTATGTTGCTGTGCACGCCCAAGATAAAGAAGGGAGAGCATGGAGGGCGGTGATAGCACTAGCAGAAGGATGTAGGCTGACCCAGGTGTCAGATGAAGAGCTGTTCTTAGAAGAAAAGGAGGAAGATGAAATGGTGTTCATGATGAGTGTAGAAATATGGCTAAGAGTGGCTCACAAACAAGTAGCACAGAAAATTGCAATGGCACTTGAGGCACCCGCAGGCACCCCAGTCCCATTTTTTAAGGAGGATATGTCAAAGGTGCCCAAATCATTATGGACTGTTAGCCCTTATGACGTGGGATGCATAAAAAGCATAGGGGGGTGTAAGGATAAAATTGAAAAAAGGTGCCATACTACCAAGAGTGAAACAGTACCCATTGTCAAAGGAGGCAGATGAGGGCATATATGAAACCATAACGGCCCTTATAAACAATGGCATATTGGTCCCCTTAGAATCACCATGTAACACAGCTGTGTACCCGGTGCGCAAGGCTAAAGTGGGGTCTTGGCGCTTCATACAGGACCTCAGACCCTTGAACAACATAGTAGAAGCAGAGTATCCAGTAACAGCAAACCCGGCCACAATATTGTGTGGCATTCCAGCAGAAGCATCACGATTTACAGTGATTGACCTTAAAAATGCTTTTTTCTCAATACCATTACACCCAGACTCACAAGATTTGACAAGCTTCACTTACCGAAATACAAAGTGGAAACATACCAGATTACCACAGGGGTATTGTGAATCACCCTCAATTTTCAATAGATTTATACAGATGGATTTGGGTAACGTTGAGGTGGAAAGCACAGTGTTACAGTATGTGGATGACATAATAATTTGCAGTACAAACGAAAGTAAATGTAGAGAGGACTCCTTAAAAATGTTGACAATATTGGCTGAAAAGGGGTACAAGGTAGACATGGAAAAGATACAATACTGTCAGGAACAGGTACTTTACATTGGCCAACTGATATCCCAACATGGAAGAAGGATTGCACCACAAAGAGCACAGGCCATCTCAAGCACTCCCGTGCCACAGACTGTGAGAGAACTGCAGCAATTTCTGGGGCTGTGCAACTACTGTAGAGCATGGGTATTTGATTACAGCTCATACATAGGACCCCTGCTTGAGGGTTTGAAGGAAGCAAATAAAGGGGAGAAAAAGTTGGGGTGGACTATGGAAATGAGGGAGGCATTTGACGAATTGAAAGACGCGATATCAACTGCTCCAGTACTGGCATCCCCAGACTATGAGCGACGCTTTTTTATATTTTCACATTGCGACTCAGCAGTGATGAAAGCAGTGTTGGCCCAAAAAACGAGCATGGGCTATAAACCAGTAGCATTTTACAGCGGTCACTTAGACCCTGTGATGTTAGGCCACTTCCCTTGTGAACAAGGTCTTGCTGCAGCTGCTTTTGCAGTAGAAAAAGCATCAGCAATAACTATGGGGTGTCCAACTACACTGTTTGTGGAACATGCACTATTTGCGATATTGAATAAACCTAAGTCCACACTAACGACACAGAGGGCATCAGGTTATGAGATTATTTTGTCTAAAGCTGAACTAGCAATTGTTAGATGTAGCACGGTTAACCCTGCAAGGTTCCTAGCAGAAGTAATTGAAGAGGGAGATTACGCCCACGACTGCACCCAAATAACTAAAATGTACTCATGTACTAGGAAAGTTGAAGAAAACGCACTAGAGGGAGGTGAGCTTTTGTTTATTGATGGGTCATCAACTATTGATCAAGGAGATGGGATACGAAGGACTGGGGCAGCAGTAGTAAAAATGATGGAGGCGCCGGTGTGTGTGGCTATGAAGTGTGTACAATTACCACACCATTACTCTGCTCAAGCCGCGGAACTGGTTGCACTAATATTGGCATTAAAGGAAAGTTTTAATAAAAGAGTAACCATATATTCCGACAGTGCATATGTTACATCCACTGTCCACTCAGGGCTATCAAAATGGAGAAGAAGAGGGTTTAGGAGAGCTGATGGCACTCCAGTACAACATGCCCTCTTGTTGGCTGAACTAATTGAAGTAATAAACGACCCCCAAGAACTAGCCCTAGTCAAATGCACCGCACACACCAATGGAGAAGACTACGTCTCAAAAGGGAATGCAGCAGCAGACGCACATGCGAAATATGCTGCATACTTTGGTGAGATATGGAACCCCACAGACTCACAGAGAGGGAGAGGGAGGGGAATAGCTAGGGAGATGTTAATAAGAGAAGGGTACACCCATCTCCCAGCCACACAGATTATGGAACTACAAGCGGCTGCACCAATGGCCGAAAAAGAAGTATGGGTAAAAAGAGGATGTTCAATGTCACCAACCGACGCACTATGGCGCCAGGGTGGCACGGGGAAAGTTGTAATACCGTTGGCACTGTTAAATACTGCCCTGAGCCAATTACATCACCCTGCCCATACAGGCAAGGAAATAATCGCAGCACGAATTAGAGAAGATTGGTTTTGTCCTGAGTTAAACTCTCATGTGTCAAATTTTATCAGCAATTGCCTCACATGTCAACAGTTTACGGCCGGTCATACTCTAAAAGTGATAAGAGGTACCATACCCCGGCCAGAAGGACCTTTTCGGCACCTTCACATTGACTATGTTGATATGATCAACATATGTCAAGGTAATAGGTATATGATTGTAGTAGTATGCCCATTTTCTAGGTGGATTGAAGCAGGGCCCTGTTCACACCCTGATGCGTTTAGAGCAGCCAAATTCATAGTAAGGGAGGTCTTCCCCAGGTGGGGAGTGTGCGAAGTGTTAAGATCAGACAACGGCCCACATTTCGCAAACGAAATGTTCCAGCATATCACATCCCTGCTGAACATTAAACACAAATTTGCATGTGCATACCACCCACAGGCTAATGGTGTATGTGAACGCCTGAATGGCTTATTGAAGGAGGCAATTGCAAAAATACAACAAACAACAAAGAAAAGTTGGTTGTATTGCCTTCCGTTAGCTTTATTTGAACTTAGAAATAGGCCAGGGTCCGACCACCACCTCACCCCTCACGAAGTGGTTACTGGACGTCAAATGCGCCTTCCCCTAACCCCAACGTCAAGGGCATTCACCGACCACGAAAGTTCAGCGAGTGTGTTAGGTGATGAAATGTATCAATATGTGTCTTCTTTGATTACTAGTGTCGTGTTTGTGTCTCAACAGCTCAAGCGCACACGGGGCGGGTCTACCAGCAATCAAGAAAAAGGCGCAAGTACAGAATTGGGAAAGGAGAACTTGTGCAAACTTGCCAAAGGTGACCACGTGCTACTTCGCAATTTCAATAGAAAGTGGAACGAGAAGAGGTTCACTGGCCCCCATCTGGTAGAGGACGTATCAACAAGAGCAGTAAAACTAAAGGATAAGCGTGCCTGGAACCACCTACATGACGTAAAGATCTACAAACTGCAGACCCGCCCCAGCGCCAACGACAGGTCCATTGGAAGAACAGCAACAACATCCCCGACAGCGGAAGAAAGTTCCACCACAGACAACGACCCAATTGTTCCCTCGGAGACGATAACTGACGAAGAAAGGGGTGATCCCCATACTGCCCACCCCATGGCCACACGCTCAAAGAGTAAAAATACTTCCGCCATCTGAGCGCAAACCCCCCCATTGAATGCTAAGTACAGTTGTAACTAAAACTGAAGGACATTGCTTGCACCAATACACATGTAAACACGTGAATGTTCTCTTTTTTCTCTCGCACATACAGGAACTGCGTAATATTGTATTGTTAAGAAAAGCTAATTAACAAGTTCAGTGTACAGGCGTAGATGGTGCTGCCAGACGATAACTACCCAGAAGAATTGTCACACCAATTTGTATACGAAATAAAAAGGCCAACATACCTAAAAAGGAGAAGGGTACGTGTCTACTACACAGCCTTCCTCCTGGCCATAGAATATTACATGCCCCACTTCCACCCATACTTGCCGGTCCTAAGAGACCGATCACTTAGAGTAGTGTGGGAGCAGCTCTTCACCTGGGCACTGAACGACTACTTGATAGGGAGAGCTTAAAGGAAACAAAACTAACATTTAATAACGAGCACTTTTGAGAATTTTTAGGCGGGCAACTTTAACGTCGCAAGAATACGCTGCCAGGACTGCAGCAAGGTAAGAGCAAAATGCCGGTGAGATTAGCATATGTAATAAAAATAATAGGGATTTTTATGATCACCGGGTTCTTGGCTGCCTCTGTCTGGCAGTACAGCTATGCTATCGATTTTATTGCTGCACCCAAACCTAATATACCCCCGTTCCCTGCTGCAACAGGTGTTACGTCAGGTGGTAATAGTAACTTTGCACCCAAGCAAAATAGAGTTAAACGCAGCACATACTCAGACAATAAAGGTATTGATAATTATGTACAAGATTCAGCACACGTCGCAAACAACATATGGTACCAGCCCATGACCCGCATTGGTAAGCAGACAACTGAGGATAGCTGTTACGTTTGCTCATTAATACCATACGCCATGAGCGCTTCACGAACATTTGTTGCCACAGAAATAGATGAAAAAACAGCACAGTGCATAATATATTTGGCCCTGTTCCAAACGAAAGGAAGATTTCAAGGAACAGTAGTGCACATGACATGGAAAACACGAGACTCATACCCATATGAAAACAACTTCCTCAAGACCTATCTGAGTTATCACAAGACCAGTTTACATGCTGAAGCATTCAGATACATAACGAGTGGCCCTGCAAAAGGAGAAACAAAGAAGGTAACACTGCAGTATCTACCATGTGATTGGTACGCCACTGAAGTTCCGGGTAAACAAGGATGCTGGGAGAGGCCGCTACTGACGATAACAGGAAAGGTGTATCTGGGCAACAGCTGGGAGATAGGAGTGATTGGCAGCAACATGGTAACAAAAGAAACTATCTCAACCATCGAGACACACAATCATCGATGTTGGACGACGTGGATCAAGTATGTACCAATGCTCACGTGGGTAGAAGAAGATGAAGACCCAATAACAATACTACCATTGACTGCGCCCAAAGTATGCTACTAGCATAAAGGAGAGGTGGACGTAGGATATAACACCAATTGTGCAAGCGTGATGGAGTTACCTGAGGGGGGAGCGGGAACAGCAGTAATAATGGACCATTATTGGGCCTGTGGAGAAAAGGCATATCATACACTGCCTCCCCTGTGGAATGGTGTGTGCACAATGGTACACGTCAATGTACCATCACTAGTGGTACCTAAGAAGAATGTCGATGTGGCGAAATTTCCTAAAATGGATGAAGGGGATAAGAGAAGAAAGAGATCTGCACCACTTCAGAAGGAGCAAGAGAACAGGACCAACAGCAATGATACTGTCCTAAATAGGAGAAAAAGACAAGGAGAGCCACTGACAGGAAATTACCTGTGGGGAAGGTCGGAAACGGAACTAACATCAATACCGCCAGAACACAGACTATTCAGCAGAGCAGCAATGTTCTTCTCCTCAATAATACATCCGGGACTGCAGGCCTACGCAAACGCAAAATGGCTCCAAATAACCAGATGGGAACTAATGATGACCATCAATTCAACAGTAAATGGGTTCAACGCAATTAAAGAGGAGCTGCGAGCTGTAAGGATGGTAGCACTCCAGAACAGATATGTATTGGACCTTCTCACAGCAATGGAAGGAGGAGTTTGTGCAAAGATAGGACAATCTTGCTGCACGTTCATACCTGCCAACGATGCTGACAATGGTACACTGACAGAAGCAGTTTCACAATTGGCCCAGAGTCACTCCAAAATGATGGATGAAAGTAACGGTGTAGACAAGGATAAGAGCTGGTTTTCACTATTATGGTCATGGATGCCATCTTGGCTGTCAGATGGACTGAAAATAATAGTGGGGTGTACTATTTTGGCTGGAGCTACTCTGATCATAATTAGATTTTGGAAGGCCCGGAAGGCACGCACGACTGATGAGTTGCTGGAAATGGTGGGAATGCACCCCTTAATGCCAGCAGATGACTGCCAGCATACAGGTGTGATAATACAAGAGAGGGAGAAGTTGCGCACCCAAATCATCACCAACCATCTAGACCCACCATCAGTGAAGATCGAGAACCCACGGAACCCCAGGAGCTACATAGGAAGATGGGTATACTGTACTCCTGGAGGAACATGTGAATATATGTATTGGTCATTTGAAGATCATGTAAACCATTATGGACATCTCGGAGGGATAACTAAGATATGGAGGGTAAGAGGAGATAACGAGAAGGATATGTTTGTGGTCGACAAGTCGACCAGAGGGGGGACTGAAGTGGGAGAATGGAAGACCAGGCTCCCGTCCTTCACCTCTCGCGCTTGGCCTAGAGGGTCACGGCCCAGACACCCGCCGCGAGAAGAGTTTGTCCATTTACCAGACGACCAGGTACCCTGGTACAGGAACATACGGATGTGTCCATCTGCCTGCCCAGCAGCCCGCACTGGCCATGCCGACACCTGCGGCTCGGATCAGCTAGACTAAAATCCACACGTCGTTAGAGATGCCATGACGACCTAGACAACGGGAAGCACATCTGTACAAATATACACACTGAACATTTCCACACCAATCTACACGAAGAACATACTCAGTGCTCTGACGTAGGCGACAGGCATATTCACGGACATGCATCTTTATTATTTTTACATAGGCTTTCAGAATGCAGAAACGCAAGACGCATCATGAACTCATCTATAACGCTTGCTCACGCTTCTCTTGAAACCCGTTACCACCATGAGAGGTATAATGGAAACACGATACTGGTCATGGAAATATATGCCATTATAACCTAAAAGCACCTATGCACCAAACGGACTACTCAAGCACCAGGCCCGAGTAGGCCTCAAACAAGAGCTCCCGTGGACATTAACAAAGCAAGAGTCAGGTTGCTGATCCTGCAGAAAGAACCCGGTGGAGCAACCAGCCAAGGTCGCAATGTTGCAAACCCACATCCAAGAACAAATCATCAAAGGCACGATGTTGCAACCTCGCACTCCGCGCCCCAACGATAAAGTCACGCCGGCAAATTAAACCAGACGCGCAGTAGAAAAAACAATATTAATTGTGCAGAATTCTGCCTCTTTCACGGTCCCTCCCCACGTGACCAAGCCGAACCTGACGAGATGCCAAAACCCAGGAGAGAAAAGGCGTCTGGGTCCCTCACTACGAGACACAGGCCGATACACTTGAAAGGCTCAATGGACATCTGCTACAGTAGGAGCGGTCAGCCTTCCACCTATGAATAAATCCTCACATTGTCTGCACGTACCCATATTGAAACATTGTTGCAATCACAGGTACACCGAGAGCTGGGAACAACGGTGGTCCCAGGCTGGGAAGCTCACGGATGCACCAATCAGAACATGGGGCTCTTATCTCAGACGTCAGTAATATTAGCCAATCCTCAGGAGTCTTCATGTAACAATTCTTATGTATCTAATTGTAGGGACAACCCAGATATACCACCTGACTACACCTTGTCCACTAATATCATTCTCTATATGTGTATTATACTAACCCTACCACTCGAGCAACCAATTAAGAGTGGCGATAGGTTTTTTGTTAACTTTCTGAAGTGACGCAAGTAGCGAGTCATAATGCAGTAAAAAGGGCCTGCGAGCCCCACGATTGTGTGTGTCAGGACGAACGCGTACGCTCCTTGACCCATCCCTGCCGTTTTGTCTAAATAAACAGCAGAGTCACCTTGCTCCTTGTGTGTGTCTCATACTCTATCTCATCTGGGATATACGGGAGGAGTTGGGGCCTCCCTGCCCGGAGGTCTGCGGACGGCCCGGCCGACCCCGGCAGAATTTCCCCCCGACACCACGAAAAATGCATCCTATACCCCTGTAAGCTCAGAATATGTTAGCAGCCCAAAGAAGGCCTTAAAATGCATTTTAGGCCTGCAAAAATGTTGAAAACTTTGGACTCCCAAAAAAGGGTTTATAGGCATCCTAGAGCCCCTAAAGTCCAGAAAATGTTGGTGGACCAAAAACTGTGTCAGAGAGCTCTGAATGTCCCAAAAACATTTGCTGACTTAAAGATGCATTAACCCGCATCCTAGACGACTGAAATTCACAGAAATATTTTTAGTACGAAAAATGCATCCTACACCCCTGAAAGTTCAGAAAATGTTGGCAGCTCAAAAAAGGCATTAAAATGCATTTTACACCTGCAAAAATGTTGAAAACTTTGGAGGCCCAAAAAAGGGGTTTACAGGCATCCTAGACCCCCTGAACTCCAGAGAATGTTGGTGGACCAAATATGGTGTCAGAGAGCTCTGAATGTCCCAAAAACATTTGCAGCCTGAAAGGAGCATTAACCCACATCCTAGACCACTGAAATTTCCCAAAATATTTTTGGCACCTAAAATGCATCCTACACCCCTGAAAGTTCAGAATGTGTTAGCAGCCCAAAAAAGGCCTTAAAATGCATTATAGGCCTGCAAAAATGTTGAAAACTTTGGAGACCCAAAAAAGGGGTTTAACAGGCATCCTAGACCCCCTAAAGTCCAGATAATATTGGTGGACCAAAAACTGTGTCAGAGAGCTTTGAATGTCCCAAAATATTTGCAGCCTGAAAGGGGCATTAGCCCGCATCCTAGACCACTGAAATTCCCAAAAATATTTTGGCACGAAAAATGCATCCTACACCCCTGAAAGTTCTGAAACTGTTGGCAGCTCAAAGAAAGGCCTTAAAATGCATTTTAGGCCTGCAAAAATGTTGAAAACTTTGGAGGCCCAAAAAAGGGGTTTACAGGCCTCCTAGACCCTTAAGGTCCAGAAAATGTTGGTGGACCAAAAATGGTTTCAGAGAGCTCTGAATGTCCCAAAAACATTTGCAGCCTGAAAGGGGCATTAACCCGCATCCTAAATCACTGAAACTTCTGAAAATATTTTTGGCACGAAAAATGCATCCTACACCCCTGAAAGTCCAGAATATGTTAGCAGCCCAAAGAAGTCCTTAAAATGCATTTTAGGCCTACAAAAATGTTGAAAACTTTGGAAGCCCAAAAAAGGGTTTTACAGGCACCCTAGACCCCCTAAAGTCCAGAAAATATTGGTGGACCAAAAACGGTGTCAGAGAGGTCTGAATGTCCCAAAAACATTTGCAGCCTGAAAGTGGCATTAACCCGCATCCTAGACCACTGAAATTCACAGAAATATTTTTGGCACGAAAAATGCATCCTACACCCCTGAAAGTTCAGAAAATGTTGGCAGCTCAAAAAAGGCATTAAAATGCATTTTAGACCTACAAAAATGTTGAAAACTTTGGAGGCCCAAAAAAGGGGTTTACAGGCATCCTAGACCCCCTGAAGTCCAGAGAATGTTGGCGGACCAAATATGGTGTCAGAGAGCTCTGAATGTCCCAAAAACATTTGCAGCCTGAAAGGGGCATTAACCCGCATCCTAGACCACTGAAATTTCCCAAAATATTTTTGGCACCTAAAATGCATCCTACACCCCTGAAAGTTCAGAATGTGTTAGCAGCCCAAAAAAGGCCTTAAAATGCATTATAGGCCTGCAAAAATGTTGAAAATTTTGGAGACCCAAAAAAGGGGTTTAACAGGCATCCTAGACCCCCTAAAGTCCAGATAATATTGGTGGACCAAAAACTGTGTCAGAGAGCTTTGAATGTCCCAAAATATTTGCAGCCTGAAAGGGGCATTAGCCCGCATCCTAGACCACTGAAATTCCCAAAAATATTTTGGCACGAAAAATGCATCCTACACCCCTGAAAGTTCTGAAACTGTTGGCAGCTCAAAGAAAGGCCTTAAAATGCATTTTAGGCCTGCAAAAATGTTGAAAACTTTGGAGGCCCAAAAAAGGGGTTTACAGGCCTCCTAGACCCTTAAGGTCCAGAAAATGTTGGTGGACCAAAAATGGTTTCAGAGAGCTCTGAATGTCCCAAAAACATTTGCAGCCTGAAAGGGGCATTAACCCGCATCCTAAATCACTGAAACTTCTGAAAATATTTTTGGCACGAAAAATGCATCCTACACCCCTGAAAGTCCAGAATATGTTAGCAGCCCAAAGAAGTCCTTAAAATGCATTTTAGGCCTACAAAAATGTTGAAAACTTTGGAAGCCCAAAAAAGGGTTTTACAGGCACCCTAGACCCCCTAAAGTCCAGAAAATATTGGTGGACCAAAAACGGTGTCAGAGAGGTCTGAATGTCCCAAAAACATTTGCAGCCTGAAAGTGGCATTAACCCGCATCCTAGACCACTGAAATTCACAGAAATATTTTTGGCACGAAAAATGCATCCTACACCCCTGAAAGTTCAGAAAATGTTGGCAGCTCAAAAAAGGCATTAAAATGCATTTTAGACCTACAAAAATGTTGAAAACTTTGGAGGCCCAAAAAAGGGGTTTACAGGCATCCTAGACCCCCTGAAGTCCAGAGAATGTTGGCGGACCAAATATGGTGTCAGAGAGCTCTGAATGTCCCAAAAACATTTGCAGCCTGAAAGGGGCATTAACCCGCATCCTAGACCACTGAAATTCCCAAAAATATTTTTGGCACAAAAAATGCACCATACACCCCTGAAAGTTCTGAAACTGTTGGCAGCTAAACAAAAGGCCTTAAAATGCATCTTATGCCTTCAAAATGATGAAAACTTTGGAGGCCCAAAAATGGAGTTTACAGGCCTCCTAGACCCCTAAAGTCCAGAAAATGTTGGTGGACCAGAAATGGTGTCAGAGAGTTCTGAATGTCCCAAAAGCATTTACAGCCTGAAAGGGGCATTAACCCGCATCCTAGACCACTGAAATTTCCCAAAATATTTTTGACACGAAAAATGCATCCTACACCCCTGAAAGTTCAGAAAATGTTGGCAGCTCAAAAAAATGCCTTAAAATGGATCTTAGGCCTTCAAATATGTTGAAAACTTCGGAGGCCCAAAAAAGGGGTTTACAGGCACCCTAGACCCCCTAAAGTCCAGAAAGTGTTGGTGGACCAAAAACGGTGTCAGAGAGGTCTGAATTTCCCAAAAACATTTGTAGCCTGAAAGGGGCATTAACCCGCATCCTAGACCACTGAAATTCTCAAAAATATTTTTGCCACGAAAAATGCATCCTATACCCCTGTAAGCTCAGAATATGTGCGCAGCCCAAAGAAGGCCTTAAAATGCATTTTAGGCCTACAAAAATGTTGAAAACTTTGGAGGCCCAAAAAAGGGGTTTATAGGCATCATAGAGCCCCTAAAGTCCAGGAACTGTTGGTGGACCAAAAACTGTGTCAGAGAGCTCTGAATGTCCCAAAAACATTTGCAGACTTAAAGATGCATTAACCCGCATCCTAGACCACTGAAATACACAGAAATATTTTTAGCACGAAAAATGCATCCTACACCCCTGAAAGTTCAGAAAATGTTGGCAGCACAAAAAAGGCATTAAAATGCATTTTAGACCTGCAAAAATGTTGAAAACTTTGGAGGCCCAAAAAAGGGGGTTACAGGCATCCTAGACCCCCTGAAGTCCAGAGAATGTTGGTGGACCAAAAACTGTTTCAGAGAGCTTTGAATGTCCCAAAACATTTGCATCCTGAAAGGGGCATTAACCCGCATCCTAGACCACTGAAATTCCCTAAAATATTTTTGGCACGAAAAATGCACCCTACACCCCTGAAAGTCCAGAATATGTTAGCAGCCCAAAGAAGTCCTTAAAATGCATTTTAGGCCTACAAAAATGATGAAAACTTTCGAGGCCCAAAAATGGAGTTTACAGGCCTCCTAGACCCCTAAAGTCCAGAAAATGTTGGTGGACCAAAAATGGTGTCAGACAGCTCTGAATGTCCCAAAAACAGCCTGAAAGGGGCATTAACCCGCATCCTAGACCACTGAAATTTCCAGAAATATTTTTGGCACGAAAAATGCATCCTACACCCCTGAAAGATCAGAAAATGTTGGCAGCTCAAAAAAAAGTGCCTTAAAATGCATCCTAGGCCTTCAAATATGTAGAAAACTTTGGAGGCCCAAAAAAGGGGTTTACAGGCACCCTAGACCCCCTAAAGTCCAGAAAATGTTGGTGGACCAAAAACAGTGTCAGAGAGGTCTGAATGTCCCAAAAACATTTGCAGCCTGAAAGGGGCATTAACCCGCATCCTAGACCACTGAAATTCACAGAAATATTTTTAGTACGAAAAATGCATCCTACACCCCTGAAAGGTCAGAAAATGTTGGCAGCTCAAAAAAGGCATTAAAAAGCATTTTAGACCTGCAAAAATGTTGAAAACTCTGGAGGCCCAAAAAAGGGGTTTACTGGCATCCTAGACCCCCTGAAGTCCAGAGAATGTTGGTGGACCAAAAACTGTTTCAGAGAGCTTTGAATGTCCCAAAACATTTGCAGCCTGAAAGGGGCATTAACCCGCATCCTAGACCACTGAAATTCCCAAAAATATTTTTGCCACGAAAAATGCATCCTATAACCCTGTAAGCTCAGAATATGTTAGCAGCCCAAAGAAGGCCTTAAAATTCATTTTAGGCCTACAAAAATGTTGAAAACTTTGGAGGCCCAAAAAAGGGGTTTACAGGCCTCCTATACCGCTAAAATCCAGAAAATGTTGGTGGACCAAAAATGGTTTCAGAGAGCTCAGAATGCCCCAAAAACATTTGCAGCGTGAAAGGGGCATTAACCCGCATCCTAGACCACTGAAATTCACAAAAATATTTTGGCACGAAAAATGCATCCTACACCCCTGAAAGTTCTGAAACTGTTGGCAGCCCAAAGAAGGCCTTAAAATGCATTTTAGGCCTACAAAAATGTTGAAAACTTTGGAAGCCCAAAAAAGGGGTTAATAGGCATCCTAGAGCCCCTAATGTCCAGAAAATGTTGGTGGACCAAAAACTGTGTCAGAGAGCTCAAAATGTCCCAAAAACATTTGCAGACTTAAAGATGCATTAACCCGCATCCTAGACCACTGAAATTCACAGAAATATTTTTGTCACGAAAAATGCATCCTACACCCCTGAAAGTTCAGAAAATGTTGGCAGCTCAAAAAAGGCATTAAAATGCATTTTAGACCTGCAAAAATGTTGAAAACTTTGGAGGCCCAAAAAAGGGGTTTACAGGCATCCTAGACCCCCTAAAGTCCAGAGAATGTTGGTGGACCAAATATGGTGTCAGAGAGCTCTGAATGTCCCAACAACATTTGCAGCCTGAAAGGGGCATTAACCCGCATCCTAGACCACTGAAATTCCCAAAAATATTTTGGCACGAAAAATGCATCCTACACCCCTGAAAGTTCTGAAACTGTTGGCAGCTCAAAAAAAGGCCTTAAAATGCATCTTATGCCTTCAAAAATGATGAAAACTTTGGAGGCCCAAAAATGAAGTTTACAGGCCTCCTAGACCCCTAAAATCCAGAAAATGTTGGTGGACCAAAAATGGTTTCAGAGAGCTCAGAATGTCCCAAAAACATTTGCAGCCTGAAAGGGGCATTAACCCGCATCCTAGACCACTGAAATTCCCAAAAATATTTTTGGCACGGAAAATGCATCCTACACCCCTGAAAGTTCAGAAAATGTTGGAAGCTCAAAACAAATGCCTTTAAATGCATCTTAGGCCTTCAAAAATGTTGAAAACTTTGGAGACCCAAAAAAGGGGTTTATAGGCCTCCTAGAGCCCCTAAAGTCCAGAAAATGTTGGTGGACCAAAAACTGTGTCAGAGAGCTCTGAATGTCCCAAAAACATTTGCAGACTTAAAGATGCATTAACCCGCATCCTAGACCACTGAAATTCACAGAAATATTTTTGGCACGAAAAATGCATCCTACACCCCTGAAAGTTCAGAAACTGTTGGCAGCTCAAAAAAAGGCCTTAAAATGCATCTTATGCCTTCAAAAATGATGAAAACATTGGAGGCCCAAAAATGGAGTTTACAGGCCTCCTAGACCCCTAAAGTCCAGAAAATGTTGGTGGACCAAATATGGTGTCAGAGTGCTCTGAATGTACCAAAAACATTTGCAGCCTGAAAGGGGCATTAACCCGCATCCTAGACCACTGAAATGCTCAAAAATATTTTTGCCACGAAAAATGCATCCTATACCCCTGTAAGCTCAGAATATGTTAGCAGCCCAAAGAAGGCCTTAAAATGCATTTTAGGCCTACAAAAATGTTGAAAACTTTGGAAGCCCAAAAAAGGGGTTTATAGGCATCCTAGAGCCCCTAAAGTCCAGAAAATGTTGGTGGACCAAAAACTGTCAGAGAGCTTTGAATGTCCCAAAAACATTTGCATCCTGAAAGGGGCATTAACCCGCATCTTAGACCACTGAAATTCCCAAAAATATTTTTGGCACGAAAAATGCATCCTACACCCCTGAAAGTTCAGAATATGTTAGCAGCCCAAAAAAGGCCTTAAAATGCATTATAGGCCTGAAAAAATGTAAAAAAAAACTTTGGAGGCCGTAAAAAGGGGTTTACAGGCATCCTAGACCCCCTAAAGTCCAGAAAATATTGGTGGACCAAAAACTGTGTCAGAGAGGTCTGAATGTCCCAAAAACATTTGCAGACTTAAACGGGCATTAACCCGCATCCGAGACCACTGAAATTCCCAGAAATATTTTTGGCACGAAAAATGCATCCTACACCCCTGAAAGTTCAGAATATGTTAGCAGCCCAAAAAAGGTATTAAAATGCATTTTAGACCTGCAAAAATGTTGAAAACTTTGGAGGCCCAAAAAAGGGGTTTACAGGCATCCTAGACCCCCTAAAGTCCAGAGAATGTTGGTGGACCAAATATGGTGTCAGAGAGCTTTGAATACCCCAAAACATTTGCAGCCTGAAAGGGGCATTAACCCGCATCCTAGACCACTGAAATTTCCCAAAATATTTTTGGCACGAAAAATGCATCCTACACCCCTGAAAGTTCAGAAAATGTTGGCAGCTCAAAAAAATGCCTTAAAATGCATTTTAGGCCTACAAAAATGTTGAAAACTTTGGAAGCCCAAAAAAGGGGTTTATAGGCATCCTAGAGCCCCTAAAGTCCAGAAAATGTTGGTGGACCAAAAACTGTCAGAGAGCTTTGAATGTCCCAAAAACATTTGCATCCTGAAAGGGGCATTAACCCGCATCCTAGACCACTGAAATTCCCAAAAATATTTTTGGCACGAAAAATGCATCCTACACCCCTGAAAGTTCAGAATATGTTAGCAGCCCAAAAAAGGCCTTAAAATGCATTATAGGCCTGAAAAAATGTAAAAAAAAACTTTGGAGGCCGTAAAAAGGGGTTTACAGGCATCCTAGACTCCCTAAAGTCCAGAAAATATTGGTGGACCAAAAACTGTGTCAGAGAGGTCTGAATGTCCCAAAATCATTTGCAGACTTAAACGGGCATTAACCCGCATCCGAGACCACTGAAATTTCCCAAAATATTTTTGGCACGAAAAATGCATCCTACACCCCTGAAAGTTCAGAAAATGTTGGCAGCTCAAAAAAATGCCTTAAAATGCATCTTAGGCCTTCAAAAATGTTGAAAACTTTGGAGGCCCAAAAACAGGCTTTACAGGCACCCTAGACCCCCTAAAGTCCAGAAAATGTTGGTGGACCAAAAACGGTGGCAGAGAGCTCTGAATGTCCCAAAAACATTTGCAGCCTGAAAGGGGCATTAACCCGCATCCTAGACCACTGAAATTCCCAAAAATATTTTTGGCACGGAAAATGCATCCTACACCCCTGAAAGTTCAGAAAATGTTGGCAGCTCAAAACAAATGCCTTAAAATGCATTTTAGGCCTTCAGAAATGTAAAAAAAAACTTTGTAGGCCCAAGAAAGGGGTTTACAGGCATTCTAGATCCCCTAAAGTTCAGAAAATATTGGTGGACCAAAAACTGTGTCAGAGAGCGTTGAATGTCCCAAAACATTTGCAGCCTGAAAGGGGCATTAACCCCCATCCTAGACCACTGAAATTCCCAAAAATATTTTTGGCACGAAAAATGCATCCTACACCCCTGAAAGTTCAGAATATGTTAGCAGCCCAAAAAAGGCCTTAAAATGCATTATAGGCCTGCAAAAATGTAAAAAAAAAACTTTGGAGGCCCAAAAAGGGGTTTACAGGCATCCTAGACCCCCCAAAGGTCCAGAAAATATTGGTGGACCAAAAACTGTGTCAGAGAGCTTTGAATGTCCCAAAACATTTGCAGCCTGAAAGGGGCATTAACCCGCTGACTAGACCAATCAAATTCCCAAAAATATTTTTGGCACGGAAAATGCATCCTATACCCCTGAAAGCTCAGAATATGTTAGCAGCCCAAAGAAGGCCTTAAAATGCATTTTAGGCCTAAAAAAATGTTGAAAACTTTGGAAGCCCAAAAAAGGGGTTTATAGGCATCCTAGAGCCCCTAAAGTCCAGAAAATGTTGGTGGACCAAAAACTGTGTCAGAGATCTCTGAATGTCCCAAAAACATTTGCAGACTTAAAGATGCATTAACCCGCATCCTAGACCACTGAAATTCCCAGAAATATTTTTGGCACGAAAAATGCATCCTACACCCCTGAAAGTTCAGAAAATGTTGGCAGCCCAAAAAAAGGCATTAAAATGCTTTTTAGACCTCCAAAAATGTTGAACACTTTGGAGGCCCAGAAAAGAGGTTTACAGGCATCCTAGACCCCCTAAAGTCCAGAAAATATTGGTGGACTAAAACCTGTGTCAGAGAGCTTTGAATGCCCCAAAACATTTGCAGCCTGAAAGGGGCATTAACCCGCATCCTAGACCACTGAAATTTCCCAAAATATTTTTGGCACGAAAAATGCATCCTACACCCCTGAAAGTTCAGAAAATGTTGGCAACTCAAAAAAATGCCTTAAAATGCATCTTAGGCCTTCAAAAATGTTGAAAACTTTGGAGGCCCAAAAACAGGCTTTACAGGCACCCTAGACCCCCTAAAGTCAAGAAAATGTTGGTGGACCAAAAACGGTGGCAGAGAGCTCTGAATGTCCCAAAAACATTTGCAGCCTGAAAGGGGCATTAACCCGCATCCTAGACCACTGAAATTCCCAAAACTATTTCTGCCACGAAAAATGCATCCTATACCCCTGAAAGCTCAGAATATGTTAGCAGCCCAAAGAAGGCCTTAAAATGCATTTTAGGCCTAAAAAAATGTTGAAAACTTTGGACGCCCAAAAAAGGGGTTTATAGGCATCCTAGAGCCCCTAAAGTCCAGAAAATGTTGGTGGACCAAAAACTGTGTCAGAGATCTCTGAATGTCCCAAAAACATCTGCAGACTTAAAGATGCATTAACCCGCATCCTAGACCACTGAAATTCCCAGAAATATTTTTAGCACGAAAAATGCATCCTACACCCCTGAAAGTTCAGAAAATGTTGGCAGCCCAAAAAAGGCATTAAAATGCATTTTAGACCTCCAAAAATGTTGAACACTTTGGAGGCCCAGAAAAGAGGTTTACAGGCATCCTAGACCCCCTAAAGTCCAGAGAATGTTGGTGGACCAAATATGGTGTCAGAGAGCTCTGAATGTCCCAAAAACATTTGCAGCCTGAAAGGGGCATTAACCCGCATCCTAGACCACTGAAATTCCCAAAAATATTTTTGGCACGGAAAATGCATCCTACACCCCTGAAAGTTCAGAAAATGTTGGCAGCCCAATAAAGGCATTAAAATGCATTTTAGACCTACAAAAATGTTGAAAACTTTGGAGGCCCAAAAAAGGGGTTTACAGGCATCCTAGACCCCCTAAAGTCCAGAGAATGTTGGTGGACCAAATATGGTGTCAGAGAGCTCTGAATGTCCCAAAAACATTTGCAGCCTGAAAGGGGCATTAACCCGCATCCTAGACCACTGAAATTCCCAAAAATATTTTTGGCACGGAAAATGCATCCTACACCCCTGAAAGTTCAGAAAATGTTGGCAGCTCAAAACAAATGCCTTAAAATGCATCTTAGGCCTTCAAAAATGTTGAAAACTTTGGAGACCCAAAAAAGGGGTTTACAGGCATCCTAAAGCCCCTAAAATCCAGAAAATATTGGTGGACCAAATACTGTGTCAGAGAGCTTTGAATATCCCAAAACATTTGCAGCCTGAAAGGGGCATTCACCCGCATCCTAGACCACTGAAATTCCCAAAAATATTTTTGGCACAAAAAATGCATCCTACACCCCTGAAAGTTCTGGAACTGTTGGCAGCTCAAAAAAAGGCCTTAAAATGCATCTTATGCCTTCAAAAATGATGAAAACTTTGGAGGCCCAAAAATGGAGTTTACAGGTCTCCAAGACCCCTAAAGTCCAGAAAATGTTGGTGGACCAAAATTGGTGTCAGAAAGCTCTGAATGTCCCAAAAACATTTGCAGCCTGAAAGGGGCATTAACCCGCATCCTAGACCACTGAAATTCCCAGAAATATTTTTGGCACGAAAAATGCATCCTACACCCCTGAAATTTCAGAATATGTTAGCAGCCCAAAAAAGGCATTAAAATGCATTTTAGACCTGCAAAAAATGTTGAAAACTTTGGAGGCCCAAAAAAGGGGTTTGCAGGCATCCTAGACCCCCTAAAGTCCAGAAAATGTTGGTGGACCAAAAACTGTGTCAGAGAGCTCTGAATGTCCCAAAAACATCTGCAGACTTAAATGGGAATTAACCCGCATCCTAGACCACTGAAATTCCCAGAAATATTTTTGGCATGAAAAATGCATCCTACACCCCTGAAAGTTCAGAATATGTTAGCAGCCCAATAAAGGCAGTAAATGCATTTTAGACCTACAAAAATGTTGAAAACTTTGGAGGCCCAAAAAAGGGGTTTACAGGCATCCTAAAGCCCCTAAAATCCAAAAAATATTGGTTGACCAAAAACTGTGTCAGAGAGCTTTGAATGTCCCAAAACATTTGCAGCCTGAAAGGGGCATTAACCCGCTGATTAGACCACTGAAATTCCCAAAAATAATTTTGGCATGAAAAATGCATCCTACACCCTGAAAGTTCAGAATATGTTAGCAGCCCAAAAAAGGCCTTAAAATGCATTATATGCCTGGAAAAATGTAAAAGAAATCTTTGGAGGCCCAAAAAAGGGGTTTATAGGCATCCTAGACCCCCTAAAGTCCAGAAAATATTGGTGGACCAAAAACTGTGTCAGAGAGCTTTAAATGCCCCCAAAACATTTGCAGCCTGAAAGGGGCATTAACCCGCATCCTAGACCGCTGAATTTCCCAAAAATATTTTTGGCACGAAAAAATGCATCCTATACCCCTGAAAGCTCAGAATATGTTAGCAGCCCAAAGAAGGCCTTAAAATGCATTTTAGGCCTACACAAATGTTGAAAACTTTGGAAGCACAAAAAAGTGGTATAGAGGCATCCTAGAGCCCCTAGAGTCCAGAAAATGTTGGTGGACCAAAAACTGTGCCAGAGAGCTCTGAATGTCCCAAAAACATTTTCAGACTTAAAGATGCATTAACCCGCATCCTAGACCACTGAAATTCCCAGAAATATTTTTGGCACGAAAAATGCATCCTATACCCCTGAAAGTTCAGAATATGTTAGCAGCCCAAAAAAGGCATTGAAATGCATTTTAGACCTGCAAAAAATGTTGAAAACTTTGGAGGCCCAAAAAAGGGGTTTACAGGCATCCTAGACCTCCTAAAGTCCAGAGAATGTTGGTGGACCAAATATGGTGTCAGATAGCTCTGAATGTTCCAAAAACATTTGCAGCCTGAAAGGGGCATTAACCCGCTTCCTAGACCACTGAAATTCCCAAAAATATTTTTGGCACGGAAAATGCATCCTACACCCCTGAAAGTTCAGAAAATGTTGGCAGCCCAAAACAAATGCCTTAAAATGCATCTTCGGCCTTCAAAAATGTTGAAAACTTTGGAGACCCAAAAAAGGGGTTTACAGGCATCCTAGACCCCCTAAAGTCCAGAAATTATTGGTGGACCAAAAACTGTGTCAGAGAGCTTTGAATGTCCCAAAAACATTTGCAGCCTGAAAGGGGCATTAACCCGCACCCTAGACCACTGAAATTCCCAAAAATATATTTGGCACGACAAATGCATCCTACACCCCTGAAAGTTCAGAATATGTTAGCAGCCCAAAAAAGGCCTTAAAATGCATTATAGGCCTCAAAAATGTTGAAAACTTTGGAGGCCCAAAAACAGGCTTTACAGGCACCCTAGACCCCCTAAAGTCCAGAAAATATTGGTGGACCAAAAACGGTGGCAGAGAGCTCTGAATGTCCCAAAAACATTTGCAGCCTGAAAGGGGCATTAACCCGCATCCTAGACCACTGAAATTCCCAAAAATATTTCTGCCACGAAAAATGCATCCTATACCCCTGAAAGCTCAGAATATGTTAGCAGCCCAAAGAAGGCCTTAAAATGCATTTTAGGCCTAAAAAAATGTTGAAAACTTTGGACGCCCAAATAAGGGGTTTATAGGCATCCCAGAGCCCCTAAAGTCCAGAAAATGTTGGTGGACCAAAAACTGTGTCAGAGAGCTTTGAATGTCCCAAAAACATTTGCAGCCTGAAAGGGGCATTAACCCGCATCCTAGACCACTGAAATTCCCAGAAATATTTTTGGCACGAAAAATGCATCCTACACCCCTGAAATTTCCGAATATGTTAGCAGCCCAAAAAAGGCATTAAAATGCATTGTAGACCTGCAAAAAATGTTGAAAACTTTGGAGGCCCAAAAAAGTGGTTTACAGGCATCCTAGACCCCCTAAAGTCCAGAAAATGTTGGTGGACCAAAAACTGTGTCAGAGAGCTCTGAATGTCCCAAAAACATTTGCAGACTTAAAGGGGAATTAACCCGCATCCTAGACCACTGAAATTCCCAGAAATATTTTTGGCATGAAAAATGCATCCTACACCCCTGAAGGTTCAGAATATGTTAGCAGCCCAATAAAGTCATTAAAATGCATTTTAGACCTACAAAAATGTTGAAAACTTTGGAGGCCCAAAAAAGGGGTTTACAGGCGTCCTAGACCCCCTAAAGTCCAGGGAATGTTGGTGGACCAAATATGGTGTCAGAGAGCTCTGAATGTCCCAAAAACATTTGCAGCCTGAAAGGGGCATTAACCCGCTGACTAGACCAATCAAATTCCCAAAATTATTTTTGGCACGAAAAATGCATCCTATTACCCCTGAAAGGTCAGAATATGTTAGCAGCCCAAAGAAGGCCTTAAAATGCATTTTAGGCCTAAAAAAAAAAAATGTTGAAAACTTTGGAAGCCCAAAAAAGGGGGTTATAGGCATCTTAGAGCCCCTAAAGTCCAGAAAATGTTGGTGGACCAAAAACTGTGTCAGAGATCTCTGAATGTCCCAAAAACATTTGCAGACTTAAAGATGCATTAACCCGCATCCTAGACCACTGAAATTCCCAGAAATATTTTTGGCACGAAAAATGCATCCTACACCCCTGAAAGTTCAGAAAATGTTGGCAGCCCAAAAAAGGCATTAAAATGCTTTTTAGACCTCCAAAAATGTTGAACACTTTGGAGGCCCAGAAAAGAGGTTTACAGGCATCCTAGACCCCCTAAATTCCAGAGAATGTTGGTGGACCAAATATGGTGTCAGAGAGCTCTGAATGTCCCAAATACATTTGCAGCCTGAAAGGGGCATTAACCCGCATCCTAGACCACTGAAATTCCCAAAAATATTTTTGGAAAGGAAAATGCATCCTACACCCCTGAAAGTTCAGAAAATGTTGGCAGCTCAAAACAAATGCCTTAAAATGCATCTTAGGCCTTCAAAAATGTTGAAAACTTTGGAGACCCAAAAAAGGGGTTTACAGGCATCCTAGACCCCCTAAAGTCCAGAAAATATTGGTGGGCCAAAAACTGTGTCAGAGAGCTTTGAATGTCCCAAAAACATTTGCAGCCTGAAAGGGGCATTAACCCGCATCCTAGACCACTGAAATTCGCAAAAATATTTTTGGCACGGAAAATGCATCCTACACCCCTGAAAGTTCAGAAAATGTTGGCAGCCCAAAACAAATGCCTTAAAATGCATCTTCGGCCTTCAAAAATGTTGAAAACTTTGGAGACCCAAAAAAGGGGTTTACAGGCATCCCAGACCCCCTAAAGTCCAGAAAATATTGGTGGACCAAAAACTGTGTCAGAGAGCTTTGAATGTCCCAAAAACATTTGCAGCCTGAAAGGGGCATTAACCCGCACCCTAGACCACTGAAATTCCCAAAAATATATTTGGCACGAAAAATGCATCCTACACCCCTGAAAGTTCAGAATATGTTAGCAGCCCAAAAAAGGCCTTAAAATGCATTATAGGCCTCAAAAATGTAAACAAATCTTTGGAGGCCCAAAAAAAGGGTTTATAGGCATCCTAGACCCCCTAAAGTCCAGAAAATATTGGTGGACCAAAAACTGTGTCAGAGAGCTTTGAATGCCCCAAAACATTTGCAGCCTGAAAGGGGCATTTACCCGCATCCTAGACCACTGAAATTTCCCAAAATATTTTTGGCACGAAAAATGCAATCTACACCCCTGAAAGTTCAGAAAATGTTGGCAGCTCAAAAAAATGCCTTAAAATGCATCTAGGCCTTCAAAAATGTTGAAAACCTTGGAGGTCCAAAAAAGGGGTTTACAGGCACCCTAGACCCCCTAAAGTCCAGAAAATGTTGGTGGACCAAAAACGTTGTCAGAGAGCTCTGAATGTCCCAAAAACATTTGCAGCCTGAAAGGGGCATTAACCCGCATCCTAGACCACTGAAATTCCCAAAAATATTTCTGCCACGAAAAATGCATCCTATACCCCTGAAAGCTCAGAATATGTTAGCAGCCCAAAGAAGGCCTTAAAATGCATTTTAGGCCTACAAACATGTTGAAAACTTTGGAAGCCCAAAAAAGGGGTTTATAGGCATCCTAGAGCCCCTAAAGTCCAGAAAATGTTGGTGGACCAAAAACTGTGTCAGAGAGCTCTGAATGTCCCAAAAACATTTGCAGCCTGAAAGGGGCATTAACCCGCATCCTAGACCACTGAAATTCCCAAAAATATATTTGGCACGAAAAATGCATCCTACACCCCTGAAAGTTCAGAATATGTTAGCAGCCCAAAAAAGGCCTTAAAATGCATTACAGGCCTCAAAAATGTAAACAAATCTTTGGAGGCCCAAAAAAAGAGTTTATAGGCATCCTAGACCCCCTAAAGTCCAGAAAATATTGGTGGACCAAAAACTGTGTCAGAGATCTTTGAATGCCCCAAAACATTTGCAGCCTGAAAGGGGCATTAACCCGCATCCTAGACCACTGAAATTCCCAAAAATATATTTGGCACGAAAAATGCATCCTACACCCCTGAAAGTTCAGAATATGTTAGCAGCCGAAAAAAGGCCTTAAAATGCATTATAGGCCTCAAAAATGTAAACAAATCTTTGGAGGCCCAAAAAAAGGGTTTATAGGCATCCTAGACCCCCTAAAGTCCAGAAAATATTGGTGGACCAAAAACTGTGTCAGAGAGCTTTGAATGCCCCAAAACATTTGCAGCCTGAAAGGGGCATTAACCCGCATCCTAGACCACTGAAATTTCCCAAAATATTTCTGCCACGAAAAATGCATCCTATACCCCTGAAAGCTCAGAATATGTTAGCAGCCCAAAGAAGGCCTTAAAATGCATTTTAGGCCTACAAAAATGTTGAAAACTTTGGAAGCCCAAAAAAGGGGTTTATAGGCATCCTAGAGCCCCTAAAGTCCAGAAAATGTTGGTGGACCAAAAACTGTGTCAGAGAGCTCTGAATGTCCCAAAAACATTTGCAGCCTGAAAGGGGCATTAACTCGCATCCTAGACCACTGAAATTCCCAAAAATATTTTTGGCGCGGAAAATGCATCCTACACCCCTGAAAGTTCATAAAATGTTGGCAGCTCAAAACAAATGCCTTAAAATGCATCTTAGGCCTTCAAAAATGTTGAAAACTTTGGAGACCCAAAAAAGGGGTTTACAGGCATCCTAGACCCCCTAAAGTCTAGAAAATATTGGTGGACCAAAAACTGTGTCAGAGAGCTTTGAATGTCCCAAAAACATTTGCAGCCTGACTAGACCACTGAAATTCCCAAAAATATATTTGGCACGAAAAATGCATCCTACACCCCTGAAAGTTCAGAATATGTTAGCAGCCCAAAAAAACCTTAAAATGCATTTTAGGCCCACAAAAATGTTGAAAACTTTGTAGACCCAAAAAAGGGGTTTACAGGCATCCTAGACCCCCTAAAGTCCAGAAAATATTGGTGGACCAAAAACGGTGTCAGAGAGCTCTGAATGTCCCAAAAACATTTGCAGCCTGAAAGGGGCATTAACCCGCATCCTAGACCACTGAAATTCCCAAAAATATATTTGGCACGAAAAATGCATCATACACCCCTGAAAGTTCAGAATATGTTAGCAGCCCAAAAAAGGCCTTAAAATGCATTATAGGCCTAAAAAATGTAAACACATCTTTGGAGGCCCAAAAAAAGGGTTTATAGGCATCCTAGACCCCCTAAAGTCCAGAAAATATTGGTGGACCAAAAACTGTGTCAGAGAGCTTTGAATGCCCCAAAACATTTGCAGCCTGAAAGGGGCATTAACCCGCATCCTAGACCACTGAAATTTCCCAAAATATTTTTGGCACGAAAAATGCAATCTACACCCCTGAAAGTTCAGAAAATGTTGGCAGCTCAAAAAAATGCCTTAAAATGCATCTATGCCTTCAAAAATGTTGAAAACCTTGGAGGTCCAGAAAAGGGGTTTACAGGCACCCTAGACCACCTAAAGTCCAGAAAATGTTGGTGGACCAAAAACGGTGTCAGAGAGCTCTGAATGTCCCAAAAACATTTGCAGCCTGAAAGGGGCATTAACCCGCATCCTAGACCACTGAAATTCCCAAAAATATTTCTGCCACGAAAAATGCATCCTATACCCCTGAAAGCTCAGAATATGTTAGCAGCCCAAAGAAGGCCTTAAAATGCATTTTAGGCCTACAAAAATGTTGAAAACTTTGGAAGCCCAAAAAAGGGGTTTATAGGCATCCTAGACCCCCTAAAGTCCAGAGAATGTTGGTGGAAAAAATATGGTGTCAGAGATCCCTGAATGTCCCAAAACATTTGCAGCCTGAAAGGGGCATTAACCCGCATCCTAGACCACTGAAATTCCCAAAAATATTTTTGGCACGAAAAATGCATCCTACACCCCTGAAAGTTCTGAAACTGTTGGCAGCTCAAAAAAAAAGGCCTTAAAATGCATCTTATGCCTTCAAAAATGATGAAAATAAGGCATCTATTAATGTGCTGCCCTGCCTTGCACCTACCTAGAATCGCCTATTTCAGCTCTCTGACAGCCACCTCCTTCGCAGGTAATGAAGATATCTGGTGGAACCGAATTATAAATGGCGAAAAGACCCGATGGCACACAGCAGCCGCCAAACTTCTGGACCTGGCAATCGAAAAGACAAGAACCACCATTGCCGCTGATCAGTCGTCAACAGAAACTTGAAACTGTGACTCGTACTACCGTCAAAACCCTTTACACTGTCAACGGGATTCGCTCCGTTAGGATTCAGCCCTTGTAAAAATCTATTTTTTTGATTATATACAAGTAAATAAAAAAAAAAATAAAAAAAAATGATGAAAACTTTGGAGGCCCAAAAAATGGAGTTTACAGGCCTCCTAGACACCTAAAGTCCAGAAAATGATGGCGGACTAAAAATGGTGTCAGAGAGCTCTGAATGTCCCAAAAACATTTGCAGCCTGAAAGGGGCATTAACCCGCATCCTAGACCACTGAAATTTCCCGAAATATTTTTGGCACGAAAAATGCATCCTACACCCCTGAAAGTTCAGAAAATGTTGTCAGCTCAAAGGACGCCTTAAAATGCATTTTCGGCCTACAAAAATGTTCAAAACTTTGGAGGCCCAAAAAAGGGGTTATTGCCATCCAAGAGCCCCTAAAGTCCAGAGAATGTTGGTGGACCAAATATGGTGTCAGAGAGTTCTGAATGTCCCAAAAACATTTGCAGCCTAAAAGGGGCATTAACCCGCATCCTAGACCACTGAAATTCCCAAAAATATTTTTGGCACGGAAAATGCATCCTACACCCCTGAAAGTTCAGAAAATGTTGGCAGCCCAAAAAGGCCTTAAAGTGCATTATAGGCCTGCAAAAATGTAAAAAAAACTTTGGAGACCCAAAAAAGGGGTTTACAGGCATTCTAGACCGCCTAAAGTCCAGAAAATATTGGTGGACCAAATATGGTGTCAGAGAGCTCTGAATGTCCCAAAAACATTTGCAGACTTAAAGGGGAATTAACCCGCATCCTAGACCACTGAAATTCCCAGAAATATTTTTGGCACGAAAAATGCATCCTACACCCCTGAAGGTTCAGAATATGTTAGCAGCCCAATAAAGGCATTAAAATGCATTTTAGACCTACAAAAATGTTGAAAACTTTGGAGGCCCAAAAAAGGGGTTTACAGGCATCCTAGACCCCCTAAAGTCCAGAGAATGTTGGTGGACCAAATATGGTGTCAGAGAGCTCTGAATGTCCCAAAAACATTTGCAGCCTGAAAGGGGCATTAACCCGCATCCTAGACCACTGAAATTCCCAAAAATATTTTTGGCACGGAAAATGCATCCTACACCCCTGAAAGTTCAGAAAATGTTGGCAGCTCAAAACAAATGCCTTAAAATGCATCTTAGGCCTTCAAAAATGTTGAAAACTTTGGAGACCCAAAAAAGGGGTTTACAGGCATCCTAAAGCCCCTAAAATCCAGAAAATATTGGTGGACCAAATACTGTGTCAGAGAGCTTTGAATATCCCAAAACATTTGCAGCCTGAAAGGGGCATTCACCCGCATCCTAGACCACTGAAATTCCCAAAAATATTTTTGGCACAAAAAATGCATCCTACACCCCTGAAAGTTCTGGAACTGTTGGCAGCTCAAAAAAAGGCCTTAAAATGCATCTTATGCCTTCAAAAATGATGAAAACTTTGGAGGCCCAAAAATGGAGTTTACAGGTCTCCAAGACCCCTAAAGTCCAGAAAATGTTGGTGGACCAAAATTGGTGTCAGAAAGCTCTGAATGTCCCAAAAACATTTGCAGCCTGAAAGGGGCATTAACCCGCATCCTAGACCACTGAAATTTCCCAAAATATTTTTGGCACGAAAAATGCATTCTATACCCCTCTAAGCTCAGAATATGTTAGCAGCCCAAAGAAGGCCTTAAAATGCATTTTAGGCCTACAAAAATGTTGAAAATTTCGGAAGCCCAAAAAAGGGGTTTGCAGGCATCCTAGACCCCCTAAAGTCCAGAAAATGTTGGTGGACCAAAAACTGTGTCAGAGAGCTCTGAATGTCCCAAAAACATCTGCAGACTTAAATGGGAATTAACCCGCATCCTAGACCACTGAAATTCCCAGAAATATTTTTGGCATGAAAAATGCATCCTACACCCCTGAAAGTTCAGAATATGTTAGCAGCCCAATAAAGGCAGTAAATGCATTTTAGACCTACAAAAATGTTGAAAACTTTGGAGGCCCAAAAAAGGGGTTTACAGGCATCCTAAAGCCCCTAAAATCCAAAAAATATTGGTTGACCAAAAACTGTGTCAGAGAGCTTTGAATGTCCCAAAACATTTGCAGCCTGAAAGGGGCATTAACCCGCTGACTAGACCACTGAAATTCCCAAAAATAATTTTGGCATGAAAAATGCATCCTACACCCCTGAAAGTTCAGAATATGTTAGCAGCCCAAAAAAGGCCTTAAAATGCATTATATGCCTGGAAAAATGTAAAAGAAAATCTTTGGAGGCCCAAAAAAGGAGTTTATAGGCATCCTAGACCCCCTAAAGTCCAGAAAATATTGGTGGACCAAAAACTGTGTCAGAGAGCTTTAAATGCCCCCAAAACATTTGCAGCCTGAAAGGGGCATTAACCCGCATCCTAGACCGCTGAATTTCCCAAAAATATTTTTGGCACGAAAAATGCATCCTATACCCCTGAAAGCTCAGAATATGTTAGCAGCCCAAAGAAGGCCTTAAAATGCATTTTAGGCCTACACAAATGTTGAAAACTTTGGAAGCACAAAAACGTGGTATAGAGGCATCCTAGAGCCCCTAGAGTCCAGAAAATGTTGGTGGACCAAAAACTGTGCCAGAGAGCTCTGAATGTCCCAAAAACATTTTCAGACTTAAAGATGCATTAACCCGCATCCTAGACCACTGAAATTCCCAGAAATATTTTTGGCACGAAAAATGCATCCTATACCCCTGAAAGTTCAGAATATGTTAGCAGCCCAAAAAAGGCATTGAAATGCATTTTAGACCTGCAAAAAATGTTGAAAACTTTGGAGGCCCAAAAAAGGGGTTTACAGGCATCCTAGACCTCCTAAAGTCCAGAGAATGTTGGTGGACCAAATATGGTGTCAGATAGCTCTGAATGTTCCAAAAATATTTGCAGCCTGAAAGGGGCATTAACCCGCTTCCTAGACCACTGAAATTCCCAAAAATATTTTTGGCACGGAAAATGCATCCTACACCCCTGAAAGTTCAGAAAATGTTGGCAGCCCAAAACAAATGCCTTAAAATGCATCTTCGGCCTTCAAAAATGTTGAAAACTTTGGAGACCCAAAAAAGGGGTTTACAGGCATCCTAGACCCCCTAAAGTCCAGAAATTATTGGTGGACCAAAAACTGTGTCAGAGAGCTTTGAATGTCCCAAAAACATTTGCAGCCTGAAAGGGGCATTAACCCGCACCCTAGACCACTGAAATTCCCAAAAATATATTTGGCACGACAAATGCATCCTACACCCCTGAAAGTTCAGAATATGTTAGCAGCCCAAAAAAGGCCTTAAAATGCATTATAGGCCTCAAAAATGTTGAAAACTTTGGAGGCCCAAAAACAGGCTTTACAGGCACCCTAGACCCCCTAAAGTCCAGAAAATATTGGTGGACCAAAAACGGTGGCAGAGAGCTCTGAATGTCCCAAAAACATTTGCAGCCTGAAAGGGGCATTAACCCGCATCCTAGACCACTGAAATTCCCAAAAATATTTCTGCCACGAAAAATGCATCCTATACCCCTGAAAGCTCAGAATATGTTAGCAGCCCAAAGAAGGCCTTAAAATGCATTTTAGGCCTAAAAAAATGTTGAAAACTTTGGACGCCCAAATAAGGGGTTTATAGGCATCCCAGAGCCCCTAAAGTCCAGAAAATGTTGGTGGACCAAAAACTGTGTCAGAGAGCTTTGAATGTCCCAAAAACATTTGCAGCCTGAAAGGGGCATTAACCCGCATCCTAGACCACTGAAATTCCCAGAAATATTTTTGGCACGAAAAATGCATCCTACACCCCTGAAATTTCCGAATATGTTAGCAGCCCAAAAAAGGCATTAAAATGCATTGTAGACCTGCAAAAAATGTTGAAAACTTTGGAGGCCCAAAAAAGTGGTTTACAGGCATCCTAGACCCCCTAAAGTCCAGAAAATGTTGGTGGACCAAAAACTGTGTCAGAGAGCTCTGAATGTCCCAAAAACATTTGCAGACTTAAAGGGGAATTAACCCGCATCCTAGACCACTGAAATTCCCAGAAATATTTTTGGCATGAAAAATGCATCCTACACCCCTGAAGGTTCAGAATATGTTAGCAGCCCAATAAAGTCATTAAAATGCATTTTAGACCTACAAAAATGTTGAAAACTTTGGAGGCCCAAAAAAGGGGTTTACAGGCGTCCTAGACCCCCTAAAGTCCAGGGAATGTTGGTGGACCAAATATGGTGTCAGAGAGCTCTGAATGTCCCAAAAACATTTGCAGCCTGAAAGGGGCATTAACCCGCTGACTAGACCAATCAAATTCCCAAAATTATTTTTGGCACGAAAAATGCATCCTATTACCCCTGAAAGGTCAGAATATGTTAGCAGCCCAAAGAAGGCCTTAAAATGCATTTTAGGCCTAAAAAAATGTTGAAAACTTTGGAAGCCCAAAAAAGGGGTTTATAGGCATCTTAGAGCCCCTAAAGTCCAGAAAATGTTGGTGGACCAAAAACTGTGTCAGAGATCTCTGAATGTCCCAAAAGCATTTGCAGACTTAAAGATGCATTAACCCGCATCCTAGACCACTGAAATTCCCAGAAATATTTTTGGCACGAAAAATGCATCCTACACCCCTGAAAGTTCAGAAAATGTTGGCAGCCCAAAAAAGGCATTAAAATGCTTTTTAGACCTCCAAAAATGTTGAACACTTTGGAGGCCCAGAAAAGAGGTTTACAGGCATCCTAGACCCCCTAAATTCCAGAGAATGTTGGTGGACCAAATATGGTGTCAGAGAGCTCTGAATGTCCCAAATACATTTGCAGCCTGAAAGGGGCATTAACCCGCATCCTAGACCACTGAAATTCCCAAAAATATTTTTGGCAAGGAAAATGCATCCTACACCCCTGAAAGTTCAGAAAATGTTGGCAGCTCAAAACAAATGCCTTAAAATGCATCTTAGGCCTTCAAAAATGTTGAAAACTTTGGAGACCCAAAAAAGGGGTTTACAGGCATCCTAGACCCCCTAAAGTCCAGAAAATATTGGTGGGCCAAAAACTGTGTCAGAGAGCTTTGAATGTCCCAAAAACATTTGCAGCCTGAAAGGGGCATTAACCCTCATCCTAGACCACTGAAATTCCCAAAAATATTTTTGGCACGGAAAATGCATCCTACACCCCTGAAAGTTCAGAAAATGTTGGCAGCCCAAAACAAATGCCTTAAAATGCATCTTCGGCCTTCAAAAATGTTGAAAACTTTGGAGACCCAAAAAAGGGGTTTACAGGCATCCTAGACCCCCTAAAGTCCAGAAAATATTGGTGGACCAAAAACTGTGTCAGAGAGCTTTGAATATCCCAAAAACATTTGCAGCCTGAAAGGGGCATTAACCCGCACCCTAGACCACTGAAATTCCCAAAAATATATTTGGCACGAAAAATGCATCCTACACCCCTGAAAGTTCAGAATATGTTAGCAGCCCAAAAAAGGCCTTAAAATGCATTATAGGCCTCAAAAATGTAAACAAATCTTTGGAGGCCCAAAAAAAGGGTTTATAGGCATCCTAGACCCCCTAAAGTCCAGAAAATATTGGTGGACCAAAAACTGTGTCAGAGAGCTTTGAATGCCCCAAAACATTTGCAGCCAGAAAGGGGCATTTACCCGCATCCTAGACCACTGAAATTTCCCAAAATATTTTTGGCACGGAAAATGCATCCTACACCCCTGAAAGTTCAGAAAATGTTGGCAGCCCAAAACAAATGCCTTAAAATGCATCTTCGGCCTTCAAAAATGTTGAAAACTTTGGAGACCCAAAAAAGGGGTTTACAGGCATCCTAGACCCCCTAAAGTCCAGAAAATATTGGTGGACCAAAAACTGTGTCAGAGAGCTTTGAATATCCCAAAAACATTTGCAGCCTGAAAGGGGCATTAACCCGCACCCTAGACCACTGAAATTCCCAAAAATATATTTGGCACGAAAAATGCATCCTACACCCCTGAAAGTTCAGAATATGTTAGCAGCCCAAAAAAGGCCTTAAAATGCATTATAGGCCTCAAAAATGTAAACAAATCTTTGGAGGCCCAAAAAAAGGGTTTATAGGCATCCTAGACCCCCTAAAGTCCAGAAAATATTGGTGGACCAAAAACTGTGTCAGAGAGCTTTGAATGCCCCAAAACATTTGCAGCCTGAAAGGGGCATTTACCCGCATCCTAGACCACTGAAATTCCCAAAAATATATTTGGCACGAAAAATGCAATCTACACCCCTGAAAGTTCAGAAAATGTTGGCAGCTCAAAAAAATGCCTTAAAATGCATCTAGGCCTTCAAAAATGTTGAAAACCTTGGAGGTCCAAAAAAGGGGTTTACAGGCACCCTAGACCCCCTAAAGTCCAGAAAATGTTGGTGGACCAAAAACGTTGTCAGAGAGCTCTGAATGTCCCAAAAACATTTGCAGCCTGAAAGGGGCATTAACCCGCATCCTAGACCACTGAAATTCCCAAAATTATTTCTGCCACAAAAAATGCATCCTATACCCCTGAAAGCTCAGAATATGTTAGCAGCCCAAAGAAGGCCTTAAAATGCATCTTAGGCCTTCAAAAATGTTGAAAACTTTGGAGGCCCAAAAACAGGCTTTACAGGCACCCTAGACCCCCTAAAGTCAAGAAAATGTTGGTGGACCAAAAATGGTGGCAGAGAGCTCTGAATGTCCCAAAAACATTTGCAGCCTGAAAGGGGCATTAACCCGCATCCTAGACCACTGAAATTTCCCAAAATATTTTTGGCACGAAAAATGCAATCTACACCCCTGAAAGTTCAGAAAATGTTGGCAGCTCAAAACAATGCCTTAAAATGCATCTAGGCCTTCAAAAATGTTGAAAACCTTGGAGGTCCAAAAAAGGGGTTTACAGGCACCCTAGACCCCCTAAAGTCCAGAAAATGTTGGTGGACCAAAAACGTTGTCAGAGAGCTCTGAATGTCCCAAAAACATTTGCAGCCTGAAAGGGGCATTAACCCGCATCCTAGACCACTGAAATTCCCAAAAATATTTCTGCCACGAAAAATGCATCCTATACCCCTGAAAGCTCAGAATATGTTAGCAGCCCAAAGAAGGCCTTAAAATGCATTTTAGGCCTACAAACATGTTGAAAACTTTGGAAGCCCAAAAAAGGGGTTTATAGGCATCCTAGAGCCCCTAAAGTCCAGAAAATGTTGGTGGACCAAAAACTGTGTCAGAGAGCTCTGAATGTCCCAAAAACATTTGCAGCCTGAAAGGGGCATTAACCCGCATCCTAGACCACTGAAATTCCCAAAAATATATTTGGCACGAAAAATGCATCCTACACCCCTGAAAGTTCAGAATATGTTAGCAGCCCAAAAAAGGCCTTAAAATGCATTACAGGCCTCAAAAATGTAAACAAATCTTTGGAGGCCCAAAAAAAGGGTTTATAGGCATCCTAGACCCCCTAAAGTCCAGAAAATATTGGTGGACCAAAAACTGTGTCAGAGATCTTTGAATGCCCCAAAACATTTGCAGCCTGAAAGGGGCATTAACCCGCATCCTAGACCACTGAAATTTCCCAAAATATTTTTGGCACGAAAAATGCAATCTACACCCCTGAAAGTTCAGAAAATGTTGGCAGCTCAAAAAAATGCCTTAAAATGCATCTAGGACTTCAAAAATGTTGAAAACCTTGGAGGTCCAAAAAAGGGGTTTACAGGCACCCTAGACCCCCTAAAGTCCAGAAAATGTTGGTGGACCAAAAACGGTGTCAGAGAGCTCTGAATGTCCCAAAAACATTTGCAGCCTGAAAGGGGCATTAACCCGCACCCTAGACCACTGAAATTCCCAAAAATATATTTGGCACGAAAAATGCATCCTACACCCCTGAAAGTTCAGAATATGTTAGCAGCCGAAAAAAGGCCTTAAAATGCATTATAGGCCTCAAAAATGTAAACAAATCTTTGGAGGCCCAAAAAAAGGGTTTATAGGCATCCTAGACCCCCTAAAGTCCAGAAAATATTGGTGGACCAAAAACTGTGTCAGAGAGCTTTGAATGCCCCAAAACATTTGCAGCCTGAAAGGGGCATTAACCCGCATCCTAGACCACTGAAATTTCCCAAAATATTTCTGCCACGAAAAATGCATCCTATACCCCTGAAAGCTCAGAATATGTTAGCAGCCCAAAGAAGGCCTTAAAATGCATTTTAGGCCTACAAAAATGTTGAAAACTTTGGAAGCCCAAAAAAGGGGTTTATAGGCATCCTAGAGCCCCTAAAGTCCAGAAAATGTTGGTGGACCAAAAACTGTGTCAGAGAGCTCTGAATGTCCCAAAAACATTTGCAGCCTGAAAGGGGCATTAACTCGCATCCTAGACCACTGAAATTCCCAAAAATATTTTTGGCGCGGAAAATGCATCCTACACCCCTGAAAGTTCAGAAAATGTTGGCAGCTCAAAACAAATGCCTTAAAATGCATCTTAGGCCTTCAAAAATGTTGAAAACTTTGGAGACCCAAAAAATGGGTTTACAGGCATCCTAGACCCCTCAAAGTCTAGAAAATATTGGTGGACCAAAAACTGTGTCAGAGAGCTTTGAATGTCCCAAAAACATTTGCAGCCTGACTAGACCACTGAAATTCCCAGAAATATTTTTGGCACGAAAAAATCATCCTACACCCCTGAAAGTTCAGAATATGTTAGCAGCCCAAAAAAGGCATTAAAATGCATTTTAGACCTTCAAAAATGTTGAAAACTTTGGAGACCCAAAAAGGGGTTTACAGGCATCCTAGATCCCCTAAAGTCCAGAAAATATTGGTGGACCTAAAACTGTGTCAGAGAGCTTTGAATGTCCCAAAAACATTTGCAGCCTGAAAGGGGCATTAACCCACATCCTAGACCACTGAAATTGCCAAAAATATTTTTGGCACGAAAAATGCATCCTACACCCCTGAAAGTTCAGAATATGTTAGCAGCCCAAAAAAGGCCTTAAAATGCATTATAGGCCTGCAAAAATGTAAAAAAAAACTTTGGAGGCCCAAAAAAGGGGTTTACAGGCATCCTAGACCCCCTAAAGTCCAGGAAATATTGGTGGACCAAAAACTGTGTCAGAGAGCTTTGAATGTCCCAAAACATTTGCAGCCTGAAAGGGGCATTAACCCGCATCCTAGACCACTGAAATTCCCAAAAATATTTTTGGCACGAAAAATGCATCCTACACCCCTGAAAGTTCTGAAACTGTTGGCAGCAAAAAAAAGGCCTTAAAATGCATCTTATGCCTTCAAAAATGATGAAAACTTTGGAGGCCCAAAAATGGAGTTTACAGGCCTCCTAGACCCCTAAAGTCCAGAAAATGATGGCGGACTAAAAATGGTGTCAGAGAGCTCTGAATGTCCCAAAAACATTTGCAGCCTGAAAGGGGCATTAACCCGCATCCTAGACCACTGAAATTTCCCGAAATATTTTTGGCACGAAAAATGCATCCTACACCCCTGAAAGTTCAGAAAATGTCAGCTCAAAGGACGCCTTAAAATGCATTTTCGGCCTACAAAAATGTTCAAAACTTTGGAGGCCCAAAAAAGGGGTTATTGCCATCCAAGAGCCCCTAAAGTCCAGAGAATATTGGTGGACCAAATATGGTGTCAGAGAGTTCTGAATGTCCCAAAAACCTTTGCAGCCTAAAAGGGGCATTAACCCGCATCCTAGACCACTGAAATTCCCAAAAATATTTTTGGCACGGAAAATGCATCCTACACCCCTGAAAGTTCAGAAAATGTTGGCAGCTCAAAACAAGTGCCTTAAAATGCATTTTAGGCCTTCAAAAATGTTGAAAACTTTGGAGACCCAAAACAGGGGTTTACAGGCATCCTAGATCCCCTAAAGTCCAGAAACTATTGGTGGACCAAAAACTGTGTCAGAGAGCTTTGAATGTCCCAAAAACATTTGCAGCCTGAAAGGGGCATTGACCCGCATCCTAGACCACTGAAATTGCCAAAAATATTTTTGGCACGAAAAATGCATCCTACACCCATGAAAGTTCATAATATGTTAGCAGCCCAAAAAGGCCTTAAAGTGCATTATAGGCCTGCAAAAATGTAAAAAAAACTTTGGAGACCCAAAAAAGGGGTTTACAGGCATTCTAGACCGCCTAAAGTCCAGAAAATATTGGTGGACCAAAAACTGTGTCAGAGAGCTTTGAATGTCCCAAAACATTTGCAGCCTGAAAGGGGCATTAACCCGCTGACTAGACCACTCAAATTCCCAAAAATATTTTTGGCACAAAAATGCATCCTACACCCCTGAAAGTTCTGAAACTGTTGGCAGCACAAAAAAGGCCTTAAAATGCATCTTATGCCTTCAAAAATGATGAAAACTTTGGAGGCCCAAAAATGGAGTTTACAGGCCTCCTAGACCCCTAAAGTCCAGAAAATGTTGGTGGACCAAAAATGGTGGCAGAGAGCTCTGAATGTCCCAAAAACATTTGCAGCCTGAAAGGGGCATTAACCCGCATCCTAGACCACTAAAATTTCCCAAAATATTTTTGGCACGAAAAATGCATCCTACACCCCTGAAAGTTCAGAAAATGTTGGCAGCTCAAAAAAATGCCTTAAAATGCATCTTAGGCCTTCAAAAATGTTGAAAACTTTGGAGACCCAAAAAAGGGGTTTACAGGCATCCTAGATCCCCTAAAGTCCAGAAAATATTGGTGGACCAAAAACTGTGTCAGAGAACTTTGAATGTCCCAAAACATTTGCAGCCTGAAAGGGGCATTAACCTGCATCCTAGACCACTGAAATTCCCAAAAATTTTTTTGGCACAAAAATGCATCCTATACCGCTGAAAGCTCAGAATATGTCAGCAGCCCAAAGAAGGCCTTAAAATGCATTTTAGGCCTACACAAATGTTGAAAACCTTGGAAGCACAAAAAAGTGGTTTATAGGCATCCTAGAGCCCCTAAAGTCCAGAAAATGTTGTTGGACCAAAAACTGTGTCAGAGAGCTCTGAATGTCCCAAAAACATTTGCAGCCTGAAAGGGGCATTAACCCGCATCCTAGACCACTGAAATTCCCAAAAATATTTTTGGCACGGAAAATGCATCCTACACCCCTGAAAGTTCAGAAAATGTTGGCAGCCCAAAACAAATGCCTTAAAATGCATCTTAGGCCTTCAAAAATGTTTAAAACTTTGGAGACCCAAAAAAGGGGTTTACAGGCATCCTAGACCCCCTAAAGTCCAGAAAATATTGGTGGACCAAAAACTGTGTCAGAGAGCTTTGAATGTCCCAAAAACATTTGCAGCCTGAAAGCGGCATTAACCGGCACCCTAGACCACTGAAATTCCCAAAAATATATTTGGCACGAAAAATGCATCCTACACCCCTGAAAGTTCAGAATATGTTAGCAGCCCAAAAAAGGCCTTAAAATGCATTTTAGGCCCACAAAAATGTTGAAAACTTTGTAGACCCAAAAAAGGGGTTTACAGGCATCCTAGACCCCCTAAAGTCCAGAAAATATTGGTGGACCAAAAACGGTGTCAGAGAGCTCTGAATGTCCCAAAAACATTTGCAGCCTGAAAGGGGCATTAACCCGCATCCTAGACCACTGAAATTCCCAAAAATATATTTGGCACGAAAAATGCATCATACACCCCTGAAAGTTCAGAATATGTTAGCAGCCCAAAAAAGGCCTTAAAATGCATTATAGGCCTAAAAAATTAAACACATCTTTGGAGGCCCAAAAAAAGGGTTTATAGGCATCCTAGACCCCCTAAAGTCCAGAAAATATTGGTGGACCAAAAACTGTGTCAGAGAGCTTTGAATGCCCCAAAACATTTGCAGCCTGAAAGGGGCATTAACCCGCATCCTAGACCACTGAAATTTCCCAAAATATTTTTGGCACGAAAAATGCAATCTACACCCCTGAAAGTTCAGAAAATGTTGGCAGCTCAAAAAAATGCCTTAAAATGCATCTATGCCTTCAAAAATGTTGAAAACCTTGGAGGTCCAAAAAAGGGGTTTACAGGCACCCTAGACCACCTAAAGTCCAGAAAATGTTGGTGGACCAAAAACGGTGTCAGAGAGCTCTGAATGTCCCAAAAACATTTGCAGCCTGAAAGGGGCATTAACCCGCATCCTAGACCACTGAAATTCCCAAAAATATTTCTGCCACGAAAAATGCATCCTATACCCCTGAAAGCTCAGAATATGTTAGCAGCCCAAAGAAGGCCTTAAAATGCATTTTAGGCCTACAAAAATGTTGAAAGCTTTGGAAGCCCAAAAAAGGGGTTTATAGGCATCCTAGACCCCCTAAAGTCCAGAGAATGTTGGTGGAAAAAATATGGTGTCAGAGATCCCTGAATGTCCCAAAACATTTGCAGCCTGAAAGGGGCATTAACCCGCATCCTAGACCACTGAAATTCCCAAAAATATTTTTGGCACGAAAAATGCATCCTACACCCCTGAAAGTTCTGAAACTGTTGGCAGCTAAAAAAAAAGGCCTTAAAATGCATCTTATGCCTTCAAAAATGATGAAAATAAGGCATCTATTAATGTGCTGCCCTGCCTTGCACCTACCTAGAATCGCCTATTTCAGCTCTCTGACAGCCACCTCCTTCGCAGGTAATGAAGATATCTGGTGGAACCGAATTATAAATGGCGAAAAGACCCGATGGCACACAGCAGCCGCCAAACTTCTGGACCTGGCAATCGAAAAGACAAGAACCACCATTGACACAGATCAGTCGTCAACAGAAACTTGAAACTGTGACTCGTACTACCGTCAAAACCCTTTACACTGTCAACGGGATTCGCTCCGTTAGGATTCAGCCCTTGTAAAAATCTATTTTTTTGATTATATACAAGTAAATAAAAAAAAAAAAAAAAAAAAATGATGAAAACTTTGGAGGCCCAAAAAATGGAATTTACAGGCCTCCTAGACACCTAAAGTCCAGAAAATGATGGCGGACTAAAAATGGTGTCAGAGAGCTCTGAATGTCCCAAAAACATTTGCAGCCTGAAAGGGGCATTAACCCGCATCCTAGACCACTGAAATTTCCCGAAATATTTTTGGCACGAAAAATGCATCCTACACCCCTGAAAGTTCAGAAAATGTTGTCAGCTCAAAGGACGCCTTAAAATGCATTTTCGGCCTACAAAAATGTTCAAAACTTTGGAGGCCCAAAAAAGGGGTTATTGCCATCCAAGAGCCCCTAAAGTCCAGAGAATGTTGGTGGACCAAATATGGTGTCAGAGAGTTCTGAATGTCCCAAAAACATTTGCAGCCTAAAAGGGGCATTAACCCGCATCCTAGACCACTGAAATTCCCAAAAATATTTTTGGCACGGAAAATGCATCCTACACCCCTGAAAGTTCAGAAAATGTTGGCAGCCCAAAAAGGCCTTAAAGTGCATTATAGGCCTGCAAAAATGTAAAAAAAACTTTGGAGACCCAAAAAAGGGGTTTACAGGCATTCTAGACCGCCTAAAGTCCAGAAAATATTGGTGGACCAAATATGGTGTCAGAGAGCTCTGAATGTCCCAAAAACATTTGCAGACTTAAAGGGGAATTAACCCGCATCCTAGACCACTGAAATTCCCAGAAATATTTTTGGCACGAAAAATGCATCCTACACCCCTGAAGGTTCAGAATATGTTAGCAGCCCAATAAAGGCATTAAAATGCATTTTAGACCTACAAAAATGTTGAAAACTTTGGAGGCCCAAAAAAGGGGTTTACAGGCATCCTAGACCCCCTAAAGTCCAGAGAATGTTGGTGGACCAAATATGGTGTCAGAGAGCTCTGAATGTCCCAAAAACATTTGCAGCCTGAAAGGGGCATTAACCCGCATCCTAGACCACTGAAATTCCCAAAAATATTTTTGGCACGGAAAATGCATCCTACACCCCTGAAAGTTCAGAAAATGTTGGCAGCTCAAAACAAATGCCTTAAAATGCATCTTAGGCCTTCAAAAATGTTGAAAACTTTGGAGACCCAAAAAAGGGGTTTACAGGCATCCTAAAGCCCCTAAAATCCAGAAAATATTGGTGGACCAAATACTGTGTCAGAGAGCTTTGAATATCCCAAAACATTTGCAGCCTGAAAGGGGCATTCACCCGCATCCTAGACCACTGAAATTCCCAAAAATATTTTTGGCACAAAAAATGCATCCTACACCCCTGAAAGTTCTGGAACTGTTGGCAGCTCAAAAAAAGGCCTTAAAATGCATCTTATGCCTTCAAAAATGATGAAAACTTTGGAGGCCCAAAAATGGAGTTTACAGGTCTCCAAGACCCCTAAAGTCCAGAAAATGTTGGTGGACCAAAATTGGTGTCAGAAAGCTCTGAATGTCCCAAAAACATTTGCAGCCTGAAAGGGGCATTAACCCGCATCCTAGACCACTGAAATTTCCCAAAATATTTTTGGCACGAAAAATGCATTCTATACCCCTCTAAGCTCAGAATATGTTAGCAGCCCAAAGAAGGCCTTAAAATGCATTTTAGGCCTACAAAAATGTTGAAAACTTCGGAAGCCCAAAAAAGGGGTTTATAGGCATCCTAGAGCCCCTAAAGTCCAGAAAATGTTGGTGGACCAAAAACTGTGTCAGAGAGCTCTGAATGTCCCAAAAACATTTGCAGACTTAAAGATGCATTAAGCCGCATCCTAGACCACTGAAATTCCCAGAAATATTTTTGGCACGAAAAATGCATCCTACACCCCTGAAATTTCAGAATATGTTAGCAGCCCAAAAAAGGCATTAAAATGCATTTTAGACCTGCAAAAAATTTTGAAAACTTTGGAGGCCCAAAAAAGGGGTTTGCAGGCATCCTAGACCCCCTAAAGTCCAGGAAATATTGGTGGACCAAAAACTGTGTCAGAGAGCTTTGAATGTCCCAAAACATTTGCAGCCTGAAAGGGGCATTAACCCGCATCCTAGACCACTGAAATTCCCAAAAATATTTTTGGCACGAAAAATGCATCCTACACCCCTGAAAGTTCTGAAACTGTTGGCAGCAAAAAAAAGGCCTTAAAATGCATCTTATGCCTTCAAAAATGATGAAAACTTTGGAGGCCCAAAAATGGAGTTTACAGGCCTCCTAGACCCCTAAAGTCCAGAAAATGATGGCGGACTAAAAATGGTGTCAGAGAGCTCTGAATGTCCCAAAAACATTTGCAGCCTGAAAGGGGCATTAACCCGCATCCTAGACCACTGAAATTTCCCGAAATATTTTTGGCACGAAAAATGCATCCTACACCCCTGAAAGTTCAGAAAATGTCAGCTCAAAGGACGCCTTAAAATGCATTTTCGGCCTACAAAAATGTTCAAAACTTTGGAGGCCCAAAAAAGGGGTTATTGCCATCCAAGAGCCCCTAAAGTCCAGAGAATGTTGGTGGACCAAATATGGTGTCAGAGAGTTCTGAATGTCCCAAAAACATTTGCAGCCTAAAAGGGGCATTAACCCGCATCCTAGACCACTGAAATTCCCAAAAATATTTTTGGCACGGAAAATGCATCCTACACCCCTGAAAGTTCAGAAAATGTTGGCAGCTCAAAACAAGTGCCTTAAAATGCATTTTAGGCCTTCAAATATGTTGAAAACTTTGGAGACCCAAAACAGGGGTTTACAGGCATCCTAGATCCCCTAATGTCCAGAAACTATTGGTGGACCAAAAACTGTGTCAGAGAGCTTTGAATGTCCCAAAAACATTTGCAGCCTGAAAGGGGCATTGACCCGCATCCTAGACCACTGAAATTGCCAAAAATATTTTTGGCACGAAAAATGCATCCTACACCCATGAAAGTTCATAATATGTTAGCAGCCCAAAAAGGCCTTAAAGTGCATTATAGGCCTGCAAAAATGTAAAAAAAACTTTGGAGACCCAAAAAAGGGGTTTACAGGCATTCTAGACCGCCTAAAGTCCAGAAAATATTGGTGGACCAAAAACTGTGTCAGAGAGCTTTGAATGTCCCAAAACATTTGCAGCCTGAAAGGGGCATTAACCCGCTGACTAGACCACTCAAATTCCCAAAAATATTTTTGGCACAAAAATGCATCCTACACCCCTGAAAGTTCTGAAACTGTTGGCAGCACAAAAAAGGCCTTAAAATGCATCTTATGCCTTCAAAAATGATGAAAACTTTGGAGGCCCAAAAATGGAGTTTACAGGCCTCCTAGACCCCTAAAGTCCAGAAAATGTTGGTGGACCAAAAATGGTGGCAGAGAGCTCTGAATGTCCCAAAAACATTTGCAGCCTGAAAGGGGCATTAACCCGCATCCTAGACCACTAAAATTTCCCAAAATATTTTTGGCACGAAAAATGCATCCTACACCCCTGAAAGTTCAGAAAATGTTGGCAGCTCAAAAAAATGCCTTAAAATGCATCTTAGGCCTTCAAAAATGTTGAAAACTTTGGAGACCCAAAAAAGGGGTTTACAGGCATCCTAGATCCCCTAAAGTCCAGAAAATATTGGTGGACCAAAAACTGTGTCAGAGAACTTTGAATGTCCCAAAACATTTGCAGCCTGAAAGGGGCATTAACCTGCATCCTAGACCACTGAAATTCCCAAAAATATTTTTGGCACAAAAATGCATCCTATACCGCTGAAAGCTCAGAATATGTTAGCAGCCCAAAGAAGGCCTTAAAATGCATTTTAGGCCTACACAAATGTTGAAAACCTTGGAAGCACAAAAAAGTGGTTTATAGGCATCCTAGAGCCCCTAAAGTCCAGAAAATGTTGTTGGACCAAAAACTGTGTCAGAGAGCTCTGAATGTCCCAAAAACATTTGCAGCCTGAAAGGGGCATTAACCCGCATCCTAGACCACTGAAATTCCCAGAAATATTTTTGGCACGAAAAATGCATCCTATACCCCTGAAAGTTCAGAATATGTTAGCAGCCCAAAAAAGGCATTAAAATGCATTTTAGACCTGCAAAAAATGTTGAAAACCTTGGAGGCCCAAAAAAGGGGTTTACAGGCATCCTAGACCTCCTAAAGTCCAGAGAATGTTGGTGGACCAAATATGGTGTCAGATAGCTCTGAATGTCCCAAAAAAGGGGTTTACAGGCATCCTAGACCCCCTAAAGTCCAGAAAATATTGGTGGACCAAAAACTGTGTCAGAGAGCTTTGAATGTCCCAAAAACATTTGCAGCCTGAAAGCGGCATTAACCGGCACCCTAGACCACTGAAATTCCCAAAAATATATTTGGCACGAAAAATGCATCCTACACCCCTGAAAGTTCAGAATATGTTAGCAGCCCAAAAAAGGCCTTAAAATGCATTATAGGCCTAAAAAATTAAACACATCTTTGGAGGCCCAAAAAAAGGGTTTATAGGCATCCTAGACCCCCTAAAGTCCAGAAAATATTGGTGGACCAAAAACTGTGTCAGAGAGCTTTGAATGCCCCAAAACATTTGCAGCCTGAAAGGGGCATTAACCCGCATCCTAGACCACTGAAATTTCCCAAAATATTTTTGGCACGAAAAATGCAATCTACACCCCTGAAAGTTCAGAAAATGTTGGCAGCTCAAAAAAATGCCTTAAAATGCATCTATGCCTTCAAAAATGTTGAAAACCTTGGAGGTCCAAAAAAGGGGTTTACAGGCACCCTAGACCACCTAAAGTCCAGAAAATGTTGGTGGACCAAAAACGGTGTCAGAGAGCTCTGAATGTCCCAAAAACATTTGCAGCCTGAAAGGGGCATTAACCCGCATCCTAGACCACTGAAATTCCCAAAAATATTTCTGCCACGAAAAATGCATCCTATACCCCTGAAAGCTCAGAATATGTTAGCAGCCCAAAGAAGGCCTTAAAATGCATTTTAGGCCTACAAAAATGTTGAAAACTTTGGAAGCCCAAAAAAGGGGTTTATAGGCATCCTAGACCCCCTAAAGTCCAGAGAATGTTGGTGGAAAAAATATGGTGTCAGAGATCCCTGAATGTCCCAAAACATTTGCAGCCTGAAAGGGGCATTAACCCGCATCCTAGACCACTGAAATTCCCAAAAATATTTTTGGCACGAAAAATGCATCCTACACCCCTGAAAGTTCTGGAACTGTTGGCAGCTCAAAAAAAGGCCTTAAAATGCATCTTATGCCTTCAAAAATGATGAAAACTTTGGAGGCCCAAAAATGGAGTTTACAGGTCTCCAAGACCCCTAAAGTCCAGAAAATGTTGGTGGACCAAAATTGGTGTCAGAAAGCTCTGAATGTCCCAAAAACATTTGCAGCCTGAAAGGGGCATTAACCCGCATCCTAGACCACTGAAATTTCCCAAAATATTTTTGGCACGAAAAATGCATTCTATACCCCTCTAAGCTCAGAATATGTTAGCAGCCCAAAGAAGGCCTTAAAATGCATTTTAGGCCTACAAAAATGTTGAAAACTTCGGAAGCCCAAAAAAGGGGTTTATAGGCATCCTAGAGCCCCTAAAGTCCAGAAAATGTTGGTGGACCAAAAACTGTGTCAGAGAGCTCTGAATGTCCCAAAAACATTTGCAGACTTAAAGATGCATTAAGCCGCATCCTAGACCACTGAAATTCCCAGAAATATTTTTGGCACGAAAAATGCATCCTACACCCCTGAAATTTCAGAATATGTTAGCAGCCCAAAAAAGGCATTAAAATGCATTTTAGACCTGCAAAAAATGTTGAAAACTTTGGAGGCCCAAAAAAGGGGTTTGCAGGCATCCTAGACCCCCTAAAGTCCAGAAAATGTTGGTGGACCAAAAACTGTGTCAGAGAGCTCTGAATGTCCCAAAAACATCTGCAGACTTAAATGGGACTTAACCCGCATCCTAGACCACTGAAATTCCCAAAAATATTTTTGGCATGAAAAATGCATCCTACACCCCTGAAAGTTCAGAATATGTTAGCAGCCCAATAAAGGCAGTAAATGCATTTTAGACCTACAAAAATGTTGAAAACTTTGGAGGCCCAAAAAAGGGGTTTACAGGCATCCTAAAGCCCCTAAAATCCAAAAAATATTGGTTGACCAAAAACTGTGTCAGAGAGCTTTGAATGTCCCAAAACATTTGCAGCCTGAAAGGGGCATTAACCCGCTGACTAGACCACTGAAATTCCCAAAAATAATTTTGGCATGAAAAATGCATCCTACACCCCTGAAAGTTCAGAATATGTTAGCAGCCCAAAAAAGGCCTTAAAATGCATTATATGCCTGGAAAAATGTAAAAAAAAATCTTTGGAGGCCCAAAAAAGGAGTTTATAGGCATCCTAGACCCCCTAAAGTCCAGAAAATATTGGTGGACCAAAAACTGTGTCAGAGAGCTTTAAATGCCCCCAAAACATTTGCAGCCTGAAAGGGGCATTAACCCGCATCCTAGACCGCTGAATTTCCCAAAAATATTTTTGGCACGAAAAATGCATCCTATACCCCTGAAAGCTCAGAATATGTTAGCAGCCCAAAGAAGGCCTTAAAATGCATTTTAGGCCTACACAAATGTTGAAAACTTTGGAAGCACAAAAACGTGGTATAGAGGCATCCTAGAGCCCCTAGAGTCCAGAAAATGTTGGTGGACCAAAAACTGTGCCAGAGAGCTCTGAATGTCCCAAAAACATTTTCAGACTTAAAGATGCATTAACCCGCATCCTAGACCACTGAAATTCCCAGAAATATTGTTGGCACGAAAAATGCATCCTATACCCCTGAAAGTTCAGAATATGTTAGCAGCCCAAAAAAGGCATTGAAATGCATTTTAGACCTGCAAAAAATGTTGAAAACTTTGGAGGCCCAAAAAAGGGGTTTACAGGCATCCTAGACCTCCTAAAGTCCAGAGAATGTTGGTGGACCAAATATGGTGTCAGATAGCTCTGAATGTTCCAAAAATATTTGCAGCCTGAAAGGGGCATTAACCCGCTTCCTAGACCACTGAAATTCCCAAAAATATTTTTGGCACGGAAAATGCATCCTACACCCCTGAAAGTTCAGAAAATGTTGGCAGCCCAAAACAAATGCCTTAAAATGCATCTTCGGCCTTCAAAAATGTTGAAAACTTTGGAGACCCAAAAAAGGGGTTTACAGGCATCCTAGACCCCCTAAAGTCCAGAAATTATTGGTGGACCAAAAACTGTGTCAGAGAGCTTTGAATGTCCCAAAAACATTTGCAGCCTGAAAGGGGCATTAACCCGCACCCTAGACCACTGAAATTCCCAAAAATATATTTGGCACGACAAATGCATCCTACACCCCTGAAAGTTCAGAATATGTTAGCAGCCCAAAAAAGGCCTTAAAATGCATTATAGGCCTCAAAAATGTTGAAAACTTTGGAGGCCCAAAAACAGGCTTTACAGGCACCCTAGACCCCCTAAAGTCCAGAAAATATTGGTGGACCAAAAACGGTGGCAGAGACCTCTGAATGTCCCAAAAACATTTGCAGCCTGAAAGGGGCATTAACCCGCATCCTAGACCACTGAAATTCCCAAAAATATTTCTGCCACGAAAAATGCATCCTATACCCCTGAAAGCTCAGAATATGTTAGCAGCCCAAAGAAGGCCTTAAAATGCATTTTAGGCCTAAAAAAATGTTGAAAACTTTGGACGCCCAAATAAGGGGTTTATAGGCATCCCAGAGCCCCTAAAGTCCAGAAAATGTTGGTGGACCAAAAACTGTGTCAGAGAGCTTTGAATGTCCCAAAAACATTTGCAGCCTGAAAGGGGCATTAACCCGCATCCTAGACCACTGAAATTCCCAGAAATATTTTTGGCACGAAAAATGCATCCTACACCCCTGAAATTTCCGAATATGTTAGCAGCCCAAAAAAGGCATTAAAATGCATTGTAGACCTGCAAAAAATGTTGAAAACTTTGGAGGCCCAAAAAAGGGGTTTACAGGCGTCCTAGACCCCCTAAAGTCCAGGGAATGTTGGTGGACCAAATATGGTGTCAGAGAGCTCTGAATGTCCCAAAAACATTTGCAGCCTGAAAGGGGCATTAACCCGCTGACTAGACCAATCAAATTCCCAAAATTATTTTTGGCACGAAAAATGCATCCTATTACCCCTGAAAGGTCAGAATATGTTAGCAGCCCAAAGAAGGCCTTAAAATGCATTTTAGGCCTAAAAAAATGTTGAAAACTTTGGAAGCCCAAAAAAGGGGTTTATAGGCATCTTAGAGCCCCTAAAGTCCAGAAAATGTTGGTGGACCAAAAACTGTGTCAGAGATCTCTGAATGTCCCAAAAACATTTGCAGACTTAAAGATGCATTAACCCGCATCCTAGACCACTGAAATTCCCAGAAATATTTTTGGCACGAAAAATGCATCCTACACCCCTGAAAGTTCAGAAAATGTTGGCAGCCCAAAAAAGGCATTAAAATGCTTTTTAGACCTCCAAAAATGTTGAACACTTTGGAGGCCCAGAAAAGAGGTTTACAGGCATCCTAGACCCCCTAAATTCCAGAGAATGTTGGTGGACCAAATATGGTGTCAGAGAGCTCTGAATGTCCCAAATACATTTGCAGCCTGAAAGGGGCATTAACCCGCATCCTAGACCACTGAAATTCCCAAAAATATTTTTGGCAAGGAAAATGCATCCTACACCCCTGAAAGTTCAGAAAATGTTGGCAGCTCAAAACAAATGCCTTAAAATGCATCTTAGGCCTTCAAAAATGTTGAAAACTTTGGAGACCCAAAAAAGGGGTTTACAGGCATCCTAGACCCCCTAAAGTCCAGAAAATATTGGTGGGCCAAAAACTGTGTCAGAGAGCTTTGAATGTCCCAAAAACATTTGCAGCCTGAAAGGGGCATTAACCCTCATCCTAGACCACTGAAATTCCCAAAAATATTTTTGGCACGGAAAATGCATCCTACACCCCTGAAAGTTCAGAAAATGTTGGCAGCCCAAAACAAATGCCTTAAAATGCATCTTCGGCCTTCAAAAATGTTGAAAACTTTGGAGACCCAAAAAAGGGGTTTACAGGCATCCTAGACCCCCTAAAGTCCAGAAAATATTGGTGGACCAAAAACTGTGTCAGAGAGCTTTGAATGTCCCAAAAACATTTGCAGCCTGAAAGGGGCATTAACCTGCACCCTAGACCACTGAAATTCCCAAAAATATATTTGGCACGAAAAATGCATCCTACACCCCTGAAAGTTCAGAATATGTTAGCAGCCCAAAAAAGGCCTTAAAATGCATTATAGGCCTCAAAAATGTAAACAAATCTTTGGAGGCCCAAAAAAAGGGTTTATAGGCATCCTAGACCCCCTAAAGTCCAGAAAATATTGGTGGACCAAAAACTGTGTCAGAGAGCTTTGAATGCCCCAAAACATTTGCAGCCTGAAAGGGGCATTTACCCGCATCCTAGACCACTGAAATTTCCCAAAATATTTTTGGCACGAAAAATGCAATCTACACCCCTGAAAGTTCAGAAAATGTTGGCAGCCCAAAACAAATGCCTTAAAATGCATCTTAGGCCTTCAAAAATGTTTAAAACTTTGGAGACCCAAAAAAGGGGTTTACAGGCATCCTAGACCCCCTAAAGTCCAGAAAATATTGGTGGACCAAAAACTGTGTCAGAGAGCTTTGAATGTCCCAAAAACATTTGCAGCCTGAAAGCGGCATTAACCGGCACCCTAGACCACTGAAATTCCCAAAAATATATTTGGCACGAAAAATGCATCCTACACCCCTGAAAGTTCAGAATATGTTAGCAGCCCAAAAAAGGCCTTAAAATGCATTTTAGGCCCACAAAAATGTTGAAAACTTTGTAGACCCAAAAAAGGGGTTTACAGGCATCCTAGACCCCCTAAAGTCCAGAAAATATTGGTGGACCAAAAACTGTGTCAGAGAGCTTTGAATGCCCCAAAACATTTGCAGCCTGAAAGGGGCATTAACCCGCATCCTAGACCACTGAAATTTCCCAAAATATTTTTGGCACGAAAAATGCAATCTACACCCCTGAAAGTTCAGAAAATGTTGGCAGCTCAAAAAAATGCCTTAAAATGCATCTATGCCTTCAAAAATGTTGAAAACCTTGGAGGTCCAAAAAAGGGGTTTACAGGCACCCTAGACCACCTAAAGTCCAGAAAATGTTGGTGGACCAAAAACGGTGTCAGAGAGCTCTGAATGTCCCAAAAACATTTGCAGCCTGAAAGGGGCATTAACCCGCATCCTAGACCACTGAAATTCCCAAAAATATTTCTGCCACGAAAAATGCATCCTATACCCCTGAAAGCTCAGAATATGTTAGCAGCCCAAAGAAGGCCTTAAAATGCATTTTAGGCCTACAAAAATGTTGAAAACTTTGGAAGCCCAAAAAAGGGGTTTATAGGCATCCTAGACCCCCTAAAGTCCAGAGAATGTTGGTGGAAAAAATATGGTGTCAGAGATCCCTGAATGTCCCAAAACATTTGCAGCCTGAAAGGGGCATTAACCCGCATCCTAGACCACTGAAATTCCCAAAAATATTTTTGGCACGAAAAATGCATCCTACACCCCTGAAAGTTCTGAAACTGTTGGCAGCTCAAAAAAAAGGCCTTAAAATGCATCTTATGCCTTCAAAAATGATGAAAATAAGGCATCTATTAATGTGCTGCCCTGCCTTGCACCTACCTAGAATCGCCTATTTCAGCTCTCTGACAGCCACCTCCTTCGCAGGTAATGAAGATATCTGGTGGAACCGAATTATAAATGGCGAAAAGACCCGATGGCACACAGCAGCCGCCAAACTTCTGGACCTGGCAATCGAAAAGACAAGAACCACCATTGCCGCTGATCAGTCGTCAACAGAAACTTGAAACTGTGACTCGTACTACCGTCAAAACCCTTTACACTGTCAACGGGATTCGCTCCGTTAGGATTCAGCCCTTGTAAAAATCTATTTTTTTGATTATATACAAGTAAATAAAAAAAAAAAAAAAAAAAATGATGAAAACTTTGGAGGCCCAAAAAATGGAGTTTACAGGCCTCCTAGACACCTAAAGTCCAGAAAATGATGGCGGACTAAAAATGGTGTCAGAGAGCTCTGAATGTCCCAAAAACATTTGCAGCCTGAAAGGGGCATTAACCCGCATCCTAGACCACGGAAATTTCCCGAAATATTTTTGGCACGAAAAATGCATCCTACACCCCTGAAAGTTCAGAAAATGTTGTCAGCTCAAAGGACGCCTTAAAATGCATTTTCGGCCTACAAAAATGTTCAAAACTTTGGAGGCCCAAAAAAGGGGTTATTGCCATCCAAGAGCCCCTAAAGTCCAGAGAATGTTGGTGGACCAAATATGGTGTCAGAGAGTTCTGAATGTCCCAAAAACATTTGCAGCCTAAAAGGGGCATTAACCCGCATCCTAGACCACTGAAATTCCCAAAAATATTTTTGGCACGGAAAATGCATCCTACACCCCTGAAAGTTCAGAAAATGTTGGCAGCCCAAAAAGGCCTTAAAGTGCATTATAGGCCTGCAAAAATGTAAAAAAAACTTTGGAGACCCAAAAAAGGGGTTTACAGGCATTCTAGAACGCCTAAAGTCCAGAAAATATTGGTGGACCAAATATGGTGTCAGAGAGCTCTGAATGTCCCAAAAACATTTGCAGACTTAAAGGGGAATTAACCCGCATCCTAGACCACTGAAATTCCCAGAAATATTTTTGGCACGAAAAATGCATCCTACACCCCTGAAGGTTCAGAATATGTTAGCAGCCCAATAAAGGCATTAAAATGCATTTTAGACCTACAAAAATGTTGAAAACTTTGGAGGCCCAAAAAAGGGGTTTACAGGCATCCTAGACCCCCTAAAGTCCAGAGAATGTTGGTGGACCAAATATGGTGTCAGAGAGCTCTGAATGTCCCAAAAACATTTGCAGCCTGAAAGGGGCATTAACCCGCATCCTAGACCACTGAAATTCCCAAAAATATTTTTGGCACGGAAAATGCATCCTACACCCCTGAAAGTTCAGAAAATGTTGGCAGCTCAAAACAAATGCCTTAAAATGCATCTTAGGCCTTCAAAAATGTTGAAAACTTTGGAGACCCAAAAAAGGGGTTTACAGGCATCCTAAAGCCCCTAAAATCCAGAAAATATTGGTGGACCAAATACTGTGTCAGAGAGCTTTGAATATCCCAAAACATTTGCAGCCTGAAAGGGGCATTCACCCGCATCCTAGACCACTGAAATTCCCAAAAATATTTTTGGCACAAAAAATGCATCCTACACCCCTGAAAGTTCTGGAACTGTTGGCAGCTCAAAAAAAGGCCTTAAAATGCATCTTATGCCTTCAAAAATGATGAAAACTTTGGAGGCCCAAAAATGGAGTTTACAGGTCTCCAAGACCCCTAAAGTCCAGAAAATGTTGGTGGACCAAAATTGGTGTCAGAAAGCTCTGAATGTCCCAAAAACATTTGCAGCCTGAAAGGGGCATTAACCCGCATCCTAGACCACTGAAATTTCCCAAAATATTTTTGGCACGAAAAATGCATTCTATACCCCTCTAAGCTCAGAATATGTTAGCAGCCCAAAGAAGGCCTTAAAATGCATTTTAGGCCTACAAAAATGTTGAAAACTTCGGAAGCCCAAAAAAGGGGTTTATAGGCATCCTAGAGCCCCTAAAGTCCAGAAAATGTTGGTGGACCAAAAACTGTGTCAGAGAGCTCTGAATGTCCCAAAAACATTTGCAGACTTAAAGATGCATTAAGCCGCATCCTAGACCACTGAAATTCCCAGAAATATTTTTGGCACGAAAAATGCATCCTACACCCCTGAAATTTCAGAATATGTTAGCAGCCCAAAAAAGGCATTAAAATGCATTTTAGACCTGCAAAAAATGTTGAAAACTTTGGAGGCCCAAAAAAGGGGTTTGCAGGCATCCTAGACCCCCTAAAGTCCAGAAAATGTTGGTGGACCAAAAACTGTGTCAGAGAGCTCTGAATGTCCCAAAAACATCTGCAGACTTAAATGGGAATTAACCCGCATCCTAGACCACTGAAATTCCCAGAAATATTTTTGGCATGAAAAATGCATCCTACACCCCTGAAAGTTCAGAATATGTTAGCAGCCCAATAAAGGCAGTAAATGCATTTTAGACCTACAAAAATGTTGAAAACTTTGGAGGCCCAAAAAAGGGGTTTACAGGCATCCTAAAGCCCCTAAAATCCAAAAAATATTGGTTGACCAAAAACTGTGTCAGAGAGCTTTGAATGTCCCAAAACATTTGCAGCCTGAAAGGGGCATTAACCCGCTGACTAGACCACTGAAATTCCCAAAAATAATTTTGGCATGAAAAATGCATCCTACACCCCTGAAAGTTCAGAATATGTTAGCAGCCCAAAAAAGGCCTTAAAATGCATTATATGCCTGGAAAAATGTAAAAAAAAATCTTTGGAGGCCCAAAAAAGGAGTTTATAGGCATCCTAGACCCCCTAAAGTCCAGAAAATATTGGTGGACCAAAAACTGTGTCAGAGAGCTTTAAATGCCCCCAAAACATTTGCAGCCTGAAAGGGGCATTAACCCGCATCCTAGACCGCTGAATTTCCCAAAAATATTTTTGGCACGAAAAATGCATCCTATACCCCTGAAAGCTCAGAATATGTTAGCAGCCCAAAGAAGGCCTTAAAATGCATTTTAGGCCTACACAAATGTTGAAAACTTTGGAAGCACAAAAACGTAGTATAGAGGCATCCTAGAGCCCCTAGAGTCCAGAAAATGTTGGTGGACCAAAAACTGTGCCAGAGAGCTCTGAATGTCCCAAAAACATTTTCAGACTTAAAGATGCATTAACCCGCATCCTAGACCACTGAAATTCCCAGAAATATTTTTGGCACGAAAAATGCATCCTATACCCCTGAAAGTTCAGAATATGTTAGCAGCCCAAAAAAGGCATTGAAATGCATTTTAGACCTGCAAAAAATGTTGAAAACTTTGGAGGCCCAAAAAAGGGGTTTACAGGCATCCTAGACCTCCTAAAGTCCAGAGAATGTTGGTGGACCAAATATGGTGTCAGATAGCTCTGAATGTTCCAAAAATATTTGCAGCCTGAAAGGGGCATTAACCCGCTTCCTAGACCACTGAAATTCCCAAAAATATTTTTGGCACGGAAAATCCATCCTACACCCCTGAAAGTTCAGAAAATGTTGGCAGCCCAAAACAAATGCCTTAAAATGCATCTTCGGCCTTCAAAAATGTTGAAAACTTTGGAGACCCAAAAAAGGGGTTTACAGGCATCCTAGACCCCCTAAAGTCCAGAAATTATTGGTGGACCAAAAACTGTGTCAGAGAGCTTTGAATGTCCCAAAAACATTTGCAGCCTGAAAGGGGCATTAACCCGCACCCTAGACCACTGAAATTCCCAAAAATATATTTGGCACGACAAATGCATCCTACACCCCTGAAAGTTCAGAATATGTTAGCAGCCCAAAAAAGGCCTTAAAATGCATTATAGGCCTAAAAAATGTTGAAAACTTTGGAGGCCCAAAAACAGGCTTTACAGGCACCCTAGACCCCCTAAAGTCCAGAAAATATTGGTGGACCAAAAACGGTGGCAGAGAGCTCTGAATGTCCCAAAAACATTTGCAGCCTGAAAGGGGCATTAACCCGCATCCTAGACCACTGAAATTCCCAAAAATATTTCTGCCACGAAAAATGCATCCTATACCCCTGAAAGCTCAGAATATGTTAGCAGCCCAAAGAAGGCCTTAAAATGCATTTTAGGCCTAAAAAAATGTTGAAAACTTTGGACGCCCAAATAAGGGGTTTATAGGCATCCCAGAGCCCCTAAAGTCCAGAAAATGTTGGTGGATCAAAAACTGTGTCAGAGAGCTTTGAATGTCCCAAAAACATTTGCAGCCTGAAAGGGGCATTAACCCGCATCCTAGACCACTGAAATTCCCAGAAATATTTTTGGCACGAAAAATGCATCCTACACCCCTGAAATTTCCGAATATGTTAGCAGCCCAAAAAAGGCATTAAAATGCATTGTAGACCTGCAAAAAATGTTGAAAACTTTGGAGGCCCAAAAAAGGGGTTTACAGGCGTCCTAGACCCCCTAAAGTCCAGGGAATGTTGGTGGACCAAATATGGTGTCAGAGAGCTCTGAATGTCCCAAAAACATTTGCAGCCTGAAAGGGGCATTAACCCGCTGACTAGACCAATCAAATTCCCAAAATTATTTTTGGCACGAAAAATGCATCCTATTACCCCTGAAAGGTCAGAATATGTTAGCAGCCCAAAGAAGGCCTTAAAATGCATTTTAGGCCTAAAAAAATGTTGAAAACTTTGGAAGCCCAAAAAAGGGGTTTATAGGCATCTTAGAGCCCCTAAAGTCCAGAAAATGTTGGTGGACCAAAAACTGTGTCAGAGATCTCTGAATGTCCCAAAAACATTTGCAGACTTAAAGATGCATTAACCCGCATCCTAGACCACTGAAATTCCCAGAAATATTTTTGGCACGAAAAATGCATCCTACACCCCTGAAAGTTCAGAAAATGTTGGCAGCCCAAAAAAGGCATTAAAATGCTTTTTAGACCTCCAAAAATGTTGAACACTTTGGAGGCCCAGAAAAGAGGTTTACAGGCATCCTAGACCCCCTAAATTCCAGAGAATGTTGGTGGACCAAATATGGTGTCAGAGAGCTCTGAATGTCCCAAATACATTTGCAGCCTGAAAGGGGCATTAACCCGCATCCTAGATCACTGAAATTCCCAAAAATATTTTTGGCAAGGAAAATGCATCCTACACCCCTGAAAGTTCAGAAAATGTTGGCAGCTCAAAACAAATGCCTTAAAATGCATCTTAGGCCTTCAAAAATGTTGAAAACTTTGGAGACCCAAAAAAGGGGTTTACAGGCATCCTAGACCCCCTAAAGTCCAGAGAATGTTGGTGGACCAAATATGGTGTCAGAGAGCTCTGAATGTCCCAAAAACATTTGCAGCCTGAAAGGGGGATTAACCCGCATCCTAGACCACTGAAATTCCCAAAAATATTTTTGGCACGGAAAATGCATCCTACACCCCTGAAAGTTCAGAAAATGTTGGCAGCTCAAAACAAATGCCTTAAAATGCATCTTAGGCCTTCAAAAATGTTGAAAACTTTGGAGACCCAAAAAAGGGGTTTACAGGCATCCTAAAGCCCCTAAAATCCAGAAAATATTGGTGGACCAAAAACTGTGTCAGAGAGCTTTGAATGTCCCAAAAACATTTGCAGCCTGAAAGGGGCATTAACCCGCACCCTAGACCACTGAAATTCCCAAAAATATATTTGGCACGAAAAATGCATCCTACACCCCTGAAAGTTCAGAATATGTTAGCAGCCCAAAAAAGGCCTTAAAATGCATTATAGGCCTCAAAAATGTAAACAAATCTTTGGAGGCCCAAAAAAAGGGTTTATAGGCATCCTAGACCCCCTAAAGTCCAGAAAATATTGGTGGACCAAAAACTGTGTCAGAGAGCTTTGAATGCCCCAAAACATTTGCAGCCTGAAAGGGGCATTTACCCGCATCCTAGACCACTGAAATTTCCCAAAATATTTTTGGCACGAAAAATGCAATCTACACCCCTGAAAGTTCAGAAAATGTTGGCAGCTCAAAAAAATGCCTTAAAATGCATCTAGGCCTTCAAAAATGTTGAAAACCTTGGAGGTCCAAAAAAGGGGTTTACAGGCACCCTAGACCCCCTAAAGTCCAGAAAATGTTGGTGGACCAAAAACGTTGTCAGAGAGCTCTGAATGTCCCAAAAACATTTGCAGCCTGAAAGGGGCATTAACCCGCATCCTAGACCACTGAAATTCCCAAAAATATTTCTGCCACGAAAAATGCATCCTATACCCCTGAAAGTTCAGAATATGTTAGCAGCCGAAAAAAGGCCTTAAAATGCATTATAGGCCTCAACAATGTAAACAAATCTTTGGAGGCCCAAAAAAAGGGTTTATAGGCATCCTAGACCCCCTAAAGTCCAGAAAATATTGGTGGACCAAAAACTGTGTCAGAGAGCTTTGAATGCCCCAAAACATTTGCAGCCTGAAAGGGGCATTAACCCGCATCCTAGACCACTGAAATTTCCCAAAATATTTCTGCCACGAAAAATGCATCCTATACCCCTGAAAGCTCAGAATATGTTAGCAGCCCAAAGAAGGCCTTAAATGCATTTTAGGCCTACAAAAATGTTGAAAACCTTGGAAGCCCAAAAAAGGGGTTTATAGGCATCCTAGAGCCCCTAAAGTCCAGAAAATGTTGGTGGACCAAAAACTGTGTCAGAGAGCTCTGAATGTCCCAAAAACATTTGCAGCCTGAAAGGGGCATTAACTCGCATCCTAGACCACTGAAATTCCCAAAAATATTTTTGGCGCGGAAAATGCATCCTACACCCCTGAAAGTTCAGAAAATGTTGGCAGCTCAAAACAAATGCCTTAAAATGCATCTTAGGCCTTCAAAAATGTTGAAAACTTTGGAGACCCAAAAAAGGGGTTTACAGGCATCCTAGACCCCCTAAAGTCTAGAAAATATTGGTGGACCAAAAACTGTGTCAGAGAGCTTTGAATGTCCCAAAAACATTTGCAGCCTGACTAGACCACTGAAATTCCCAGAAATATTTTTGGCACGAAAAATGCATCCTACACCCATGAAAGTTCATAATATGTTAGCAGCCCAAAAAGGCCTTAAAGTGCATTATAGGCCTGCAAAAATGTAAAAAAAACTTTGGAGACCCAAAAAAGGGGTTTACAGGCATTCTAGACCGCCTAAAGTCCAGAAAATATTGGTGGACCAAAATCTGTGTCAGAGAGCTTTGAATGTCCCAAAACATTTGCAGCCTGAAAGGGGCATTAACCCGCTGACTAGACCACTCAAATTCCCAAAAATATTTTTGGCACAAAAATGCATCCTACACCCCTGAAAGTTCTGAAACTGTTGGCAGCACAAAAAAGGCCTTAAAATGCATCTTATTCCTTCAAAAATGATGAAAACTTTGGAGGCCCAAAAATGGAGTTGATAGGCCTCCTAGACCCCTAAAGTCCAGAAAATGTTGGTGGACCAAAAATGGTGGCAGAGAGCTCTGAATGTCCCAAAAACATTTGCAGCCTGAAAGGGGCATTAACCCGCATCCTAGACCACTAAAATTTCCCAAAATATTTTTGGCACGAAAAATGCATCCTACACCCCTGAAAGTTCAGAAAATGTTGGCAGCTCAAAAAAATGCCTTAAAATGCATCTTAGGCCTTCAAAAATGTTGAAAACTTTGGAGACCCAAAAAAGGGGTTTACAGGCATCCCAGATCCCCTAAAGTCCAGAAAATATTGGTGGACCAAAAACTGTGTCAGAGAACTTTGAATGTCCCAAAACATTTGCAGCCTGAAAGGGGCATTAACCTGCATCCTAGACCACTGAAATTCCCAAAAATATTTTTGGCACAAAAATGCATCCTATACCGCTGAAAGCTCAGAATATGTTAGCAGCCCAAAGAAGGCCTTAAAATGCATTTTAGGCCTACACAAATGTTGAAAACTTTGGAAGCACAAAAAAGTGGTTTATAGGCATCCTAGAGCCCCTAAAGTCCAGAAAATGTTGTTGGACCAAAAACTGTGTCAGAGAGCTCTGAATGTCCCAAAAACATTTGCAGCCTGAAAGGGGCATTAACCCGCATCCTAGACCACTGAAATTCCCAGAAATATTTTTGGCACGAAAAATGCATCCTATACCCCTGAAAGTTCAGAATATGTTAGCAGCCCAAAAAAGGCATTAAAATGCATTTTAGACCTGCAAAAAATGTTGAAAACCTTGGAGGCCCAAAAAAGGGGTTTACAGGCATCCTAGACCTCCTAAAGTCCAGAGAATGTTGGTGGACCAAATATGGTGTCAGATAGCTCTGAATGTCCCAAAAACATTTGCAGCCTGAAAGGGGCATTAACCCGCATCCTAGACCACTGAAATTCCCAAAAATATTTTTGGCACGGAAAATGCATCCTACACCCCTGAAAGTTCAGAAAATGTTGGCAGCCCAAAACAAATGCCTTAAAATGCATCTTAGGCCTTCAAAAATGTTTAAAACTTTGGAGACCCAAAAAAGGGGTTTACAGGCATCCTAGACCCCCTAAAGTCCAGAAAATATTGGTGGACCAAAAACTGTGTCAGAGAGCTTTGAATGTCCCAAAAACATTTGCAGCCTGAAAGCGGCATTAACCGGCACCCTAGACCACTGAAATTCCCAAAAATATATTTGGCACGAAAAATGCATCCTACACCCCTGAAAGTTCAGAATATGTTAGCAGCCCAAAAAAGGCCTTAAAATGCATTTTAGGCCCACAAAAATGTTGAAAACTTTGTAGACCCAAAAAAGGGGTTTACAGGCATCCTAGACCCCCTAAAGTCCAGAAAATATTGGTGGACCAAAAACGGTGTCAGAGAGCTCTGAATGTCCCAAAAACATTTGCAGCCTGAAAGGGGCATTAACCCGCATCCTAGACCACTGAAATTCCCAAAAATATATTTGGCACGAAAAATGCATCATACACCCCTGAAAGTTCAGAATATGTTAGCAGCCCAAAAAAGGCCTTAAAATGCATTATAGGCCTAAAAAATGTAAACACATCTTTGGAGGCCCAAAAAAGGGTTTATAGGCATCCTAGACCCCCTAAAGTCCAGAAAATATTGGTGGACCAAAAACTGTGTCAGAGAGCTTTGAATGCCCCAAAACATTTGCAGCCTGAAAGGGGCATTAACCCGCATCCTAGACCACTGAAATTTCCCAAAATATTTTTGGCACGAAAAATGCAATCTACACCCCTGAAAGTTCAGAAAATGTTGGCAGCTCAAAAAAATGCCTTAAAATGCATCTATGCCTTCAAAAATGTTGAAAACCTTGGAGGTCCAAAAAAGGGGTTTACAGGCACCCTAGACCACCTAAAGTCCAGAAAATGTTGGTGGACCAAAAACGGTGTCAGAGAGCTCTGAATGTCCCAAAAACATTTGCAGCCTGAAAGGGGCATTAACCCGCATCCTAGACCACTGAAATTCCCAAAAATATTTCTGCCACGAAAAATGCATCCTATACCCCTGAAAGCTCAGAATATGTTAGCAGCCCAAAGAAGGCCTTAAAATGCATTTTAGGCCTACAAAAATGTTGAAAACTTTGGAAGCCCAAAAAAGGGGTTTATAGGCATCCTAGAGCCCCTAAAGTCCAGAAAATGTTGGTGGACCAAAAACTGTGTCAGAGAGCTCTGAATGTCCCAAAAACATTTGCAGACTTAAAAATGCATTAACCCGCATCCTAGACCACTGAAATTCCCAGAAATATTTGTGGCACGACAAATGCATCCTACACCCCTGAAAGTTCAGAAAATGTTGGCAGCTCAAAAAAGACATTAAAATGCATTTTAGACCTGCAAAAATGTTGAAAACTTTGGAGGCCCAAAAAAGGGGTTTACAGGCATCCTAGACCCCCTAAAGTCCAGAGAATGTTGGTGGAAAAAATATGGTGTCAGAGATCCCTGAATGTCCCAAAACATTTGCAGCCTGAAAGGGGCATTAACCCGCATCCTAGACCACTGAAATTCCCAAAAATATTTTTGGCACGAAAAATGCATCCTACACCCCTGAAAGTTCTGAAACTGTTGGCAGCTCAAAAAAAAGGCCTTAAAATGCATCTTATGCCTTCAAAAATGATGAAAATAAGGCATCTATTAATGTGCTGCCCTGCCTTGCACCTACCTAGAATCGCCTATTTCAGCTCTCTGACAGCCACCTCCTTCGCAGGTAATGAAGATATCTGGTGGAACCGAATTATAAATGGCGAAAAGACCCGATGGCACACAGCAGCCGCCAAACTTCTGGACCTGGCAATCGAAAAGACAAGAACCACCATTGCCGCTGATCAGTCGTCAACAGAAACTTGAAACTGTGACTCATACTACCGTCAAAACCCTTTACACTGTCAACGGGATTCGCTCCGTTAGGATTCAGCCCTTGTAAAAATCTATTTTTTTGATTATATACAAGTAAATAAAAAAAAAAAAAAAAAAAAATGATGAAAACTTTGGAGGCCCAAAAAATGGAGTTTACAGGCCTCCTAGACACCTAAAGTCCAGAAAATGATGGCGGACTAAAAATGGTGTCAGAGAGCTCTGAATGTCCCAAAAACATTTGCAGCCTGAAAGGGGCATTAACCCGCATACTAGACCACTGAAATTTCCCGAAATATTTTTGGCACGAAAAATGCATCCTACACCCCTGAAAGTTCAGAAAATGTTGTCAGCTCAAAGGACGCCTTAAAATGCATTTTCGGCCTACAAAAATGTTCAAAACTTTGGAGGCCCAAAAAAGGGGTTATTGCCATCCAAGAGCCCCTAAAGTCCAGAGAATGTTGGTGGACCAAATATGGTGTCAGAGAGTTCTGAATGTCCCAAAAACATTTGCAGCCTAAAAGGGGCATTAACCCGCATCCTAGACCACTGAAATTCCCAAAAATATTTTTGGCACGGAAAATGCATCCTACACCCCTGAAATTTCCGAATATGTTAGCAGCCCAAAAAAGGCATTAAAATGCATTGTAGACCTGCAAAAAATGTTGAAAACTTTGGAGGCCCAAAAAAGGGGTTTACAGGCGTCCTAGACCCCCTAAAGTCCAGGGAATGTTGGTGGACCAAATATGGTGTCAGAGAGCTCTGAATGTCCCAAAAACATTTGCAGCCTGAAAGGGGCATTAACCCGCTGACTAGACCAATCAAATTCCCAAAATTATTTTTGGCACGAAAAATGCATCCTATTACCCCTGAAAGGTCAGAATATGTTAGCAGCCCAAAGAAGGCCTTAAAATGCATTTTAGGCCTAAAAAAATGTTGAAAACTTTGGAAGCCCAAAAAAGGGGTTTATAGGCATCTTAGAGCCCCTAAAGTCCAGAAAATGTTGGTGGACCAAAAACTGTGTCAGAGATCTCTGAATGTCCCAAAAACATTTGCAGACTTAAAGATGCATTAACCCGCATCCTAGACCACTGAAATTCCCAGAAATATTTTTGGCACGAAAAATGCATCCTACACCCCTGAAAGTTCAGAAAATGTTGGCAGCCCAAAAAAGGCATTAAAATGCTTTTTAGACCTCCAAAAATGTTGAACACTTTGGAGGCCCAGAAAAGAGGTTTACAGGCATCCTAGACCCCCTAAATTCCAGAGAATGTTGGTGGACCAAATATGGTGTCAGAGAGCTCTGAATGTCCCAAATACATTTGCAGCCTGAAAGGGGCATTAACCCGCATCCTAGACCACTGAAATTCCCAAAAATATTTTTGGCAAGGAAAATGCATCCTACACCCCTGAAAGTTCAGAAAATGTTGGCAGCTCAAAACAAATGCCTTAAAATGCATCTTAGGCCTTCAAAAATGTTGAAAACTTTGGAGACCCAAAAAAGGGGTTTACAGGCATCCTAGACCCCCTAAAGTCCAGAGAATGTTGGTGGACCAAATATGGTGTCAGAGAGCTCTGAATGTCCCAAAAACATTTGCAGCCTGAAAGGGGGATTAACCCGCATCCTAGACCACTGAAATTCCCAAAAATATTTTTGGCACGGAAAATGCATCCTACACCCCTGAAAGTTCAGAAAATGTTGGCAGCTCAAAACAAATGCCTTAAAATGCATCTTAGGCCTTCAAAAATGTTGAAAACTTTGGAGACCCAAAAAAGGGGTTTACAGGCATCCTAAAGCCCCTAAAATCCAGAAAATATTGGTGGACCAAAAACTGTGTCAGAGAGCTTTGAATGTCCCAAAAACATTTGCAGCCTGAAAGGGGCATTAACCCGCACCCTAGACCACTGAAATTCCCAAAAATATATTTGGCACGAAAAATGCATCCTACACCCCTGAAAGTTCAGAATATGTTAGCAGCCCAAAAAAGGCCTTAAAATGCATTATAGGCCTCAAAAATGTAAACAAATCTTTGGAGGCCCAAAAAAAGGGTTTATAGGCATCCTAGACCCCCTAAAGTCCAGAAAATATTGGTGGACCAAAAACTGTGTCAGAGAGCTTTGAATGCCCCAAAACATTTGCAGCCTGAAAGGGGCATTTACCCGCATCCTAGACCACTGAAATTTCCCAAAATATTTTTGGCACGAAAAATGCAATCTACACCCCTGAAAGTTCAGAAAATGTTGGCAGCTCAAAAAAATGCCTTAAAATGCATCTAGGCCTTCAAAAATGTTGAAAACCTTGGAGGTCCAAAAAAGGGGTTTACAGGCACCCTAGACCCCCTAAAGTCCAGAAAATGTTGGTGGACCAAAAACGTTGTCAGAGAGCTCTGAATGTCCCAAAAACATTTGCAGCCTGAAAGGGGCATTAACCCGCATCCTAGACCACTGAAATTCCCAAAAATATTTCTGCCACGAAAAATGCATCCTATACCCCTGAAAGTTCAGAATATGTTAGCAGCCGAAAAAAGGCCTTAAAATGCATTATAGGCCTCAACAATGTAAACAAATCTTTGGAGGCCCAAAAAAAGGGTTTATAGGCATCCTAGACCCCCTAAAGTCCAGAAAATATTGGTGGACCAAAAACTGTGTCAGAGAGCTTTGAATGCCCCAAAACATTTGCAGCCTGAAAGGGGCATTAACCCGCATCCTAGACCACTGAAATTTCCCAAAATATTTCTGCCACGAAAAATGCATCCTATACCCCTGAAAGCTCAGAATATGTTAGCAGCCCAAAGAAGGCCTTAAATGCATTTTAGGCCTACAAAAATGTTGAAAACCTTGGAAGCCCAAAAAAGGGGTTTATAGGCATCCTAGAGCCCCTAAAGTCCAGAAAATGTTGGTGGACCAAAAACTGTGTCAGAGAGCTCTGAATGTCCCAAAAACATTTGCAGCCTGAAAGGGGCATTAACTCGCATCCTAGACCACTGAAATTCCCAAAAATATTTTTGGCGCGGAAAATGCATCCTACACCCCTGAAAGTTCAGAAAATGTTGGCAGCTCAAAACAAATGCCTTAAAATGCATCTTAGGCCTTCAAAAATGTTGAAAACTTTGGAGACCCAAAAAAGGGGTTTACAGGCATCCTAGACCCCCTAAAGTCTAGAAAATATTGGTGGACCAAAAACTGTGTCAGAGAGCTTTGAATGTCCCAAAAACATTTGCAGCCTGACTAGACCACTGAAATTCCCAGAAATATTTTTGGCACGAAAAATGCATCCTACACCCATGAAAGTTCATAATATGTTAGCAGCCCAAAAAGGCCTTAAAGTGCATTATAGGCCTGCAAAAATGTAAAAAAAACTTTGGAGACCCAAAAAAGGGGTTTACAGGCATTCTAGACCGCCTAAAGTCCAGAAAATATTGGTGGACCAAAATCTGTGTCAGAGAGCTTTGAATGTCCCAAAACATTTGCAGCCTGAAAGGGGCATTAACCCGCTGACTAGACCACTCAAATTCCCAAAAATATTTTTGGCACAAAAATGCATCCTACACCCCTGAAAGTTCTGAAACTGTTGGCAGCACAAAAAAGGCCTTAAAATGCATCTTATTCCTTCAAAAATGATGAAAACTTTGGAGGCCCAAAAATGGAGTTGATAGGCCTCCTAGACCCCTAAAGTCCAGAAAATGTTGGTGGACCAAAAATGGTGGCAGAGAGCTCTGAATGTCCCAAAAACATTTGCAGCCTGAAAGGGGCATTAACCCGCATCCTAGACCACTAAAATTTCCCAAAATATTTTTGGCACGAAAAATGCATCCTACACCCCTGAAAGTTCAGAAAATGTTGGCAGCTCAAAAAAATGCCTTAAAATGCATCTTAGGCCTTCAAAAATGTTGAAAACTTTGGAGACCCAAAAAAGGGGTTTACAGGCATCCCAGATCCCCTAAAGTCCAGAAAATATTGGTGGACCAAAAACTGTGTCAGAGAACTTTGAATGTCCCAAAACATTTGCAGCCTGAAAGGGGCATTAACCTGCATCCTAGACCACTGAAATTCCCAAAAATATTTTTGGCACAAAAATGCATCCTATACCGCTGAAAGCTCAGAATATGTTAGCAGCCCAAAGAAGGCCTTAAAATGCATTTTAGGCCTACACAAATGTTGAAAACTTTGGAAGCACAAAAAAGTGGTTTATAGGCATCCTAGAGCCCCTAAAGTCCAGAAAATGTTGTTGGACCAAAAACTGTGTCAGAGAGCTCTGAATGTCCCAAAAACATTTGCAGCCTGAAAGGGGCATTAACCCGCATCCTAGACCACTGAAATTCCCAGAAATATTTTTGGCACGAAAAATGCATCCTATACCCCTGAAAGTTCAGAATATGTTAGCAGCCCAAAAAAGGCATTAAAATGCATTTTAGACCTGCAAAAAATGTTGAAAACCTTGGAGGCCCAAAAAAGGGGTTTACAGGCATCCTAGACCTCCTAAAGTCCAGAGAATGTTGGTGGACCAAATATGGTGTCAGATAGCTCTGAATGTCCCAAAAACATTTGCAGCCTGAAAGGGGCATTAACCCGCATCCTAGACCACTGAAATTCCCAAAAATATTTTTGGCACGGAAAATGCATCCTACACCCCTGAAAGTTCAGAAAATGTTGGCAGCCCAAAACAAATGCCTTAAAATGCATCTTAGGCCTTCAAAAATGTTTAAAACTTTGGAGACCCAAAAAAGGGGTTTACAGGCATCCTAGACCCCCTAAAGTCCAGAAAATATTGGTGGACCAAAAACTGTGTCAGAGAGCTTTGAATGTCCCAAAAACATTTGCAGCCTGAAAGCGGCATTAACCGGCACCCTAGACCACTGAAATTCCCAAAAATATATTTGGCACGAAAAATGCATCCTACACCCCTGAAAGTTCAGAATATGTTAGCAGCCCAAAAAAGGCCTTAAAATGCATTTTAGGCCCACAAAAATGTTGAAAACTTTGTAGACCCAAAAAAGGGGTTTACAGGCATCCTAGACCCCCTAAAGTCCAGAAAATATTGGTGGACCAAAAACGGTGTCAGAGAGCTCTGAATGTCCCAAAAACATTTGCAGCCTGAAAGGGGCATTAACCCGCATCCTAGACCACTGAAATTCCCAAAAATATATTTGGCACGAAAAATGCATCATACACCCCTGAAAGTTCAGAATATGTTAGCAGCCCAAAAAAGGCCTTAAAATGCATTATAGGCCTAAAAAATGTAAACACATCTTTGGAGGCCCAAAAAAGGGTTTATAGGCATCCTAGACCCCCTAAAGTCCAGAAAATATTGGTGGACCAAAAACTGTGTCAGAGAGCTTTGAATGCCCCAAAACATTTGCAGCCTGAAAGGGGCATTAACCCGCATCCTAGACCACTGAAATTTCCCAAAATATTTTTGGCACGAAAAATGCAATCTACACCCCTGAAAGTTCAGAAAATGTTGGCAGCTCAAAAAAATGCCTTAAAATGCATCTATGCCTTCAAAAATGTTGAAAACCTTGGAGGTCCAAAAAAGGGGTTTACAGGCACCCTAGACCACCTAAAGTCCAGAAAATGTTGGTGGACCAAAAACGGTGTCAGAGAGCTCTGAATGTCCCAAAAACATTTGCAGCCTGAAAGGGGCATTAACCCGCATCCTAGACCACTGAAATTCCCAAAAATATTTCTGCCACGAAAAATGCATCCTATACCCCTGAAAGCTCAGAATATGTTAGCAGCCCAAAGAAGGCCTTAAAATGCATTTTAGGCCTACAAAAATGTTGAAAACTTTGGAAGCCCAAAAAAGGGGTTTATAGGCATCCTAGAGCCCCTAAAGTCCAGAAAATGTTGGTGGACCAAAAACTGTGTCAGAGAGCTCTGAATGTCCCAAAAACATTTGCAGACTTAAAAATGCATTAACCCGCATCCTAGACCACTGAAATTCCCAGAAATATTTGTGGCACGACAAATGCATCCTACACCCCTGAAAGTTCAGAAAATGTTGGCAGCTCAAAAAAGACATTAAAATGCATTTTAGACCTGCAAAAATGTTGAAAACTTTGGAGGCCCAAAAAAGGGGTTTACAGGCATCCTAGACCCCCTAAAGTCCAGAGAATGTTGGTGGAAAAAATATGGTGTCAGAGATCCCTGAATGTCCCAAAACATTTGCAGCCTGAAAGGGGCATTAACCCGCATCCTAGACCACTGAAATTCCCAAAAATATTTTTGGCACGAAAAATGCATCCTACACCCCTGAAAGTTCTGAAACTGTTGGCAGCTCAAAAAAAAGGCCTTAAAATGCATCTTATGCCTTCAAAAATGATGAAAATAAGGCATCTATTAATGTGCTGCCCTGCCTTGCACCTACCTAGAATCGCCTATTTCAGCTCTCTGACAGCCACCTCCTTCGCAGGTAATGAAGATATCTGGTGGAACCGAATTATAAATGGCGAAAAGACCCGATGGCACACAGCAGCCGCCAAACTTCTGGACCTGGCAATCGAAAAGACAAGAACCACCATTGCCGCTGATCAGTCGTCAACAGAAACTTGAAACTGTGACTCATACTACCGTCAAAACCCTTTACACTGTCAACGGGATTCGCTCCGTTAGGATTCAGCCCTTGTAAAAATCTATTTTTTTGATTATATACAAGTAAATAAAAAAAAAAAAAAAAAAAAATGATGAAAACTTTGGAGGCCCAAAAAATGGAGTTTACAGGCCTCCTAGACACCTAAAGTCCAGAAAATGATGGCGGACTAAAAATGGTGTCAGAGAGCTCTGAATGTCCCAAAAACATTTGCAGCCTGAAAGGGGCATTAACCCGCATACTAGACCACTGAAATTTCCCGAAATATTTTTGGCACGAAAAATGCATCCTACACCCCTGAAAGTTCAGAAAATGTTGTCAGCTCAAAGGACGCCTTAAAATGCATTTTCGGCCTACAAAAATGTTCAAAACTTTGGAGGCCCAAAAAAGGGGTTATTGCCATCCAAGAGCCCCTAAAGTCCAGAGAATGTTGGTGGACCAAATATGGTGTCAGAGAGTTCTGAATGTCCCAAAAACATTTGCAGCCTAAAAGGGGCATTAACCCGCATCCTAGACCACTGAAATTCCCAAAAATATTTTTGGCACGGAAAATGCATCCTACACCCCTGAAAGTTCAGAAAATGTTGGCAGCCCAAAAAGGCCTTAAAGTGCATTATAGGCCTGCAAAAATGTAAAAAAAACTTTGGAGACCCAAAAAAGGGGTTTACAGGCATTCTAGACCGCCTAAAGTCCAGAAAATATTGGTGGACCAAATATGGTGTCAGAGAGCTCTGAATGTCCCAAAAACATTTGCAGACTTAAAGGGGAATTAACCCGCACCCTAGACCACTGAAATTCCCAGAAATATTTTTGGCACGAAAAATGCATCCTACACCCCTGAAGGTTCAGAATATGTTAGCAGCCCAATAAAGGCATTAAAATGCATTTTAGACCTACAAAAATGTTGAAAACTTTGGAGGCCCAAAAAAGGGGTTTACAGGCATCCTAGACCCCCTAAAGTCCAGAGAATGTTGGTGGACCAAATATGGTGTCAGAGAGCTCTGAATGTCCCAAAAACATTTGCAGCCTGAAAGGGGCATTAACCCGCATCCTAGACCACTGAAATTCCCAAAAATATTTTTGGCACGGAAAATGCATCCTACACCCCTGAAAGTTCAGAAAATGTTGGCAGCTCAAAACAAATGCCTTAAAATGCATCTTAGGCCTTCAAAAATGTTGAAAACTTTGAAGACCCAAAAAAGGGGTTTACAGGCATCCTAAAGCCCCTAAAATCCAGAAAATATTGGTGGACCAAATACTGTGTCAGAGAGCTTTGAATATCCCAAAACATTTGCAGCCTGAAAGGGGCATTCACCCGCATCCTAGACCACTGAAATTCCCAAAAATATTTTTGGCACAAAAAATGCATCCTACACCCCTGAAAGTTCTGGAACTGTTGGCAGCTCAAAAAAAGGCCTTAAAATGCATCTTATGCCTTCAAAAATGATGAAAACTTTGGAGGCCCAAAAATGGAGTTTACAGGTCTCCAAGACCCCTAAAGTCCAGAAAATGTTGGTGGACCAAAATTGGTGTCAGAAAGCTCTGAATGTCCCAAAAACATTTGCAGCCTGAAAGGGGCATTAACCCGCATCCTAGACCACTGAAATTTCCCAAAATATTTTTGGCACGAAAAATGCATTCTATACCCCTCTAAGCTCAGAATATGTTAGCAGCCCAAAGAAGGCCTTAAAATGCATTTTAGGCCTACAAAAATGTTGAAAACTTCGGAAGCCCAAAAAAGGGGTTTATAGGCATCCTAGAGCCCCTAAAGTCCAGAAAATGTTGGTGGACCAAAAACTGTGTCAGAGAGCTCTGAATGTCCCAAAAACATTTGCAGACTTAAAGATGCATTAAGCCGCATCCTAGACCACTGAAATTCCCAGAAATATTTTTGGCATGAAAAATGCATCCTACACCCCTGAAATTTCAGAATATGTTAGCAGCACAAAAAAGGCATTAAAATGCATTTTAGACCTGCAAAAAATGTTGAAAACTTTGGAGGCCCAAAAAAGGGGTTTGCAGGCATCCTAGACCCCCTAAAGTCCAGAAAATGTTGGTGGATCAAAAACTGTGTCAGAGAGCTCTGAATGTCCCAAAAACATCTGCAGACTTAAATGGGAATTAACCCGCATCCTAGACCACTGAAATTCCCAGAAATATTTTTGGCATGAAAAATGCATCCTACACCCCTGAAAGTTCAGAATATGTTAGCAGCCCAATAAAGGCAGTAAATGCATTTTAGACCTACAAAAATGTTGAAAACTTTGGAGGCCCAAAAAAGGGGTTTACAGGCATCCTAAAGCCCCTAAAATCCAAAAAATATTGGTTGACCAAAAACTGTGTCAGAGAGCTTTGAATGTCCCAAAACATTTGCAGCCTGAAAGGGGCATTAACCCGCTGACTAGACCACTGAAATTCCCAAAAATAATTTTGGCATGAAAAATGCATCCTACACCCCTGAAAGTTCAGAATATGTTAGCAGCCCAAAAAAGGCCTTAAAATGCATTATATGCCTGGAAAAATGTAAAAAAAATCTTTGGAGGCCCAAAAAAGGGGTTTATAGGCATCCTAGACCCCCTAAAGTCCAGAAAATATTGGTGGACCAAAAACTGTGTCAGAGAGCTTTAAATGCCCCCAAAACATTTGCAGCCTGAAAGGGGCATTAACCCGCATCCTAGACCGCTGAATTTCCCAAAAATATTTTTGGCACGAAAAATGCATCCTATACCCCTGAAAGCTCAGAATATGTTAGCAGCCCAAAGAAGGCCTTAAAATGCATTTTAGGCCTACACAAATGTTGAAAACTTTGGAAGCACAAAAACGTGGTATAGAGGCATCCTAGAGCCCCTAGAGTCCAGAAAATGTTGGTGGACCAAAAACTGTGCCAGAGAGCTCTGAATGTCCCAAAAACATTTTCAGACTTAAAGATGCATTAACCCGCATCCTAGACCACTGAAATTCCCAGAAATATTTTTGGCACGAAAAATGCATCCTATACCCCTGAAAGTTCAGAATATGTTAGCAGCCCAAAAAAGGCATTGAAATGCATTTTAGACCTGCAAAAAATGTTGAAAACTTTGGAGGCCCAAAAAAGGGGTTTACAGGCATCCTAGACCTCCTAAAGTCCAGAGAATGTTGGTGGACCAAATATGGTGTCAGATAGCTCTGAATGTTCCAAAAACATTTGCAGCCTGAAAGGGGCATTAACCCGCATCCTAGACCACTGAAATTCCCAAAAATATTTTTGGCACGGAAAATGCATCCTACACCCCTGAAAGTTCAGAAAATGTTGGCAGCCCAAAACAAATGCCTTAAAATGCATCTTCGGCCTTCAAAAATGTTGAAAACTTTGGACACCCAAAAAAGGGGTTTACAGGCATCCTAGACCCCCTAAAGTCCAGAAAATATTGGTGGACCAAAAACTGTGTCAGAGAGCTTTGAATGTCCCAAAAACATTTGCAGCCTGAAAGGGGCATTAACCCGCACCCTAGACCACTGAAATTCCCAAAAATATATTTGGCACGAAAAATGCATCCTACAACCCTGAAAGTTCAGAATATGTTAGCAGCCCAAAAAAGGCCTTAAAATGCATTATAGGCCTCAAAAATGTAAACAAATCTTTGGAGGCCCAAAAAAAGGGTTTATAGGCATCCTAGACCCCCTAAAGTCCAGAAAATATTGGTGGACCAAAAACTGTGTCAGAGAGCTTTGAATGCCCCAAAACATTTGCAGCCTGAAAGGGGCATTTACCCGCATCCTAGACCACTGAAATTTCCCAAAATATTTTTGGCACGAAAAATGCAATCTACACCCCTGAAAGTTCAGAAAATGTTGGCAGCTCAAAAAAATGCCTTAAAATGCATCTAGGCCTTCAAAAATGTTGAAAACCTTGGAGGTCCAAAAAAGGGGTTTACAGGCACCCTAGACCCCCTAAAGTCCAGAAAATGTTGGTGGACCAAAAACGTTGTCAGAGAGCTCTGAATGTCCCAAAAACATTTGCAGCCTGAAAGGGGCATTAACCCGCATCCTAGACCACTGAAATTCCCAAAATTATTTCTGCCACAAAAAATGCATCCTATACCCCTGAAAGCTCAGAATATGTTAGCAGCCCAAAGAAGGCCTTAAAATGCATTTTAGGCCTTCAAAAATGTTGAAAACTTTGGAGGCCCAAAAACAGGCTTTACAGGCACCCTAGACCCCCTAAAGTCAAGAAAATGTTGGTGGACCAAAAATGGTGGCAGAGAGCTCTGAATGTCCCAAAAACATTTGCAGCCTGAAAGGGGCATTAACCCGCATCCTAGACCACTGAAATTTCCCAAAATATTTTTGGCACGAAAAATGCAATCTACACCCCTGAAAGTTCAGAAAATGTTGGCAGCTCAAAACAATGCCTTAAAATGCATCTAGGCCTTCAAAAATGTTGAAAACCTTGGAGGTCCAAAAAAGGGGTTTACAGGCACCCTAGACCCCCTAAAGTCCAGAAAATGTTGGTGGACCAAAAACGTTGTCAGAGAGCTCTGAATGTCCCAAAAACATTTGCAGCCTGAAAGGGGCATTAACCCGCATCCTAGACCACTGAAATTCCCAAAAATATTTCTGCCACGAAAAAAGCATCCTATACCCCTGAAAGCTCAGAATATGTTAGCAGCCCAAAGAAGGCCTTAAAATGCATTTTAGGCCTACAAACATGTTGAAAACTTTGGAAGCCCAAAAAAGGGGTTTATAGGCATCCTAGAGCCCCTAAAGTCCAGAAAATGTTGGTGGACCAAAAACTGTGTCAGAGAGCTCTGAATGTCCCAAAAACATTTGCAGCCTGAAAGGGGCATTAACCCGCATCCTAGACCACTGAAATTCCCAAAAATATATTTGGCACGAAAAATGCATCCTACACCCCTGAAAGTTCAGAAAATGTTGGCAGCTCAAAACAAATGCCTTAAAATGCATCTTAGGCCTTCAAAAATGTTGAAAACTTTGGAGACCCAAAAAAGGGGTTTACAGGCATCCTAGACCCCCTAAAGTCTAGAAAATATTGGTGGACCAAAAACTGTGTCAGAGAGCTTTGAATGTCCCAAAAACATTTGCAGCCTGACTAGACCACTGAAATTCCCAGAAATATTTTTGGCACGAAAAAATCATCCTACACCCCTGAAAGTTCAGAATATGTTAGCAGCCCAAAAAAGGCATTAAAATGCATTTTAGACCTTCAAAAATGTTGAAAACTTTGGAGACCCAAAAAGGGGTTTACAGGCATCCTAGATCCCCTAAAGTCCAGAAAATATTGGTGGACCTAAAACTGTGTCAGAGAGCTTTGAATGTCCCAAAAACATTTGCAGCCTGAAAGGGGCATTAACCCACATCCTAGACCACTGAAATTGCCAAAAATATTTTTGGCACGAAAAATGCATCCTACACCCCTGAAAGTTCAGAATATGTTAGGAGCCCAAAAAAGGCCTTAAAATGCATTATAGGCCTGCAAAAATGTAAAAAAAAACTTTGGGGGCCCAAAAAAGGGGTTTACAGGCATCCTAGACCCCCTAAAGTCCAGGAAATATTGGTGGACCAAAAACTGTGTCAGAGAGCTTTGAATGTCCCAAAACATTTGCAGCCTGAAAGGGGCATTAACCCGCATCCTAGACCACTGAAATTCCCAAAAATATTTTTGGCACGAAAAATGCATCCTACACCCCTGAAAGTTCTGAAACTGTTGGCAGCAAAAAAAAGGCCTTAAAATGCATCTTATGCCTTCAAAAATGATGAAAACTTTGGAGGCCCAAAAATGGAGTTTACAGGCCTCCTAGACCCCTAAAGTCCAGAAAATGATGGCGGACTAAAAATGGTGTCAGAGAGCTCTGAATGTCCCAAACACATTTGCAGCCTGAAAGGGGCATTAACCCGCATCCTAGACCACTGAAATTTCCCGAAATATTTTTGGCACGAAAAATGCATCCTACACCCCTGAAAGTTCAGAAAATGTCAGCTCAAAGGACGCCTTAAAATGCATTTTCGGCCTACAAAAATGTTCAAAACTTTGGAGGCCCAAAAAAGGGGTTATTGCCATCCAAGAGCCCCTAAAGTCCAGAGAATGTTGGTGGACCAAATATGGTGTCAGAGAGTTCTGAATGTCCCAAAAACATTTGCAGCCTAAAAGGGGCATTAACCCGCATCCTAGACCACTGAAATTCCCAAAAATATTTTTGGCACGGAAAATGCATCCTACACCCCTGAAAGTTCAGAAAATGTTGGCAGCTCAAAACAAGTGCCTTAAAATGCATTATAGGCCTGCAAAAATGTAAAAAAAACTTTGGAGACCCAAAAAAGGGGTTTACAGGCATTCTAGACCGCCTAAAGTCCAGAAAATATTGGTGGACCAAAAACTGTGTCAGAGAGCTTTGAATGTCCCAAAACATTTGCAGCCTGAAAGGGGCATTAACCCGCTGACTAGACCACTCAAATTCCCAAAAATATTTTTGGCACAAAAATGAATCCTACACCCCTGAATGTTCTGAAACTGTTGGCAGCACAAAAAAGGCCTTAAAATGCATCTTATGCCTTCAAAAATGATGAAAACTTTGGAGGCCCAAAAATGGAGTTTACAGGCCTCCTAGACCCCTAAAGTCCAGAAAATGTTGGTGGACCAAAAATGGTGGCAGAGAGCTCTGAATGTCCCAAAAACATTTGCAGCCTGAAAGGGGCATTAACCCGCATCCTAGACCACTAAAATTTCCCAAAATATTTTTGGCACGAAAAATGCATCCTACACCCCTGAAAGTTCAGAAAATGTTGGCAGCTCAAAGAAATGCCTTAAAATGCATCTTAGGCCTTCAAAAATGTTGAAAACTTTGGAGACCCAAAAAAGGGGTTTACAGGCATCCTAGATCCCCTAAAGTCCAGAAAATATTGGTGGACCAAAAACTGTGTCAGAGAACTTTGAATGTCCCAAAACATTTGCAGCCTGAAAGGGGCATTAACCTGCATCCTAGACCACTGAAATTCCCAAAAATATTTTTGGCACAAAAATGCATCCTATACCGCTGAAAGCTCAGAATATGTTAGCAGCCCAAAGAAGGCCTTAAAATGCATTTTAGGCCTACACAAATGTTGAAAACTTTGGAAGCACAAAAAAGTGGTTTATAGGCATCCTAGAGCCCCTAAAGTCCAGAAAATGTTGTTGGACCAAAAACTGTGTCAGAGAGCTCTGAATGTCCCAAAAACATTTGCAGCCTGAAAGGGGCATTAACCCGCATCCTAGACCACTGAAATTCCCAGAAATATTTTTGGCACGAAAAATGCATCCTATACCCCTGAAAGTTCAGAATATGTTAGCAGCCCAAAAAAGGCATTAAAATGCATTTTAGACCTGCAAAAAATGTTGAAAACCTTGGAGGCCCAAAAAAGGGGTTTACAGGCATCCTAGACCTCCTAAAGTCCAGAGAATGTTGGTGGACCAAATATGGTGTCAGATAGCTCTGAATGTCCCAAAAACATTTGCAGCCTGAAAGGGGCATTAACCCGCATCCTAGACCACTGAAATTCCCAAAAATATTTTTGGCACGGAAAATGCATCCTACACCCCTGAAAGTTCAGAAAATGTTGGCAGCCCAAAACAAATGCCTTAAAATGCATCTTAGGCCTTCAAAAATGTTTAAAACTTTGGAGACCCAAAAAAGGGGTTTACAGGCATCCTAGACCCCCTAAAGTCTAGAAAATATTGGTGGACCAAAAACTGTGTCAGAGAGCTTTGAATGTCCCAAAAACATTTGCAGCCTGAAAGCGGCATTAACCGGCACCCTAGACCACTGAAATTCCCAAAAATATATTTGGCACGAAAAATGCATCCTACACCCCTGAAAGTTCATAATATGTTAGCAGCCCAAAAAAGGCCTTAAAATGCATTTTAGGCCCACAAAAATGTTGAAAACTTTGTAGACCCAAAAAAGGGGTTTACAGGCATCCTAGACCCCCTAAAGTCCAGAAAATATTGGTGGACCAAAAACGGTGTCAGAGAGCTCTGAATGTCCCAAAAACATTTGCAGCCTGAAAGGGGCATTAACCCGCATCCTAGACCACTGAAATTCCCAAAAATATATTTGGCACGAAAAATGCATCATACACCCCTGAAAGTTCAGAATATGTTAGCAGCCCAAAAAAGGCCTTAAAATGCATTATAGGCCTAAAAAATGTAAACACATCTTTGGAGGCCCAAAAAAAGGGTTTATAGGCATCCTAGACCCCCTAAAGTCCAGAAAATATTGGTGGACCAAAAACTGTGTCAGAGAGCTTTGAATGCCCCAAAACATTTGCAGCCTGAAAGGGGCATTAACCCGCATCCTAGACCACTGAAATTTCCCAAAATATTTTTGGCACGAAAAATGCAATCTACACCCCTGAAAGTTCAGAAAATGTTGGCAGCTCAAAAAAATGCCTTAAAATGCATCTATGCCTTCAAAAATGTTGAAAACCTTGGAGGTCCAAAAAAGGGGTTTACAGGCACCCTAGACCACCTAAAGTCCAGAAAATGTTGGTGGACCAAAAACGGTGTCAGAGAGCTCTGAATGTCCCAAAAACATTTGCAGCCTGAAAGGGGCATTAACCCGCATCCTAGACCACTGAAATTCCCAAAAATATTTCTGCCACGAAAAATGCATCCTATACCCCTGAAAGCTCAGAATATGTTAGCAGCCCAAAGAAGGCCTTAAAATGCATTTTAGGCCTACAAAAATGTTGAAAACTTTGGAAGCCCAAAAAAGGGGTTTATAGGCATCCTAGAGCCCCTAAAGTCCAGAAAATGTTGGTGGACCAAAAACTGTGTCAGAGAGCTCTGAATGTCCCAAAAACATTTGCAGACTTAAAAATGCATTAACCCGCATCCTAGACCACTGAAATTCCCAGAAATATTTGTGGCACGACAAATGCATCCTACACCCCTGAAAGTTCAGAAAATGTTGGCAGCTCAAAAAAGACATTAAAATGCATTTTAGACCTGCAAAAATGTTGAAAACTTTGGAGGCCCAAAAAAGGGGTTTACAGGCATCCTAGACCCCCTAAAGTCCAGAGAATGTTGGTGGAAAAAATATGGTGTCAGAGATCCCTGAATGTCCCAAAACATTTGCAGCCTGAAAGGGGCATTAACCCGCATCCTAGACCACTGAAATTCCCAAAAATATTTTTGGCACGAAAAATGCATCCTACACCCCTGAAAGTTCTAAAACTGTTGGCAGCTCAAAAAAAAGGCCTTAAAATGCATCTTATGCCTTCAAAAATGATGAAAATAAGGCATCTATTAATGTGCTGCCCTGCCTTGCACCTACCTAGAATCGCCTATTTCAGCTCTCTGACAGCCACCTCCTTCGCAGGTAATGAAGATATCTGGTGGAACCGAATTATAAATGGCGAAAAGACCCGATGGCACACAGCAGCCGCCAAACTTCTGGACCTGGCAATCGAAAAGACAAGAACCACCATTGCCGCTGATCAGTCGTCAACAGAAACTTGAAACTGTGACTCATACTACCGTCAAAACCCTTTACACTGTCAACGGGATTCGCTCCGTTAGGATTCAGCCCTTGTAAAAATCTATTTTTTTGATTATATACAAGTAAATAAAAAAAATAAAAAAAAAAAATGATGAAAACTTTGGAGGCCCAAAAAATGGAGTTTTCAGGCCTCCTAGACACCAAAAGTCCAGAAAATGATGGCGGACTAAAAATGGTGTCAGAGAGCTCTGAATGTCCCAAAAACATTTGCAGCCTGAAAGGGGCATTAACCCGCATCCTAGACCACTGAAATTTCCCGAAATATTTTTGGCACGAAAAATGCATCCTACACCCCTGAAAGTTCAGAAAATGTTGTCAGCTCAAAGGACGCCTTAAAATGCATTTTCGGCCTACAAAAATGTTCAAAACTTTGGAGGCCCAAAAAAGGGGTTATTGCCATCCAAGAGCCCCTAAAGTCCAGAGAATGTTGGTGGACCAAATATGGTGTCAGAGAGTTCTGAATGTCCCAAAAACATTTGCAGCCTAAAAGGGGCATTAACCCGCATCCTAGACCACTGAAATTCCCAAAAATATTTTTGGCACGGAAAATGCATCCTACACCCCTGAAAGTTCAGAAAATGTTGGCAGCCCAAAAAGGCCTTAAAGTGCATTATAGGCCTGCAAAAATGTAAAAAAAACTTTGGAGACCCAAAAAAGGGGTTTACAGGCATTCTAGACCGCCTAAAGTCCAGAAAATATTGGTGGACCAAAAACTGTGTCAGAGAGCTTTGAATGTCCCAAAACATTTGCAGCCTGAAAGGGGCATTAACCCGCTGACTAGACCACTCAAATTCCCAAAAATATTTTTGGCACGAAAAATGCATCCTACACCCCTGAAAGTTCTGAAACTGTTGGCAGCACAAAAAAGGCCTTAAAATGCATCTTATGCCTTCAAAAATGATGAAAACTTTGGAGGCCCAAAAATGGAGTTTACAGGCCTCCTAGACCCCTAAAGTCCAGAAAATGTTGGTGGACCAAAAATGGTGGCAGAGAGCTCTGAATGTCCCAAAAACATTTGCAGCCTGAAAGGGGCATTAACCCGCATCCTAGACCACTAAAATTTCCCAAAATATTTTTGGCACGAAAAATGCATCCTACACCCCTGAAAGTTCAGAAAATGTTGGCAGCTCAAAAAAATGCCTTAAAATGCATCTTAGGCCTTCAAAAATGTTGAAAACTTTGGAGACCCAAAAAAGGGGTTTACAGGCATCCTAGATCCCCTAAAGTCCAGAAAATATTGGTGGACCAAAAACTGTGTCAGAGAACTTTGAATGTCCCAAAACATTTGCAGCCTGAAAGGGGCATTAACCTGCATCCTAGACCACTGAAATTCCCAAAAATATTTTTGGCACAAAAATGCATCCCATACCGCTGAAAGCTCAGAATATGTTAGCAGCCCAAAGAAGGCCTTAAAATGCATTTTAGGCCTACACAAATGTTGAAAACTTTGGGAGCACAAAAAAGTGGTTTATAGGCATCCTAGAGCCCCTAAAGTCCAGAAAATGTTGTTGGACCAAAAACTGTGTCAGAGAGCTCTGAATGTCCCAAAAACATTTGCAGCCTGAAAGGGGCATTAACCCGCATCCTAGACCACTGAAATTCCCAGAAATATTTTTGGCACGAAAAATGCATCCTATACCCCTTAAAGTTCAGAATATGTTAGCAGCCCAAAAAAGGCATTAAAATGCATTGTAGACCTGCAAAAAATGTTGAAAACCTTGGAGGCCCAAAAAAGGGGTTTACAGGCATCCTAGACCTCCTAAAGTCCAGAGAATGTTGGTGGACCAAATATGGTGTCAGATAGCTCTGAATGTCCCAAAAACATTTGCAGCCTGAAAGGGGCATTAACCCGCATCCTAGACCACTGAAATTCCCAAAAATATTTTTGGCACGGAAAATGCATCCTACACCCCTGAAAGTTCAGAAAATGTTGGCAGCCCAAAACAAATGCCTTAAAATGCATCTTAGGCCTTCAAAAATGTTTAAAATTTTGGAGACCCAAAAAAGGGGTTTACAGGCATCCTAGACCCCCTAAAGTCCAGAAAATATTGGTGGACCAAAAACTGTGTCAGAGAGCTTTGAATGTCCCAAAAACATTTGCAGCCTGAAAGCGGCATTAACCGGCACCCTAGACCACTGAAATTCCCAAAAATATATTTGGCACGAAAAATGCATCCTACACCCCTGAAAGTTCAGAATATGTTAGCAGCCCAAAAAAGGCCTTAAAATGCATTTTAGGCCCACAAAAATGTTGAAAACTTTGTAGACCCAAAAAAGGGGTTTACAGGCATCCTAGACCCCCTAAAGTCCAGAAAATATTGGTGGACCAAAAACTGTGTCAGAGAACTTTGAATGTCCCAAAACATTTGCAGCCTGAAAGGGGCATTAACCTGCATCCTAGACCACTGAAATTCCCAAAAATATTTTTGGCACAAAAATGCATCCTATACCGCTGAAAGCTCAGAATATGTTAGCAGCCCAAAGAAGGCCTTAAAATGCATTTTAGGCGTACACAAATGTTGAAAACTTTGGAAGCACAAAAAAGTGGTTTATAGGCATCCTAGAGCCCCTAAAGTCCAGAAAATGTTGTTGGACCAAAAACTGTGTCAGAGAGCTCTGAATGTCCCAAAAACATTTGCAGCCTGAAAGGGGCATTAACCCGCATCCTAGACCACTGAAATTCCCAGGAATATTTTTGGCACGAAAAATGCATCCTATACCCCTGAAAGTTCAGAATATGTTAGCAGCCCAAAAAAGGCATTAAAATGCATTTTAGACCTGCAAAAAATGTTGAAAACCTTGGAGGCCCAAAAAAGGGGTTTACAGGCATCCTAGACCTCCTAAAGTCCAGAGAATGTTGGTGGACCAAATATGGTGTCAGATAGCTCTGAATGTCCCAAAAACATTTGCAGCCTGAAAGGGGCATTAACCCGCATCCTAGACCACTGAAATTCCCAAAAATATTTTTGGCACGGAAAATGCATCCTACACCCCTGAAAGTTCAGAAAATGTTGGCAGCCCAAAACAAATGCCTTAAAATGCATCTTAGGCCTTCAAAAATGTGTAAAACTTTGGAGACCCAAAAAAGGGGTTTACAGGCATCCTAGACCCCCTAAAGTCCAGAAAATATTGGTGGACCAAAAACTGTGTCAGAGAGCTTTGAATGTCCCAAAAACATTTGCAGCCTGAAAGCGGCATTAACCGGCACCCTAGACCACTGAAATTCCCAAAAATATATTTGGCACGAAAAATGCATCCTACACCCCTGAAAGTTCAGAATATGTTAGCAGCCCAAAAAAGGCCTTAAAATGCATTTTAGGCCCACAAAAATGTTGAAAACTTTGTAGACCCAAAAAAGGGGTTTACAGGCATCCTAGACCCCCTAAAGTCCAGAAAATATTGGTGGACCAAAAACGGTGTCAGAGAGCTCTGAATGTCCCAAAAACATTTGCAGCCTGAAAGGGGCATTAACCCGCATCCTAGACCACTGAAATTCCCAAAAATATATTTGGCACGAAAAATGCATCATACACCCCTGAAAGTTCAGAATATGTTAGCAGCCTTAAAATGCATTATAGGCCTAAAAAATGTAAACACATCTTTGGAGGCCCAAAAAAAGGGTTTATAGGCATCCTAGACCCCCTAAAGTCCAGAAAATATTGGTGGACCAAAAACTGTGTCAGAGAGCTTTGAATGCCCCAAAACATTTGCAGCCTGAAAGGGGCATTAACCCGCTGACTAGACCACTTAAATTTCCCAAAATATTTTTGGCAGGAAAAATGCATCCTACACCCCTGAAAGTTCAGAATATGTTAGCAGCCCAAAAAAGGCCTTAAAATGCATTATAGGCCTGCAAAAATGTAAAAAAAAAACTTTGGAGGCCCAAAAAAGCGGTTTACAGGCATCCTAGACCCCCTAAAGTCCAGAAAATATTGGTGGGACCAAAAACTGTGTCAGAGAGCTTTGAATGTCCCAAAACATTTGCAGCCTGAAAGGGGCATTAACCCGCTGACTAGACCACTGAAATTCCCAAAAATATTTTTGGCACGAAAAATGCATCCTACACCCCTGAAAGTTCAGAATATGTTAGCAGCCCAAAAAAGGCCTTAAAATGCATTATAGGCCTGCAAAAATGTAAAAAAAAATCTTTGGAGGCCTAAAAAAGGGGTTTATAGGCATCCTAGACCCCCTAAAGTCCAGAAAATATTGGTGGACCAAAAACTGTGTCAGAGAGCTTTGAATGCCCCAAAACATTTGCAGCCTGAAAGGGGCATTAACCCGCATCCTAGACCACTGAAATTCCCAAAAATATTTTTGGCACGAAAAATGCATCCTATACCCCTGAAAGCTCAGAATATGTTAGCAGCCCAAAGAAGGCCTTAAAATGCATTTTAGGCCTACACAAATGTTGAAAACTTTGGAAGCACAAAAAAGTGGTTTATAGGCATCCTAGAGCCCCTAAAGTCCAGAAAATATTGGTGGACCAAAAACTGTGTCAGAGAGCTTTGAATGCCCCAAAACATTTGCAGCCTGAAAGGGGCATTAACCCGTATCCTAGACCACTGAAATTTCCCAAAATATTTTTGGCACGAAAAATGCAATCTACACCCCTGAAAGTTCAGAAAATGTTGGCAGCTCAAAAAAATGCCTTAAAATGCATCTAGGCCTTCAAAAATGTTGAAAACCTTGGAGGTCCAAAAAAGGGGTTTACAGGCACCCTAGACCACCTAAAGTCCAGAAAATGTTGGTGGACCAAAACGGTGTCAGAGAGCTCTGAATGTCCCAAAAACATTTGCAGCCTGAAAGCATTAACCCGCATCCTAGACCACTGAAATTCCCAAAAATATTTCTGGCACAAAAAATGCATCCTATACCCCTGAAAGCTCAGAATATGTTAGCAGCCCAAAGAATGCCTTAATATGCATTTTATGCCTACAAAAATGTTGCAAACTTTGGAGACCCAAAAAAGGGGTTTACAGGCATCCTAGACCCCCTAAAGTCCAGAAAATATTGGTGGACCAAAAACGGTGTCAGAGAGCTCTGAATGTCCCAAAAACATTTGCAGCCTGAAAGAGGCATTAACCCGCATCCTAGACCACTGAAATTCCCAAAAATATATTTGGCACGAAAAATGCATCCTACACCCCTCAAAGTTCAGAATATGTTAGCAGCCCAAAAAAGGCCTTAAAATGCATTACAGGCCTCAAAAATGTAAACAAATCTTTGGAGGCCCAAAAAAGGGGTTTATAGGCATCCTAGACCCCCTAAAGTCCAGAAAATATTGGTGGACCAAAAACTGTGTCAGAGAGCTTTGAATGCCCCAAAACATTTGCAGCCTGAAAGGGGCATTAACCCGCATCCTAGACCACTGAAATTTACCAAAATATTTTTGGCACGAAAAATGCAATCTACACCCCTGAAAGTTCAGAAAATGTTGGCAGCTAAAAAAAAATGCCTTAAAATGCATCTAGGCCTTCAAAAATGTTGAAAACCTTGGAGGTCCAAAAAAGGGGTTTACAGGCACCCTAGACCCCCTAAAGTCCAGAAAATGTTGGTGGACCAAAAACGTTGTCAGAGAGCTCTGAATGTCCCAAAAACATTTGCAGCCTGAAAGGGGCATTAACCCGCATCCTAGACCACTGAAATTCCCAAAAATATTTCTGCCACGAAAAATGCATCCTATACCCCTGAAAGCTCAGAATATGTTAGCAGCCCAAAGAAGGCCTTAAAATGCATTTTAGGCCTACAAACATGTTGAAAATTTTGGAAGCCCAAAAAAGGGGTTTATAGGCATCCTAGAGCCCCTAAAGTCCAGAAAATGTTGGTGGACCAAAAACTGTGTCAGAGAGCTCTGAATGTCCCAAAAACATTTGCAGCCTGAAAGGGGCATTAACCCGCATCCTAGACCACTGAAATTCCCAAAAATATTTCTGCCACAAAAAATGCATCCTATACCCCTGAAAGCTCAGAATATGTTAGCAGCCCAAAGAAGGCCTTAAAATGCATTTTAGGCCTACAGAAATGTTGAAAACTTTGGAGACCCAAAAAAGGGGTTTACAGGCATCCTAGACCCCCTAAAGTCCAGAAAATATTGGTGGACCAAAAACGGTGTCAGAGAGCTCTGAATGTCCCAAAAACATTTGCAGCCTGAAAGGGGCATTAACCCGCATCCTAGACCACTGAAATTCCCAAAAATATATTTGGCACGAAAAATGCATCCTACACCCCTGAAAGTTCAGAATATGTTAGCAGCCCAAAAAAGGCCTTAAAATGCATTACAGGCCTCAAAAATGTAAACAAATCTTTGGAGGCCCAAAAAAAGGGTTTATAGACATCCTAGACCCCCTAAAGTCCAGAAAATATTGGTGGACCAAAAACTGTGTCAGAGAGCTTTGAATGCCCCAAAACATTTGCAGCCTGAAAGGGGCATTAACCCGCATCCTAGGCCACTGAAATTTCCCAAAATATTTTTGGCACGAAAAATGCAATCTACACCCCTGAAAGTTCAGAAAATGTTGGCAGCTAAAAAAAAATGCCTTAAAATGCATCTAGGCCTTCAAAAATGTTGAAAACCTTGGAGGTCCAAAAAAGGGGTTTACAGGCACCCTAGACCCCCTAAAGTCCAGAAAATGTTGGTGGACCAAAAACGTTGTCAGAGAGCTCTGAATGTCCCAAAAACATTTGCAGCCTGAAAGGGGCATTAACCCGCATCCTAGACCACTGAAATTCCCAAAAATATTTCTGCCACGAAAAATGCATCCTATACCCCTGAAAGCTCAGAATATGTTAGCAGCCCAAAGAAGGCCTTAAAATGCATTTTAGGCCTACAAACATGTTGAAAACCTTTGAAGCCCAAAAAAGGGGTTTATAGGCATCCTAGACCCCCTAAAGTCCAGAAAATATTGGTGGACCAAAAACGGTGTCAGAGAGCTCTGAATGTCCCAAAAACATTTGCAGCCTGAAAGGGGCATTAACCCGCATCCTAGACCACTGAAATTCCCAAAAATATATTTGGCACGAAAAATGCATCCTACACCCCTGAAAGTTCAGAATATGTTAGCAGCCCAAAAAAGGCCTTAAAATGCATTACAGGCCTCAAAAATGTAAACAAATCTTTGGAGGCCCAAAAAAAGGGTTTATAGGCATCCTAGACCCCCTAAAGTCCAGAAAATATTGGTGGACCAAAAACTGTGTCAGAGAGCTTTGAATGCCCCAAAACATTTGCAGCCTGAAAGGGGCATTAACCCGCATCCTAGACCACTGAAATTTCCCAAAATATTTTTGGCACGAAAAATGCATTCTACACCCCTGAAAGTTCAGAAAATGTTGGCAGCTCAAAAAAATGCCTTAAAATGCATCTAGGCCTTCAAAAATGTTTAAAACCTTGGAGGTCCAAAAAAGGGGTTTACAGGCACCCTAGACCCCCTAAAGTCCAGAAAATGTTGGTGGACCAAAAACGGTGTCAGAGAGCTCTGAATGTCCCAAAAACATTTGCAGCCTGAAAGGGGCATTAACCCGCATCCTAGACCACTGAAATTCCCAAAAATATTTCTGCCACGAAAAATGCATCCTATACCCCTGAAAGCTCAGAATATGTTAGCAGCCCAAAGAAGGCCTTAAAATGCATTTTAGGCCTACAAAAATGTTGAAAACTTTGGAAGCCCAAAAAAGGGGTTTATAGGCATCCTAGAGCCCCTAAAGTCCAGAAAATGTTGGTGGACCAAAACTGTGTCAGAGAGCTCTGAATGTCCCAAAAACATTTGCAGCCTGAAAGGGGCATTAACCCGCATCCTAGACCACTGAAATTCCCAAAAATATATTTGGCACGAAAAATGCATCCTACACCCCTGAAAGTTCAGAATATGTTAGCAGCCCAAAAAAGGCCTTAAAATGCATTATAGGCCTCAAAAATGTAAACAAATCTTTGGAGGCCCAAAAAAAGGGTTTATAGGCATCCTAGACCCCCTAAAGTCCAGAAAATATTGGTGGACCAAAAACTGTGTCAGAGAGCTTTGAATGCCCCAAAACATTTGCAGCCTGAAAGGGGCATTAACCCGCATCCTAGACCACTGAAATTTCCCAAAATATTTTTGGCATGAAAAATGCAATCTACACCCCTGAAAGTTCAGAAAATGTTGGCAGCTCAAAAAAATGCCTTAAAATGCATCTAGGCCTTCAAAAATGTTGAAAACCTTGGAGGTCCAAAAAAGGGGTTTACAGGCACCCTAGACCCCCTAAAGTCCAGAAAATGTTGGTGGACCAAAAACGGTGTCAGAGAGCTCTGAATGTCCCAAAAACATTTGCAGCCTGAAAGGGGCATTAACCCGCATCCTAGACCACTGAAATTCCCAAAAATATTTCTGCCACAAAAAATGCATCCTATACCCCTGAAAGCTCAGAATATGTTAGCAGCCCAAAGAAGGCCTTAAAATGCATTTTAGGCCTACAAAAATGTTGAAAACTTTGGAAGCCCAAAAAAGGGGTTTATAGGCATCCTAGAGCCCCTAAAGTCCAGAAAATGTTGGTGGACCAAAACTGTGTCAGAGAGCTCTGAATGTCCCAAAAACATTTGCAGCCTGAAAGGGGCATTAACCCGCATCCTAGACCACTGAAATTCCCAAAAATATATTTGGCACGAAAAATGCATCCTACACCCCTGAAAGTTCAGAATATGTTAGCAGCCCAAAAAAGGCCTTAAAATGCATTATAGGCCTCAAAAATGTAAACAAATCTTTGGAGGCCCAAAAAAAGGGTTTATAGGCATCCTAGACCCCCTAAAGTCCAGAAAATATTGGTGGACCAAAAACTGTGTCAGAGAGCTTTGAATGCCCCAAAACATTTGCAGCCTGAAAGGGGCATTAACCCGCATCCTAGACCACTGAAATTTCCCAAAATATTTTTGGCACGAAAAATGCAATCTACACCCCTGAAAGTTCAGAAAATGTTGGCAGCTCAAAAAAATGCCTTAAAATGCATCTAGGCCTTCAAAAATGTTGAAAACCTTGGAGGTCCAAAAAAGGGGTTTACAGGCACCCTAGACCCCCTAAAGTCCAGAAAATGTTGGTGGACCAAAAACGGTGTCAGAGAGCTCTGAATGTCCCAAAAACATTTTCAGCCTGAAAGGGGCATTAACCCGCATCCTAGACCACTGAAATTCCCAAAAATATTTCTGCCACGAAAAATGCATCCTATACCCCTTAAAGCTCAGAATATGTTAGCAGCCCAAAGAAGGCCTTAAAATGCATTTTAGGCCTACAAAAATGTTGAAAACTTTGGAAGCCCAAAAAAGGGGTTTATAGGCATCCTAGAGCCCCTAAAGTCCAGAAAATGTTGGTGGACCAAAAACTGTGTCAGAGAGCTCTGAATGTCCCAAAAACATTTGCAGCCTGAAAGGGGCATTAACCCGCATCCTAGACCACTGAAATTCCCAAAAATATATTTGGCACGAAAAATGCATCCTACACCCCTGAAAGTTCAGAATATGTTAGCAGCCCAAAAAAGGCCTTAAAATGCATTATAGGCCTCAAAAATGTAAACAAATCTTTGAAGGCCCAAAAAAAGGGTTTATAGGCATCCTAGACCCCCTACAGTCCAGAAAATATTGGTGGACCAAAAACTGTGTCAGAGAGCTTTGAATGCCCCAAAACATGTGCAGCCTGAAAGGGGCATTAACCCGCATCCTAGACCACTGAAATTTCCCAAAATATTTTTGGCACGAAAAATGCAATCTACACCCCTGAAAGTTCAGAAAATGTTGGCAGCTCAAAAAAATGCCTTAAAATGCATCTAGGCCTTCAAAAATGTTGAAAACCTTGGAGGTCCAAAAAAGGGGTTTACAGGCACCCTAGACCCCCTAAAGTCCAGAAAATGTTGGTGGACCAAAAACGGTGTCAGAGAGCTCTGAATGTCCCAAAAACATTTGCAGCCTGAAAGGGGCATTAACCCGCATCCTAGACCACTGAAATTCCCAAAAATATTTCTGCCACGAAAAATGCATCCTATACCCCTGAAAGCTCAGAATATGTTAGCAGCCCAAAGAAGGCCTTAAAATGCATTTTAGGCCTACAAAAATGTTGAAAACTTTGGAAGCCCAAAAAAGGGGTTTATAGGCATCCTAGAGCCCCTAAAGTCCAGAAAATGTTGGTGGACCAAAAACTGTGTCAGAGAGCTCTGAATGTCCCAAAAACATTTGCAGCCTGAAAGGGGCATTAACCCGCATCCTAGACCACTGAAATTCCCAAAAATATATTTGGCACGAAAAATGCATCCTACACCCCTGAAAGTTCAGAATATGTTAGCAGCCCAAAAAAGGCCTTAAAATGCATTATAGGCCTCAAAAATGTAAACAAATCTTTGGAGGCCCAAAAAAAGGGTTTATAGGCATCCTAGACCCCCTAAAGTCCAGAAAATATTGGTGGACCAAAAACTGTGTCAGAGAGCTTTGAATGCCCCAAAACATTTGCAGCCTGAAAGGGGCATTAACCCGCATCCTAGACCACTGAAATTTCCCAAAATATTTTTGGCACGAAAAATGCAATCTACACCCCTGAAAGTTCAGAAAATGTTGGCAGCTCAAAAAAATGCCTTAAAATGCATCTAGGCCTTCAAAAATGTTGAAAACCTTGGAGGTCCAAAAAAGGGGTTTACAGGCACCCTAGACCCCCTAAAGTCCAGAAAATGTTGGTGGACCAAAAACGGTGTCAGAGAGCTCTGAATGTCCCAAAAACATTTTCAGCCTGAAAGGGGCATTAACCCGCATCCTAGACCACTGAAATTCCCAAAAATATTTCTGCCACGAAAAATGCATCCTATACCCCTGAAAGCTCAGAATATGTTAGCAGCCCAAAGAAGGCCTTAAAATGCATTTTAGGCCTACAAACATGTTGAAAACTTTGGAAGCCCAAAAAAGGGGTTTATAGGCATCCTAGAGCCCCTAAAGTCCAGAAAATGTTGGTGGACCAAAAACTGTGTCAGAGAGCTCTGAATGTCCCAAAAACATTTGCAGCCTGAAAGGGGCATTAACCCGCATCCTAGACCACTGAAATTCCCAAAAATATATTTGGCACGAAAAATGCATCCTACACCCCTGAAAGTTCAGAATATGTTAGCAGCCCAAAAAAGGCCTTAAAATGCATTATAGGCCTCAAAAATGTAAACAAATCTTTGGAGGCCCAAAAAAAGGGTTTATAGGCATCCTAGACCGCCTAAAGTCCAGAAAATATTGGTGGACCAAAAACTGTGTCAGAGAGCTTTGAATGCCCCAAAACATGTGCAGCCTGAAAGGGGCATTAACCCGCATCCTAGACCACTGAAATTTCCCAAAATATTTTTGGCACGAAAAATGCAATCTACACCCCTGAAAGTTCAGAAAATATTGGCAGCTCAAAAAAATGCCTTAAAATGCATCTAGGCCTTCAAAAATGTTGAAAACCTTGGAGGTCCAAAAAAGGGGTTTACAGGCACCCTAGACCCCCTAAAGTCCAGAAAATGTTGGTGGACCAAAAACGGTGTCAGAGAGCTCTGAATGTCCCAAAAACATTTGCAGCCTGAAAGGGCCATTAACCCGCATCCTAGACCACTGAAATTCCCAAAAATATTTCTGCCACAAAAAATGCATCCTATAGCCCTGAAAGCTCAGAATATGTTAGCAGCCCAAAGAAGGCCTTAAAATGCATTTTAGGCCTACAGAAATGTTGAAAACTTTGGAGACCCAAAAAAGGGCTTTACAGGCATCCTAGACCCCCTAAAGTCCAGAAAATATTGGTGGACCAAAAACGGTGTCAGAGAGCTCTGAATGTCCCAAAAACATTTGCAGCCTGAAAGGGGCATTAACCCGCATCCTAGACCACTGAAATTCCCAAAAATATATTTGGCACGAAAAATGCATCCTACACCCCTGAAATTTCAGAATATGTTAGCAGCCCAAAAAAGGCCTTAAAATGCATTACAGGCCTCAAAAATGTAAACAAATCTTTGGAGGCCCAAAAAAAGGGTTTATAGACATCCTAGACCCCCTAAAGTCCAGAAAATATTGGTGGACCAAAAACGGTGTCAGAGAGCTTTGAATGCCCCAAAACATTTGCAGCCTGAAAGGGGCATTAACCCGCATCCTAGACCACTGAAATTTCCCAAAATATTTTTGGCACGAAAAATGCAATCTACACCCCTGAAAGTTCAGAAAATGTTGTCAGCTAAAAAAAAATGCCTTAAAATGCATCTAGGCCTTCAAAAATGTTGAAAACCTTGGAGGTCCAAAAAAGGGGTTTACAGGCACCCTAGACCCCCTAAAGTCCAGAAAATGTTGGTGGACCAAAAACGTTGTCAGAGAGCTCTGAATGTCCCAAAAACATTTGCAGCCTGAAAGGGGCATTAACCCGCATCCTAGACCACTGAAATTCCCAAAAATATTTCTGCCACGAAAAATGCATCCTATACCCCTGAAAGCTCAGAATATGTTAGCAGCCCAAAGAAGGCCTTAAAATGCATTTTAGGCCTACAAACATGTTGAAAACTTTGGAAGCCCAAAAAAGGGGTTTACAGGCACCCTAGACCCCCTAAAGTCCAGAAAATGTTGGTGGACCAAAAACGTTGTCAGAGAGCTCTGAATGTCCCAAAAACACTTGCAGCCTGAAAGGGGCATTAACCCGCATCCTAGACCACTGAAATTCCCAAAAATATATTTGGCACGAAAAATGCATCCTACACCCCTGAAAGTTCAGAATATGTTAGCAGCCCAAAAAAGGCCTTAAAATGCATTACAGGCCTCAAAAATGTAAACAAATCTTTGGAGGCCCAAAAAAAGGGTTTATAGGCATCCTAGACCCCCTAAAGTCCAGAAAATATTGGTGGACCAAAAACTGTGTCAGAGAGCTTTGAATGCCCCAAAACATTTGCAGCCTGAAAGGGGCATTAACCCGCATCCTAGACCACTGAAATTTCCCAAAATATTTTTGGCACGAAAAATGCATTCTACACCCCTGAAAGTTCAGAAAATGTTGGCAGCTCAAAAAATGCCTTAAAATGCATCTAGGCCTTCAAAAATGTTTAAAACCTTGGAGGTCCAAAAAAAGGGGTTTACAGGCACCCTAGACCCCCTAAAGTCCAGAAAATGTTGGTGGACCAAAAACGGTGTCAGAGAGCTCTGAATGTCCCAAAAACATTTGCAGCCTGAAAGGGGCATTAACCCGCATCCTAGACCACTGAAATTCCCAAAAATATTTCTGCCACAAAAAATGCATCCTATACCCCTGAAAGCTCAGAATATGTTAGCAGCCCAAAGAAGGCCTTAAAATGCATTTTAGGCCTACAAACATGTTGAAAACCTTTGAAGCCCAAAAAAGGGGTTTATAGGCATCCTAGACCCCCTAAAGTCCAGAAAATATTGGTGGACCAAAAACGGTGTCAGAGAGCTCTGAATGTCCCAAAAACATTTGCAGCCTGAAAGGGGCATTAACCCGCATCCTAGACCACTGAAATTCCCAAAAATATATTTGGCACGAAAAATGCATCCTACACCCCTGAAAGTTCAGAATATGTTAGCAGCCCAAAAAAGGCCTTAAAATGCATTACAGGCCTCAAAAATGTAAACAAATCTTTGGAGGCCCAAAAAAAGGGTTTATAGGCATCCTAGACCCCCTAAAGTCCAGAAAATATTGGTGGACCAAAAACTGTGTCAGAGAGCTTTGAATGCCCCAAAACATTTGCAGCCTGAAAGGGGCATTAACCCGCATCCTAGACCACTGAAATTTCCCAAAATATTTTTGGCACGAAAAATGCATTCTACACCCCTGAAAGTTCAGAAAATGTTGGCAGCTCAAAAAAATGCCTTAAAATGCATCTAGGCCTTCAAAAATGTTTAAAACCTTGGAGGTCCAAAAAAGGGGTTTACAGGCACCCTAGACCCCCTAAAGTCCAGAAAATGTTGGTGGACCAAAAACGGTGTCAGAGAGCTCTGAATGTCCCAAAAACATTTGCAGCCTGAAAGGGGCATTAACCCGCATCCTAGACCACTGAAATTCCCAAAAATATTTCTGCCACAAAAAATGCATCCTATACCCCTGAAAGCTCAGAATATGTTAGCAGCCCAAAGAAGGCCTTAAAATGCATTTTAGGCCTACAAAAATGTTGAAAACTTTGGAAGCCCAAAAAAGGGGTTTATAGGCATCCTAGAGCCCCTAAAGTCCAGAAAATGTTGGTGGACCAAAACTGTGTCAGAGAGCTCTGAATGTCCCAAAAACATTTGCAGCCTGAAAGGGGCATTAACCCGCATCCTAGACCACTGAAATTCCCAAAAATATATTTGGCACGAAAAATGCATCCTACACCCCTGAAAGTTCAGAATATGTTAGCAGCCCAAAAAAGGCCTTAAAATGCATTATAGGCCTCAAAAATGTAAACAAATCTTTGGAGGCCCAAAAAAAGGGTTTATAGGCATCCTAGACCCCCTAAAGTCCAGAAAATATTGGTGGACCAAAAACTGTGTCAGAGAGCTTTGAATGCCCCAAAACATTTGCAGCCTGAAAGGGGCATTAACCCGCATCCTAGACCACTGAAATTTCCCAAAATATTTTTGGCACGAAAAATGCAATCTACACCCCTGAAAGTTCAGAAAATGTTGGCAGCTCAAAAAAATGCCTTAAAATGCATCTAGGCCTTCAAAAATGTTGAAAACCTTGGAGGTCCAAAAAAGGGGTTTACAGGCACCCTAGACCCCCTAAAGTCCAGAAAATGTTGGTGGACCAAAAACGGTGTCAGAGAGCTCTGAATGTCCCAAAAACATTTTCAGCCTGAAAGGGGCATTAACCCGCATCCTAGACCACTGAAATTCCCAAAAATATTTCTGCCACGAAAAATGCATCCTATACCCCTTAAAGCTCAGAATATGTTAGCAGCCCAAAGAAGGCCTTAAAATGCATTTTAGGCCTACAAAAATGTTGAAAACTTTGGAAGCCCAAAAAAGGGGTTTATAGGCATCCTAGAGCCCCTAAAGTCCAGAAAATGTTGGTGGACCAAAAACTGTGTCAGAGAGCTCTGAATGTCCCAAAAACATTTGCAGCCTGAAAGGGGCATTAACCCGCATCCTAGACCACTGAAATTCCCAAAAATATATTTGGCACGAAAAATGCATCCTACACCCCTGAAAGTTCAGAATATGTTAGCAGCCCAAAAAAGGCCTTAAAATGCATTATAGGCCTCAAAAATGTAAACAAATCTTTGAAGGCCCAAAAAAAGGGTTTATAGGCATCCTAGACCCCCTACAGTCCAGAAAATATTGGTGGACCAAAAACTGTGTCAGAGAGCTTTGAATGCCCCAAAACATGTGCAGCCTGAAAGGGGCATTAACCCGCATCCTAGACCACTGAAATTTCCCAAAATATTTTTGGCACGAAAAATGCAATCTACACCCCTGAAAGTTCAGAAAATGTTGGCAGCTCAAAAAAATGCCTTAAAATGCATCTAGGCCTTCAAAAATGTTGAAAACCTTGGAGGTCCAAAAAAGGGGTTTACAGGCACCCTAGACCCCCTAAAGTCCAGAAAATGTTGGTGGACCAAAAACGGTGTCAGAGAGCTCTGAATGTCCCAAAAACATTTGCAGCCTGAAAGGGGCATTAACCCGCATCCTAGACCACTGAAATTCCCAAAAATATTTCTGCCACTAAAAATGCATCCTATACCCCTGAAAGCTCAGAATATGTTAGCAGCCCAAAGAAGGCCTTAAAATGCATTTTAGGCCTACAAAAATGTTGAAAACTTTGGAAGCCCAAAAAAGGGGTTTATAGGCATCCTAGAGCCCCTAAAGTCCAGAAAATGTTGGTGGACCAAAAACTGTGTCAGAGAGCTCTGAATGTCCCAAAAACATTTGCAGCCTGAAAGGGGCATTAACCCGCATCCTAGACCACTGAAATTCCCAAAAATATATTTGGCACGAAAAATGCATCCTACACCCCTGAAAGTTCAGAATATGTTAGCAGCCCAAAAAAGGCCTTAAAATGCATTATAGGCCTCAAAAATGTAAACAAATCTTTGGAGGCCCAAAAAAAGGGTTTATAGGCATCCTAGACCCCCTAAAGTCCAGAAAATATTGGTGGACCAAAAACTGTGTCAGAGAGCTTTGAATGCCCCAAAACATTTGCAGCCTGAAAGGGGCATTAACCCGCATCCTAGACCACTGAAATTTCCCAAAATATTTTTGGCATGAAAAATGCAATCTACACCCCTGAAAGTTCAGAAAATGTTGGCAGCTCAAAAAAATGCCTTAAAATGCATCTAGGCCTTCAAAAATGTTGAAAACCTTGGAGGTCCAAAAAAGGGGTTTACAGGCACCCTAGACCCCCTAAAGTCCAGAAAATGTTGGTGGACCAAAAACGGTGTCAGAGAGCTCTGAATGTCCCAAAAACATTTGCAGCCTGAAAGGGGCATTAACCCGCATCCTAGACCACTGAAATTCCCAAAAATATTTCTGCCACAAAAAATGCATCCTATACCCCTGAAAGCTCAGAATATGTTAGCAGCCCAAAGAAGGCCTTAAAATGCATTTTAGGCCTACAAAAATGTTGAAAACTTTGGAAGCCCAAAAAAGGGGTTTATAGGCATCCTAGAGCCCCTAAAGTCCAGAAAATGTTGGTGGACCAAAACTGTGTCAGAGAGCTCTGAATGTCCCAAAAACATTTGCAGCCTGAAAGGGGCATTAACCCGCATCCTAGACCACTGAAATTCCCAAAAATATATTTGGCACGAAAAATGCATCCTACACCCCTGAAAGTTCAGAATATGTTAGCAGCCCAAAAAAGGCCTTAAAATGCATTATAGGCCTCAAAAATGTAAACAAATCTTTGGAGGCCCAAAAAAAGGGTTTATAGGCATCCTAGACCCCCTAAAGTCCAGAAAATATTGGTGGACCAAAAACTGTGTCAGAGAGCTTTGAATGCCCCAAAACATTTGCAGCCTGAAAGGGGCATTAACCCGCATCCTAGACCACTGAAATTTCCCAAAATATTTTTGGCACGAAAAATGCAATCTACACCCCTGAAAGTTCAGAAAATGTTGGCAGCTCAAAAAAATGCCTTAAAATGCATCTAGGCCTTCAAAAATGTTGAAAACCTTGGAGGTCCAAAAAAGGGGTTTACAGGCACCCTAGACCCCCTAAAGTCCAGAAAATGTTGGTGGACCAAAAACGGTGTCAGAGAGCTCTGAATGTCCCAAAAACATTTTCAGCCTGAAAGGGGCATTAACCCGCATCCTAGACCACTGAAATTCCCAAAAATATTTCTGCCACGAAAAATGCATCCTATACCCCTTAAAGCTCAGAATATGTTAGCAGCCCAAAGAAGGCCTTAAAATGCATTTTAGGCCTACAAAAATGTTGAAAACTTTGGAAGCCCAAAAAAGGGGTTTATAGGCATCCTAGAGCCCCTAAAGTCCAGAAAATGTTGGTGGACCAAAAACTGTGTCAGAGAGCTCTGAATGTCCCAAAAACATTTGCAGCCTGAAAGGGGCATTAACCCGCATCCTAGACCACTGAAATTCCCAAAAATATATTTGGCACGAAAAATGCATCCTACACCCCTGAAAGTTCAGAATATGTTAGCAGCCCAAAAAAGGCCTTAAAATGCATTATAGGCCTCAAAAATGTAAACAAATCTTTGGAGGCCCAAAAAAAGGGTTTATAGGCATCCTAGACCCCCTAAAGTCCAGAAAATATTGGTGGACCAAAAACTGTGTCAGAGAGCTTTGAATGCCCCAAAACATTTGCAGCCTGAAAGGGGCATTAACCCGCATCCTAGACCACTGAAATTTCCCAAAATATTTTTGGCACGAAAAATGCAATCTACACCCCTGAAAGTTCAGAAACGGTTGGCAGCTCAAAAAAATGCCTTAAAATGCATCTAGGCCTTCAAAAATGTTGAAAACCTTGGAGGTCCAAAAAAGGGGTTTACAGGCACCCTAGACCCCCTAAAGTCCAGAAAATGTTGGTGGACCAAAAACGGTGTCAGAGAGCTCTGAATGTCCCAAAAACATTTTCAGCCTGAAAGGGGCATTAACCCGCATCCTAGACCACTGAAATTCCCAAAAATATTTCTGCCACGAAAAATGCATCCTATACCCCTGAAAGCTCAGAATATGTTAGCAGCCCAAAGAAGGCCTTAAAATGCATTTTAGGCCTACAAACATGTTGAAAACTTTGGAAGCCCAAAAAAGGGGTTTATAGGCATCCTAGAGCCCCTAAAGTCCAGAAAATGTTGGTGGACCAAAAACTGTGTCAGAGAGCTCTGAATGTCCCAAAAACATTTGCAGCCTGAAAGGGGCATTAACCCGCATCCTAGACCACTGAAATTCCCAAAAATATATTTGGCACGAAAAATGCATCCTACACCCCTGAAAGTTCAGAATATGTTAGCAGCCCAAAAAAGGCCTTAAAATGCATTATAGGCCTCAAAAATGTAAACAAATCTTTGGAGGCCCAAAAAAAGGGTTTATAGGCATCCTAGACCGCCTAAAGTCCAGAAAATATTGGTGGACCAAAAACTGTGTCAGAGAGCTTTGAATGCCCCAAAACATGTGCAGCCTGAAAGGGGCATTAACCCGCATCCTAGACCACTGAAATTTCCCAAAATATTTTTGGCACGAAAAATGCAATCTACACCCCTGAAAGTTCAGAAAATATTGGCAGCTCAAAAAAATGCCTTAAAATGCATCTAGGCCTTCAAAAATGTTGAAAACCTTGGAGGTCCAAAAAAGGGGTTTACAGGCACCCTAGACCCCCTAAAGTCCAGAAAATGTTGGTGGACCAAAAACGGTGTCAGAGAGCTCTGAATGTCCCAAAAACATTTGCAGCCTGAAAGGGCCATTAACCCGCATCCTAGACCACTGAAATTCCCAAAAATATTTCTGCCACAAAAAATGCATCCTATAGCCCTGAAAGCTCAGAATATGTTAGCAGCCCAAAGAAGGCCTTAAAATGCATTTTAGGCCTACAGAAATGTTGAAAACTTTGGAGACCCAAAAAAGGGCTTTACAGGCATCCTAGACCCCCTAAAGTCCAGAAAATATTGGTGGACCAAAAACGGTGTCAGAGAGCTCTGAATGTCCCAAAAACATTTGCAGCCTGAAAGGGGCATTAACCCGCATCCTAGACCACTGAAATTCCCAAAAATATATTTGGCACGAAAAATGCATCCTACACCCCTGAAATTTCAGAATATGTTAGCAGCCCAAAAAAGGCCTTAAAATGCATTACAGGCCTCAAAAATGTAAACAAATCTTTGGAGGCCCAAAAAAAGGGTTTATAGACATCCTAGACCCCCTAAAGTCCAGAAAATATTGGTGGACCAAAAACGGTGTCAGAGAGCTTTGAATGCCCCAAAACATTTGCAGCCTGAAAGGGGCATTAATCCGCATCCTAGACCACTGAAATTTCCCAAAATATTTTTGGCACGAAAAATGCAATCTACACCCCTGAAAGTTCAGAAAATGTTGTCAGCTAAAAAAAAATGCCTTAAAATGCATCTAGGCCTTCAAAAATGTTGAAAACCTTGGAGGTCCAAAAAAGGGGTTTACAGGCACCCTAGACCCCCTAAAGTCCAGAAAATGTTGGTGGACCAAAAACGTTGTCAGAGAGCTCTGAATGTCCCAAAAACATTTGCAGCCTGAAAGGGGCATTAACCCGCATCCTAGACCACTGAAATTCCCAAAAATATTTCTGCCACGAAAAATGCATCCTATACCCCTGAAAGCTCAGAATATGTTAGCAGCCCAAAGAAGGCCTTAAAATGCATTTTAGGCCTACAAACATGTTGAAAACTTTGGAAGCCCAAAAAAGGGGTTTACAGGCACCCTAGACCCCCTAAAGTCCAGAAAATCTTGGTGGACCAAAAACGTTGTCAGAGAGCTCTGAATGTCCCAAAAACACTTGCAGCCTGAAAGGGGCATTAACCCGCATCCTAGACCACTGAAATTCCCAAAAATATATTTGGCACGAAAAATGCATCCTACACCCCTGAAAGTTCAGAATATGTTAGCAGCCCAAAAAAGGCCTTAAAATGCATTACAGGCCTCAAAAATGTAAACAAATCTTTGGAGGCCCAAAAAAAGGGTTTATAGGCATCCTAGACCCCCTAAAGTCCAGAAAATATTGGTGGACCAAAAACTGTGTCAGAGAGCTTTGAATGCCCCAAAACATTTGCAGCCTGAAAGGGGCATTAACCCACATCCTAGACCACTGAAATTTCCCAAAATATTTTTGGCACGAAAAATGCATTCTACACCCCTGAAAGTTCAGAAAATGTTGGCAGCTCAAAAAATGCCTTAAAATGCATCTAGGCCTTCAAAAATGTTTAAAACCTTGGAGGTCCAAAAAAGGGGTTTACAGGCACCCTAGACCCCCTAAAGTCCAGAAAATGTTGGTGGACCAAAAACGGTGTCAGAGAGCTCTGAATGTCCCAAAAACATTTGCAGCCTGAAAGGGGCATTAACCCGCATCCTAGACCACTGAAATTCCCAAAAATATTTCTGCCACAAAAAATGCATCCTATACCCCTGAAAGCTCAGAATATGTTAGCAGCCCAAAGAAGGCCTTAAAATGCATTTTAGGCCTACAAAAATGTTGAAAACTTTGGAAGCCCAAAAAAGGGGTTTATAGGCATCCTAGAGCCCCTAAAGTCCAGAAAATGTTGGTGGACCGAAACTGTGTCAGAGAGCTCTGAATGTCCCAAAAACATTTGCAGCCTGAAAGGGGCATTAACCCGCATCCTAGACCACTGAAATTCCCAAAAATATATTTGGCACGAAAAATGCATCCTACACCCCTGAAAGTTCAGAATATGTTAGCAGCCCAAAAAAGGCCTTAAAATGCATTATAGGCCTCAAAAATGTAAACAAATCTTTGGAGGCCCAAAAAAAGGGTTTATAGGCATCCTAGACCCCCTAAAGTCCAGAAAATATTGGTGGACCAAAAACTGTGTCAGAGAGCTTTGAATGCCCCAAAACATTTGCAGCCTGAAAGGGGCATTAACCCGCTGACTAGACCACTGAAATTTCCCAAAATATTTTTGGCAGGAAAAATGCATCCTACACCCCTGAAAGTTCAGAATATGTTAGCAGCCCAAAAAAGGCCTTAAAATGCATTATAGGCCTGCAAAAATGTAAAAAAAAAACTTTGGAGGCCCAAAAAAGCGGTTTACAGGCATCCTAGACCCCCTAAAGTCCAGAAAATATTGGTGGGACCAAAAACTGTGTCAGAGAGCTTTGAATGTCCCAAAACATTTGCAGCCTGAAAGGGGCATTAACCCGCTGACTAGACCACTGAAATTCCCAAAAATATTTTTGGCACGAAAAATGCATCCTACACCCCTGAAAGTTCAGAATATGTTAGCAGCCCAAAAAAGGCCTTAAAATGCATTATAGGCCTGCAAAAATGTAAAAAAAAATCTTTGGAGGCCTAAAAAAGGGGTTTATAGGCATCCTAGACCCCCTAAAGTCCAGAAAATATTGGTGGACCAAAAACTGTGTCAGAGAGCTTTGAATGCCCCAAAACATTTGCAGCCTGAAAGGGGCATTAACCCGCATCCTAGACCACTGAAATTCCCAAAAATATTTTTGGCACGAAAAATGCATCCTATACCCCTGAAAGCTCAGAATATGTTAGCAGCCCAAAGAAGGCCTTAAAATGCATTTTAGGCCTACACAAATGTTGAAAACTTTGGAAGCACAAAAAAGTGGTTTATAGGCATCCTAGAGCCCCTAAAGTCCAGAAAATATTGGTGGACCAAAAACTGTGTCAGAGAGCTTTGAATGCCCCAAAACATTTGCAGCCTGAAAGGGGCATTAACCCGTATCCTAGACCACTGAAATTTCCCAAAATATTTTTGGCACGAAAAATGCAATCTACACCCCTGAAAGTTCAGAAAATGTTGGCAGCTCAAAAAAATGCCTTAAAATGCATCTAGGCCTTCAAAAATGTTGAAAACCTTGGAGGTCCAAAAAAGGGGTTTACAGGCACCCTAGACCACCTAAAGTCCAGAAAATGTTGGTGGACCAAAAACGGTGTCAGAGAGCTCTGAATGTCCCAAAAACATTTGCAGCCTGAAAGGGCCATTAACCCGCATCCTAGACCACTGAAATTCCCAAAAATATTTCTGCCACAAAAAATGCATCCTATAGCCCTGAAAGCTCAGAATATGTTAGCAGCCCAAAGAAGGCCTTAAAATGCATTTTAGGCCTACAGAAATGTTGAAAACTTTGGAGACCCAAAAAAGGGCTTTACAGGCATCCTAGACCCCCTAAAGTCCAGAAAATATTGGTGGACCAAAAACGGTGTCAGAGAGCTCTGAATGTCCCAAAAACATTTGCAGCCTGAAAGGGGCATTAACCCGCATCCTAGACCACTGAAATTCCCAAAAATATATTTGGCACGAAAAATGCATCCTACACCCCTGAAATTTCAGAATATGTTAGCAGCCCAAAAAAGGCCTTAAAATGCATTACAGGCCTCAAAAATGTAAACAAATCTTTGGAGGCCCAAAAAAAGGGTTTATAGACATCCTAGACCCCCTAAAGTCCAGAAAATATTGGTGGACCAAAAACGGTGTCAGAGAGCTTTGAATGCCCCAAAACATTTGCAGCCTGAAAGGGGCATTAACCCGCATCCTAGACCACTGAAATTTCCCAAAATATTTTTGGCACGAAAAATGCAATCTACACCCCTGAAAGTTCAGAAAATGTTGTCAGCTAAAAAAAAATGCCTTAAAATGCATCTAGGCCTTCAAAAATGTTGAAAACCTTGGAGGTCCAAAAAAGGGGTTTACAGGCACCCTAGACCCCCTAAAGTCCAGAAAATGTTGGTGGACCAAAAACGTTGTCAGAGAGCTCTGAATGTCCCAAAAACATTTGCAGCCTGAAAGGGGCATTAACCCGCATCCTAGACCACTGAAATTCCCAAAAATATTTCTGCCACGAAAAATGCATCCTATACCCCTGAAAGCTCAGAATATGTTAGCAGCCCAAAGAAGGCCTTAAAATGCATTTTAGGCCTACAAACATGTTGAAAACTTTGGAAGCCCAAAAAAGGGGTTTACAGGCACCCTAGACCCCCTAAAGTCCAGAAAATGTTGGTGGACCAAAAACGTTGTCAGAGAGCTCTGAATGTCCCAAAAACACTTGCAGCCTGAAAGGGGCATTAACCCGCATCCTAGACCACTGAAATTCCCAAAAATATATTTGGCACGAAAAATGCATCCTACACCCCTGAAAGTTCAGAATATGTTAGCAGCCCAAAAAAGGCCTTAAAATGCATTACAGGCCTCAAAAATGTAAACAAATCTTTGGAGGCCCAAAAAAAGGGTTTATAGGCATCCTAGACCCCCTAAAGTCCAGAAAATATTGGTGGACCAAAAACTGTGTCAGAGAGCTTTGAATGCCCCAAAACATTTGCAGCCTGAAAGGGGCATTAACCCGCATCCTAGACCACTGAAATTTCCCAAAATATTTTTGGCACGAAAAATGCATTCTACACCCCTGAAAGTTCAGAAAATGTTGGCAGCTCAAAAAATGCCTTAAAATGCATCTAGGCCTTCAAAAATGTTTAAAACCTTGGAGGTCCAAAAAAAGGGGTTTACAGGCACCCTAGACCCCCTAAAGTCCAGAAAATGTTGGTGGACCAAAAACGGTGTCAGAGAGCTCTGAATGTCCCAAAAACATTTGCAGCCTGAAAGGGGCATTAACCCGCATCCTAGACCACTGAAATTCCCAAAAATATTTCTGCCACAAAAAATGCATCCTATACCCCTGAAAGCTCAGAATATGTTAGCAGCCCAAAGAAGGCCTTAAAATGCATTTTAGGCCTACAAACATGTTGAAAACCTTTGAAGCCCAAAAAAGGGGTTTATAGGCATCCTAGACCCCCTAAAGTCCAGAAAATATTGGTGGACCAAAAACGGTGTCAGAGAGCTCTGAATGTCCCAAAAACATTTGCAGCCTGAAAGGGGCATTAACCCGCATCCTAGACCACTGAAATTCCCAAAAATATATTTGGCACGAAAAATGCATCCTACACCCCTGAAAGTTCAGAATATGTTAGCAGCCCAAAAAAGGCCTTAAAATGCATTACAGGCCTCAAAAATGTAAACAAATCTTTGGAGGCCCAAAAAAAGGGTTTATAGGCATCCTAGACCCCCTAAAGTCCAGAAAATATTGGTGGACCAAAAACTGTGTCAGAGAGCTTTGAATGCCCCAAAACATTTGCAGGCTGAAAGGGGCATTAACCCGCATCCTAGACCACTGAAATTTCCCAAAATATTTTTGGCACGAAAAATGCATTCTACACCCCTGAAAGTTCAGAAAATGTTGGCAGCTCAAAAAAATGCCTTAAAATGCATCTAGGCCTTCAAAAATGTTTAAAACCTTGGAGGTCCAAAAAAGGGGTTTACAGGCACCCTAGACCCCCTAAAGTCCAGAAAATGTTGGTGGACCAAAAACGGTGTCAGAGAGCTCTGAATGTCCCAAAAACATTTGCAGCCTGAAAGGGGCATTAACCCGCATCCTAGACCACTGAAATTCCCAAAAATATTTCTGCCACAAAAAATGCATCCTATACCCCTGAAAGCTCAGAATATGTTAGCAGCCCAAAGAAGGCCTTAAAATGCATTTTAGGCCTACAAAAATGTTGAAAACTTTGGAAGCCCAAAAAAGGGGTTTATAGGCATCCTAGAGCCCCTAAAGTCCAGAAAATGTTGGTGGACCAAAACTGTGTCAGAGAGCTCTGAATGTCCCAAAAACATTTGCAGCCTGAAAGGGGCATTAACCCGCATCCTAGACCACTGAAATTCCCAAAAATATATTTGGCACGAAAAATGCATCCTACACCCCTGAAAGTTCAGAATATGTTAGCAGCCCAAAAAAGGCCTTAAAATGCATTATAGGCCTCAAAAATGTAAACAAATCTTTGGAGGCCCAAAAAAAGGGTTTATAGGCATCCTAGACCCCCTAAAGTCCAGAAAATATTGGTGGACCAAAAACTGTGTCAGAGAGCTTTGAATGCCCCAAAACATTTGCAGCCTGAAAGGGGCATTAACCCGCATCCTAGACCACTGAAATTTCCCAAAATATTTTTGGCACGAAAAATGCAATCTACACCCCTGAAAGTTCAGAAAATGTTGGCAGCTCAAAAAAATGCCTTAAAATGCATCTAGGCCTTCAAAAATGTTGAAAACCTTGGAGGTCCAAAAAAGGGGTTTACAGGCACCCTAGACCCCCTAAAGTCCAGAAAATGTTGGTGGACCAAAAACGGTGTCAGAGAGCTCTGAATGTCCCAAAAACATTTTCAGCCTGAAAGGGGCATTAACCCGCATCCTAGACCACTGAAATTCCCAAAAATATTTCTGCCACGAAAAATGCATCCTATACCCCTTAAAGCTCAGAATATGTTAGCAGCCCAAAGAAGGCCTTAAAATGCATTTTAGGCCTACAAAAATGTTGAAAACTTTGGAAGCCCAAAAAAGGGGTTTATAGGCATCCTAGAGCCCCTAAAGTCCAGAAAATGTTGGTGGACCAAAAACTGTGTCAGAGAGCTCTGAATGTCCCAAAAACATTTGCAGCCTGAAAGGGGCATTAACCCGCATCCTAGACCACTGAAATTCCCAAAAATATATTTGGCACGAAAAATGCATCCTACACCCCTGAAAGTTCAGAATATGTTAGCAGCCCAAAAAAGGCCTTAAAATGCATTATAGGCCTCAAAAATGTAAACAAATCTTTGGAGGCCCAAAAAAAGGGTTTATAGGCATCCTAGACCCCCTAAAGTCCAGAAAATATTGGTGGACCAAAAACTGTGTCAGAGAGCTTTGAATGCCCCAAAACATGTGCAGCCTGAAAGGGGCATTAACCCGCATCCTAGACCACTGAAATTTCCCAAAATATTTTTGGCATGAAAAATGCAATCTACACCCCTGAAAGTTCAGAAAATGTTGGCAGCTCAAAAAAATGCCTTAAAATGCATCTAGGCCTTCAAAAATGTTGAAAACCTTGGAGGTCCAAAAAAGGGGTTTACAGGCACCCTAGACCCCCTAAAGTCCAGAAAATGTTGGTGGACCAAAAACGGTGTCAGAGAGCTCTGAATGTCCCAAAAACATTTGCAGCCTGAAAGGGGCATTAACCCGCATCCTAGACCACTGAAATTCCCAAAAATATTTCTGCCACAAAAAATGCATCCTATACCCCTGAAAGCTCAGAATATGTTAGCAGCCCAAAGAAGGCCTTAAAATGCATTTTAGGCCTACAAAAATGTTGAAAACTTTGGAAGCCCAAAAAAGGGGTTTATAGGCATCCTAGAGCCCCTAAAGTCCAGAAAATGTTGGTGGACCAAAACTGTGTCAGAGAGCTCTGAATGTCCCAAAAACATTTGCAGCCTGAAAGGGGCATTAACCCGCATCCTAGACCACTGAAATTCCCAAAAATATATTTGGCACGAAAAATGCATCCTACACCCCTGAAAGTTCAGAATATGTTAGCAGCCCAAAAAAGGCCTTAAAATGCATTATAGGCCTCAAAAATGTAAACAAATCTTTGGAGGCCCAAAAAAAGGGTTTATAGGCATCCTAGACCCCCTAAAGTCCAGAAAATATTGGTGGACCAAAAACTGTGTCAGAGAGCTTTGAATGCCCCAAAACATTTGCAGCCTGAAAGGGGCATTAACCTGCATCCTAGACCACTGAAATTTCCCAAAATATTTTTGGCACGAAAAATGCAATCTACACCCCTGAAAGTTCAGAAAATGTTGGCAGCTCAAAAAAATGCCTTAAAATGCATCTAGGCCTTCAAAAATGTTGAAAACCTTGGAGGTCCAAAAAAGGGGTTTACAGGCACCCTAGACCCCCTAAAGTCCAGAAAATGTTGGTGGACCAAAAACGGTGTCAGAGAGCTCTGAATGTCCCAAAAACATTTTCAGCCTGAAAGGGGCATTAACCCGCATCCTAGACCACTGAAATTCCCAAAAATATTTCTGCCACGAAAAATGCATCCTATACCCCTTAAAGCTCAGAATATGTTAGCAGCCCAAAGAAGGCCTTAAAATGCATTTTAGGCCTACAAAAATGTTGAAAACTTTGGAAGCCCAAAAAAGGGGTTTATAGGCATCCTAGAGCCCCTAAAGTCCAGAAAATGTTGGTGGACCAAAAACTGTGTCAGAGAGCTCTGAATGTCCCAAAAACATTTGCAGCCTGAAAGGGGCATTAACCCGCATCCTAGACCACTGAAATTCCCAAAAATATATTTGGCACGAAAAATGCATCCTACACCCCTGAAAGTTCAGAATATGTTAGCAGCCCAAAAAAGGCCTTAAAATGCATTATAGGCCTCAAAAATGTAAACAAATCTTTGGAGGCCCAAAAAAAGGGTTTATAGGCATCCTAGACCCCCTAAAGTCCAGAAAATATTGGTGGACCAAAAACTGTGTCAGAGAGCTTTGAATGCCCCAAAACATTTGCAGCCTGAAAGGGGCATTAACCCGCATCCTAGACCACTGAAATTTCCCAAAATATTTTTGGCACGAAAAATGCAATCTACACCCCTGAAAGTTCAGAAAATGTTGGCAGCTCAAAAAAATGCCTTAAAATGCATCTAGGCCTTCAAAAATGTTGAAAACCTTGGAGGTCCAAAAAAGGGGTTTACAGGCACCCTAGACCCCCTAAAGTCCAGAAAATGTTGGTGGACCAAAAACGGTGTCAGAGAGCTCTGAATGTCCCAAAAACATTTTCAGCCTGAAAGGGGCATTAACCCGCATCCTAGACCACTGAAATTCCCAAAAATATTTCTGCCACGAAAAATGCATCCTATACCCCTGAAAGCTCAGAATATGTTAGCAGCCCAAAGAAGGCCTTAAAATGCATTTTAGGCCTACAAACATGTTGAAAACTTTGGAAGCCCAAAAAAGGGGTTTATAGGCATCCTAGAGCCCCTAAAGTCCAGAAAATGTTGGTGGACCAAAAACTGTGTCAGAGAGCTCTGAATGTCCCAAAAACATTTGCAGCCTGAAAGGGGCATTAACCCGCATCCTAGACCACTGAAATTCCCAAAAATATATTTGGCACGAAAAATGCATCCTACACCCCTGAAAGTTCAGAATATGTTAGCAGCCCAAAAAAGGCCTTAAAATGCATTATAGGCCTCAAAAATGTAAACAAATCTTTGGAGGCCCAAAAAAAGGGTTTATAGGCATCCTAGACCGCCTAAAGTCCAGAAAATATTGGTGGACCAAAAACTGTGTCAGAGAGCTTTGAATGCCCCAAAACATGTGCAGCCTGAAAGGGGCATTAACCCGCATCCTAGACCACTGAAATTTCCCAAAATATTTTTGGCACGAAAAATGCAATCTACACCCCTGAAAGTTCAGAAAATATTGGCAGCTCAAAAAAATGCCTTAAAATGCATCTAGGCCTTCAAAAATGTTGAAAACCTTGGAGGTCCAAAAAAGGGGTTTACAGGCACCCTAGACCCCCTAAAGTCCAGAAAATGTTGGTGGACCAAAAACGGTGTCAGAGAGCTCTGAATGTCCCAAAAACATTTGCAGCCTGAAAGGGCCATTAACCCGCATCCTAGACCACTGAAATTCCCAAAAATATTTCTGCCACAAAAAATGCATCCTATAGCCCTGAAAGCTCAGAATATGTTAGCAGCCCAAAGAAGGCCTTAAAATGCATTTTAGGCCTACAGAAATGTTGAAAACTTTGGAGACCCAAAAAAGGGCTTTACAGGCATCCTAGACCCCCTAAAGTCCAGAAAATATTGGTGGACCAAAAACGGTGTCAGAGAGCTCTGAATGTCCCAAAAACATTTGCAGCCTGAAAGGGGCATTAACCCGCATCCTAGACCACTGAAATTCCCAAAAATATATTTGGCACGAAAAATGCATCCTACACCCCTGAAATTTCAGAATATGTTAGCAGCCCAAAAAAGGCCTTAAAATGCATTACAGGCCTCAAAAATGTAAACAAATCTTTGGAGGCCCAAAAAAAGGGTTTATAGACATCCTAGACCCCCTAAAGTCCAGAAAATATTGGTGGACCAAAAACGGTGTCAGAGAGCTTTGAATGCCCCAAAACATTTGCAGCCTGAAAGGGGCATTAACCCGCATCCTAGACCACTGAAATTTCCCAAAATATTTTTGGCACGAAAAATGCAATCTACACCCCTGAAAGTTCAGAAAATGTTGTCAGCTAAAAAAAAATGCCTTAAAATGCATCTAGGCCTTCAAAAATGTTGAAAACCTTGGAGGTCCAAAAAAGGGGTTTACAGGCACCCTAGACCCCCTAAAGTCCAGAAAATGTTGGTGGACCAAAAACGTTGTCAGAGAGCTCTGAATGTCCCAAAAACATTTGCAGCCTGAAAGGGGCATTAACCCGCATCCTAGACCACTGAAATTCCCAAAAATATTTCTGCCACGAAAAATGCATCCTATACCCCTGAAAGCTCAGAATATGTTAGCAGCCCAAAGAAGGCCTTAAAATGCATTTTAGGCCTACAAACATGTTGAAAACTTTGGAAGCCCAAAAAAGGGGTTTACAGGCACCCTAGACCCCCTAAAGTCCAGAAAATCTTGGTGGACCAAAAACGTTGTCAGAGAGCTCTGAATGTCCCAAAAACACTTGCAGCCTGAAAGGGGCATTAACCCGCATCCTAGACCACTGAAATTCCCAAAAATATATTTGGCACGAAAAATGCATCCTACACCCCTGAAAGTTCAGAATATGTTAGCAGCCCAAAAAAGGCCTTAAAATGCATTACAGGCCTCAAAAATGTAAACAAATCTTTGGAGGCCCAAAAAAAGGGTTTATAGGCATCCTAGACCCCCTAAAGTCCAGAAAATATTGGTGGACCAAAAACTGTGTCAGAGAGCTTTGAATGCCCCAAAACATTTGCAGCCTGAAAGGGGCATTAACCCACATCCTAGACCACTGAAATTTCCCAAAATATTTTTGGCACGAAAAATGCATTCTACACCCCTGAAAGTTCAGAAAATGTTGGCAGCTCAAAAAATGCCTTAAAATGCATCTAGGCCTTCAAAAATGTTTAAAACCTTGGAGGTCCAAAAAAGGGGTTTACAGGCACCCTAGACCCCCTAAAGTCCAGAAAATGTTGGTGGACCAAAAACGGTGTCAGAGAGCTCTGAATGTCCCAAAAACATTTGCAGCCTGAAAGGGGCATTAACCCGCATCCTAGACCACTGAAATTCCCAAAAATATTTCTGCCACAAAAAATGCATCCTATACCCCTGAAAGCTCAGAATATGTTAGCAGCCCAAAGAAGGCCTTAAAATGCATTTTAGGCCTACAAAAATGTTGAAAACTTTGGAAGCCCAAAAAAGGGGTTTATAGGCATCCTAGAGCCCCTAAAGTCCAGAAAATGTTGGTGGACCGAAACTGTGTCAGAGAGCTCTGAATGTCCCAAAAACATTTGCAGCCTGAAAGGGGCATTAACCCGCATCCTAGACCACTGAAATTCCCAAAAATATATTTGGCACGAAAAATGCATCCTACACCCCTGAAAGTTCAGAATATGTTAGCAGCCCAAAAAAGGCCTTAAAATGCATTATAGGCCTCAAAAATGTAAACAAATCTTTGGAGGCCCAAAAAAAGGGTTTATAGGCATCCTAGACCCCCTAAAGTCCAGAAAATATTGGTGGACCAAAAACTGTGTCAGAGAGCTTTGAATGCCCCAAAACATTTGCAGCCTGAAAGGGGCATTATCCCGCTGACTAGACCACTGAAATTTCCCAAAATATTTTTGGCAGGAAAAATGCATCCTACACCCCTGAAAGTTCAGAATATGTTAGCAGCCCAAAAAAGGCCTTAAAATGCATTATAGGCCTTCAAAAATGTAAAAAAAAAACTTTGGAGGCCCAAAAAAGCGGTTTACAGGCATCCTAGACCCCCTAAAGTCCAGAAAATATTGGTGGGACCAAAAACTGTGTCAGAGAGCTTTGAATGTCCCAAAACATTTGCAGCCTGAAAGGGGCATTAACCCGCTGACTAGACCACTGAAATTCCCAAAAATATTTTTGGCACGAAAAATGCATCCTACACCCCTGAAAGTTCAGAATATGTTAGCAGCCCAAAAAAGGCCTTAAAATGCATTATAGGCCTGCAAAAATGTAAAAAAAAATCTTTGGAGGCCTAAAAAAGGGGTTTATAGGCATCCTAGACCCCCTAAAGTCCAGAAAATATTGGTGGACCAAAAACTGTGTCAGAGAGCTTTGAATGCCCCAAAACATTTGCAGCCTGAAAGGGGCATTAACCCGCATCCTAGACCACTGAAATTCCCAAAAATATTTTTGGCACGAAAAATGCATCCTATACCCCTGAAAGCTCAGAATATGTTAGCAGCCCAAAGAAGGCCTTAAAATGCATTTTAGGCCTACACAAATGTTGAAAACTTTGGAAGCACAAAAAAGTGGTTTATAGGCATCCTAGAGCCCCTAAAGTCCAGAAAATATTGGTGGACCAAAAACTGTGTCAGAGAGCTTTGAATGCCCCAAAACATTTGCAGCCTGAAAGGGGCATTAACCCGTATCCTAGACCACTGAAATTTCCCAAAATATTTTTGGCACGAAAAATGCAATCTACACCCCTGAAAGTTCAGAAAATGTTGGCAGCTCAAAAAAATGCCTTAAAATGCATCTAGGCCTTCAAAAATGTTGAAAACCTTGGAGGTCCAAAAAAGGGGTTTACAGGCACCCTAGACCACCTAAAGTCCAGAAAATGTTGGTGGACCAAAACGGTGTCAGAGAGCTCTGAATGTCCCAAAAACATTTGCAGCCTGAAAGGGGCATTAACCCGCATCCTAGACCACTGAAATTCCCAAAAATATTTCTGCCACAAAAAATGCATCCTATACCCCTGAAAGCTCAGAATATGTTAGCAGCCCAAAGAATGCCTTAATATGCATTTTATGCCTACAAAAATGTTGCAAACTTTGGAGACCCAAAAAAGGGGTTTACAGGCATCCTAGACCCCCTAAAGGCCAGAAAATATTGGTGGACCAAAAACGGTGTCAGAGAGCTCTGAATGTCCCAAAAACATTTGCAGCCTGAAAGAGGCATTAACCCGCATCCTAGACCACTGAAATTCCCAAAAATATATTTGGCACGAAAAATGCATCCTACACCCCTGAAAGTTCAGAATATGTTAGCAGCCCAAAAAAGGCCTTAAAATGCATTACAGGCCTCAAAAATGTAAACAAATCTTTGGAGGCCCAAAAAAAGGGTTTATAGGCATCCTAGACCCCCTAAAGTCCAGAAAATATTGGTGGACCAAAAACTGTGTCAGAGAGCTTTGAATGCCCCAAAACATGTGCAGCCTGAAAGGGGCATTAACCCGCATCCTAGACCACTGAAATTTCCCAAAATATTTTTGGCACGAAAAATGCAATCTACACCCCTGAAAGTTCAGAAAAAATTGGCAGCTCAAAAAAATGCCTTAAAATGCATCTAGGCCTTCAAAAATGTTGAAAACCTTGGAGGTCCAAAAAAGGGGTTTACAGGCACCCTAGACCCCCTAAAGTCCAGAAAATGTTGGTGGACCAAAAACGGTGTCAGAGAGCTCTGAATGTCCCAAAAACATTTTCAGCCTGAAAGGGGCATTAACCCGCATCCTAGACCACTGAAATTCCCAAAAATATTTCTGCCACGAAAAATGCATCCTATACCCCTGAAAGCTCAGAATATGTTAGCAGCCCAAAGAAGGCCTTAAAATGCATTTTAGGCCTACAAACATGTTGAAAACTTTGGAAGCCCAAAAAAGGGGTTTATAGGCATCCTAGAGCCCCTAAAGTCCAGAAAATGTTGGTGGACCAAAAACTGTGTCAGAGAGCTCTGAATGTCCCAAAAACATTTGCAGCCTGAAAGGGGCATTAACCCGCATCCTAGACCACTGAAATTCCCAAAAATATATTTGGCACGAAAAATGCATCCTACACCCCTGAAAGTTCAGAATATGTTAGCAGCCCAAAAAAGGCCTTAAAATGCATTATAGGCCTCAAAAATGTAAACAAATCTTTGGAGGCCCAAAAAAAGGGTTTATAGGCATCCTAGACCGCCTAAAGTCCAGAAAATATTGGTGGACCAAAAACTGTGTCAGAGAGCTTTGAATGCCCCAAAACATGTGCAGCCTGAAAGGGGCATTAACCCGCATCCTAGACCACTGAAATTTCCCAAAATATTTTTGGCACGAAAAATGCAATCTACACCCCTGAAAGTTCAGAAAATATTGGCAGCTCAAAAAAATGCCTTAAAATGCATCTAGGCCTTCAAAAATGTTGAAAACCTTGGAGGTCCAAAAAAGGGGTTTACAGGCACCCTAGACCCCCTAAAGTCCAGAAAATGTTGGTGGACCAAAAACGGTGTCAGAGAGCTCTGAATGTCCCAAAAACATTTGCAGCCTGAAAGGGGCATTAACCCGCATCCTAGACCACTGAAATTCCCAAAAATATTTCTGCCACAAAAAATGCATCCTATACCCCTGAAAGCTCAGAATATGTTAGCAGCCCAAAGAAGGCCTTAAAATGCATTTTAGGCCTACAAAAATGTTGAAAACTTTGGAAGCCCAAAAAAGGGGTTTATAGGCATCCTAGAGCCCCTAAAGTCCAGAAAATGTTGGTGGACCAAAACTGTGTCAGAGAGCTCTGAATGTCCCAAAAACATTTGCAGCCTGAAAGGGGCATTAACCCGCATCCTAGACCACTGAAATTCCCAAAAATATATTTGGCACGAAAAATGCATCCTACACCCCTGAAAGTTCAGAATATGTTAGCAGCCCAAAAAAGGCCTTAAAATGCATTATAGGCCTCAAAAATGTAAACAAATCTTTGGAGGCCCAAAAAAAGGGTTTATAGGCATCCTAGACCCCCTAAAGTCCAGAAAATATTGGTGGACCAAAAACTGTGTCAGAGAGCTTTGAATGCCCCAAAACATTTGCAGCCTGAAAGGGGCATTAACCCGCATCCTAGACCACTGAAATTTACCAAAATATTTTTGGCACGAAAAATGCAATCTACACCCCTGAAAGTTCAGAAAATGTTGGCAGCTCAAAAAAATGCCTTAAAATGCATCTAGGCCTTCAAAAATGTTGAAAACCTTGGAGGTCCAAAAAAGGGGTTTACAGGCACCCTAGACCCCCTAAAGTCCAGAAAATGTTGGTGGACCAAAAACGGTGTCAGAGAGCTCTGAATGTCCCAAAAACATTTGCAGCCTGAAAGGGCCATTAACCCGCATCCTAGACCACTGAAATTCCCAAAAATATTTCTGCCACAAGAAAAAATGCATCCGATACCCCTGAAAGCTCAGAATATGTTAGCAGCCCAAAGAAGGCCTTAAAATGCATTTTAGGCCTACAGAAATGTTGAAAACTTTGGATACCCAAAAAAGGGGTTTACAGGCATCCTAGACCCCCTAAAGTCCAGAAAATATTGGTGGACCAAAAACGGTGTCAGAGAGCTCTGAATGTCCCAAAAACATTTGCAGCCTGAAAGGGGCATTAACCCGCATCCTAGACCACTGAAATTCCCAAAAATATATTTGGCACGAAAAATGCATCCTACACCCCTGAAAGTTCAGAATATGTTAGCAGCCCAAAAAAGGCCTTAAAATGCATTACAGGCCTCAAAAATGTAAACAAATCTTTGGAGGCCCAAAAAAAGGGTTTATAGGCATCCTAGACCCCCTAAAGTCCAGAAAATATTGGTGGACCAAAAACTGTGTCAGAGAGCTTTGAATGCCCCAAAACATTTGCAGCCTGAAAGGGGCATTAACCCGCATCCTAGACCACTGAAATTTCCCAAAATATTTTTGGCACGAAAAATGCATTCTACACCCCTGAAAGTTCAGAAAATGTTGGCAGCTCAAAAAAATGCCTTAAAATGCATCTAGGCCTTCAAAAATGTTTAAAACCTTGGAGGTCCAAAAAAGGGGTTTACAGGCACCCTAGACCCCCTAAAGTCCAGAAAATGTTGGTGGACCAAAAACGGTGTCAGAGAGCTCTGAATGTCCCAAAAACATTTGCAGCCTGAAAGGGGCATTAACCCGCATCCTAGACCACTGAAATTCCCAAAAATATTTCTGCCACAAAAAATGCATCCTATACCCCTGAAAGCTCAGAATATGTTAGCAGCCCAAAGAAGGCCTTAAAATGCATTTTAGGCCTACAAAAATGTTGAAAACTTTGGAAGCCCAAAAAAGGGGTTTATAGGCATCCTAGAGCCCCTAAAGTCCAGAAAATGTTGGTGGACCGAAACTGTGTCAGAGAGCTCTGAATGTCCCAAAAACATTTGCAGCCTGAAAGGGGCATTAACCCGCATCCTAGACCACTGAAATTCCCAAAAATATATTTGGCACGAAAAATGCATCCTACACCCCTGAAAGTTCAGAATATGTTAGCAGCCCAAAAAAGGCCTTAAAATGCATTATAGGCCTCAAAAATGTAAACAAATCTTTGGAGGCCCAAAAAAAGGGTTTATAGGCATCCTAGACCCCCTAAAGTCCAGAAAATATTGGTGGACCAAAAACTGTGTCAGAGAGCTTTGAATGCCCCAAAACATTTGCAGCCTGAAAGGGGCATTAACCCGCTGACTAGACCACTGAAATTTCCCAAAATATTTTTGGCAGGAAAAATGCATCCTACACCCCTGAAAGTTCAGAATATGTTAGCAGCCCAAAAAAGGCCTTAAAATGCATTATAGGCCTGCAAAAATGTAAAAAAAAAACTTTGGAGGCCCAAAAAAGCGGTTTACAGGCATCCTAGACCCCCTAAAGTCCAGAAAATATTGGTGGGACCAAAAACTGTGTCAGAGAGCTTTGAATGTCCCAAAACATTTGCAGCCTGAAAGGGGCATTAACCCGCTGACTAGACCACTGAAATTCCCAAAAATATTTTTGGCACGAAAAATGCATCCTACACCCCTGAAAGTTCAGAATATGTTAGCAGCCCAAAAAAGGCCTTAAAATGCATTATAGGCCTGCAAAAATGTAAAAAAAAATCTTTGGAGGCCTAAAAAAGGGGTTTATAGGCATCCTAGACCCCCTAAAGTCCAGAAAATATTGGTGGACCAAAAACTGTGTCAGAGAGCTTTGAATGCCCGAAAACATTTGCAGCCTGAAAGGGGCATTAACCCGCATCCTAGACCACTGAAATTCCCAAAAATATTTTTGGCACGAAAAATGCATCCTATACCCCTGAAAGCTCAGAATATGTTAGCAGCCCAAAGAAGGCCTTAAAATGCATTTTAGGCCTACACAAATGTTGAAAACTTTGGAAGCACAAAAAAGTGGTTTATAGGCATCCTAGAGCCCCTAAAGTCCAGAAAATATTGGTGGACCAAAAACTGTGTCAGAGAGCTTTGAATGCCCCAAAACATTTGCAGCCTGAAAGGGGCATTAACCCGTATCCTAGACCACTGAAATTTCCCAAAATATTTTTGGCACGAAAAATGCAATCTACACCCCTGAAAGTTCAGAAAATGTTGGCAGCTCAAAAAAATGCCTTAAAATGCATCTAGGCCTTCAAAAATGTTGAAAACCTTGGAGGTCCAAAAAAGGGGTTTACAGGCACCCTAGACCACCTAAAGTCCAGAAAATGTTGGTGGACCAAAACGGTGTCAGAGAGCTCTGAATGTCCCGAAAACATTTGCAGCCTGAAAGAGGCATTAACCCGCATCCTAGACCACTGAAATTCCCAAAAATATATTTGGCACGAAAAATGCATCCTACACCCCTGAAAGTTCAGAATATGTTAGCAGCCCAAAAAAGGCCTTAAAATGCATTACAGGCCTCAAAAATGTAAACAAATCTTTGGAGGCCCAAAAAAGGGGTTTATAGGCATCCTAGACCCCCTAAAGTCCAGAAAATATTGGTGGACCAAAAACTGTGTCAGAGAGCTTTGAATGCCCCAAAACATTTGCAGCCTGAAAGGGGCATTAACCCGCATCCTAGACCACTGAAATTTCCCAAAATATTTTTGGCACGAAAAATGCAATCTACACCCCTGAAAGTTCAGAAAATGTTGGCAGCTAAAAAAAAATGCCTTAAAATGCATCTAGGCCTTCAAAAATGTTGAAAACCTTGGAGGTCCAAAAAAGGGGTTTACAGGCACCCTAGACCCCCTAAAGTCCAGAAAATGTTGGTGGACCAAAAACGTTGTCAGAGAGCTCTGAATGTCCCAAAAACATTTGCAGCCTGAAAGGGGCATTAACCCGCATCCTAGACCACTGAAATTCCCAAAAATATTTCTGCCACGAAAAATGCATCCTATACCCCTGAAAGCTCAGAATATGTTAGCAGCCCAAAGAAGGCCTTAAAATGCATTTTAGGCCTACAAACATGTTGAAAATTTTGGAAGCCCAAAAAAGGGGTTTATAGGCATCCTAGAGCCCCTAAAGTCCAGAAAATGTTGGTGGACCAAAAACTGTGTCAGAGAGCTCTGAATGTCCCAAAAACATTTGCAGCCTGAAAGGGGCATTAACCCGCATCCTAGACCACTGAAATTCCCAAAAATATATTTGGCACGAAAAATGCATCTTACACCCCTGAAAGTTCAGAATATGTTAGCAGCCCAAAAAAGGCCTTAAAATGCATTATAGGCCTCAAAAATGTAAACAAATCTTTGGAGGCCCAAAAAAAGGGTTTATAGGCATCCTAGACCCCCTAAAGTCCAGAAAATATTGGTGGACCAAAAACTGTGTCAGAGAGCTTTGAATGCCCCAAAACATGTGCAGCCTGAAAGGGGCATTAACCCGCATCCTAGACCACTGAAATTTCCCAAAATATTTTTGGCACGAAAAATGCAATCTACACCCCTGAAAGTTCAGAAAATATTGGCAGCTCAAAAAAATGCCTTAAAATGCATCTAGGCCTTCAAAAATGTTGAAAACCTTGGAGGTCCAAAAAAGGGGTTTACAGGCACCCTAGACCCCCTAAAGTCCAGAAAATGTTGGTGGACCAAAAACGGTGTCAGAGAGCTCTGAATGTCCCAAAAACATTTGCAGCCTGAAAGGGCCATTAACCCGCATCCTAGACCACTGAAATTCCCAAAAATATTTCTGCCACAAAAAATGCATCCTATACCCCTGAAAGCTCAGAATATGTTAGCAGCCCAAAGAAGGCCTTAAAATGCATTTTAGGCCTACAGAAATGTTGAAAACTTTGGAGACCCAAAAAAGGGGTTTACAGGCATCCTAGACCCCCTAAAGTCCAGAAAATATTGGTGGACCAAAAACGGTGTCAGAGAGCTCTGAATGTCCCAAAAACATTTGCAGCCTGAAAGGGGCATTAACCCGCATCCTAGACCACTGAAATTCCCAAAAATATATTTGGCACGAAAAATGCATCCTACACCCCTGAAAGTTCAGAATATGTTAGCAGCCCAAAAAAGGCCTTAAAATGCATTATAGGCCTCAAAAATGTAAACAAATCTTTGGAGGCCCAAAAAAAGGGTTTATAGGCATCCTAGACCCCCTAAAGTCCAGAAAATATTGGTGGACCAAAAACTGTGTCAGAGAGCTTTGAATGCCCCAAAACATTTGCAGCCTGAAAGGGGCATTAACCCGCATCCTAGACCACTGAAATTTCCCAAAATATTTTTGGCACGAAAAATGCAATCTACACCCCTGAAAGTTCAGAAAATGTTGGCAGCTCAAAAAAATGCCTTAAAATGCATCTAGGCCTTCAAAAATGTTGAAAACCTTGGAGGTCCAAAAAAGGGGTTTACAGGCACCCTAGACCCCCTAAAGTCCAGAAAATGTTGGTGGACCAAAAACGGTGTCAGAGAGCTCTGAATGTCCCAAAAACATTTGCAGCCTGAAAGGGCCATTAACCCGCATCCTAGACCACTGAAATTCCCAAAAATATTTCTGCCACAAAAAATGCATCCTATACCCCTGAAAGCTCAGAATATGTTAGCAGCCCAAAGAAGGCCTTAACATGCATTTTAGGCCTACAGAAATGTTGAAAACTTTGGAGACCCAAAAAAGGGGTTTACAGGCACCCTAGACCCCCTAAAGTCCAGAAAATATTGGTGGACCAAAAACGGTGTCAGAGAGCTCTGAATGTCCCAAAAACATTTGCAGCCTGAAAGGGGCATTAACCCGCATCCTAGACCACTGAAATTCCCAAAAATATATTTGGCACGAAAAATGCATCCTACACCCCTGAAAGTTCAGAATATGTTAGCAGCCCAAAAAAGGCCTTAAAATGCATTACAGGCCTAAAAAATGTAAACAAATCTTTGGAGGCCCAAAAAAAGGGTTTATAAGCATCCTAGACCCCCTAAAGTCCAGAAAATATTGGTGGACCAAAAACTGTGTCAGAGAGCTTTGAATGCCCCAAAACATTTGCAGCCTGAAAGGGGCATTAACCCGCATCCTAGACCACTGAAATTTCCCAAAATATTTTTGGCACGAAAAATGCATTCTACACCCCTGAAAGTTCAGAAAATGTTGGCAGCTCAAAAAAATGCCTTAAAATGCATCTAGGCCTTCAAAAATGTTTAAAACCTTGGAGGTCCAAAAAAGGGGTTTACAGGCACCCTAGACCCCCTAAAGTCCAGAAAATGTTGGTGGACCAAAAACGGTGTCAGAGAGCTCTGAATGTCCCAAAAACATTTGCAGCCTGAAAGGGGCATTAACCCGCATCCTAGACCACTGAAATTCCCAAAAATATTTCTGCCACAAAAAATGCATCCTATACCCCTGAAAGCTCAGAATATGTTAGCAGCCCAAAGAAGGCCTTAAAATGCATTTTAGGCCTACAAAAATGTTGAAAACTTTGGAAGCCCAAAAAAGGGGTTTATAGGCATCCTAGAGCCCCTAAAGTCCAGAAAATGTTGGTGGACCAAAACTGTGTCAGAGAGCTCTGAATGTCCCAAAAACATTTGCAGCCTGAAAGGGGCATTAACCCGCATCCTAGACCACTGAAATTCCCAAAAATATATTTGGCACGAAAAATGCATCCTACACCCCTGAAAGTTCAGAATATGTTAGCAGCCCAAAAAAGGCCTTAAAATGCATTATAGGCCTCAAAAATGTAAACAAATCTTTGGAGGCCCAAAAAAAGGGTTTATAGGCATCCTAGACCCCCTAAAGTCCAGAAAATATTGGTGGACCAAAAACTGTGTCAGAGAGCTTTGAATGCCCCCAAAACATTTGCAGCCTGAAAGGGGCATTAACCCGCATCCTAGACCACTGAAATTTCCCAAAATATTTTTGGCACAAAAAATGCAATCTACACCCCTGAAAGTTCAGAAAATGTTGGCAGCTCAAAAAAATGCCTTAAAATGCATCTAGGCCTTCAAAAATGTTGAAAACCTTGGAGGTCCAAAAAAGGGGTTTACAGGCACCCTAGACCCCCTAAAGTCCAGAAAATGTTGGTGGACCAAAAACGGTGTCAGAGAGCTCTGAATGTCCCAAAAACATTTTCAGCCTGAAAGGGGCATTAACCCGCATCCTAGACCACTGAAATTCCCAAAAATATTTCTGCCACGAAAAATGCATCCTATACCCCTTAAAGCTCAGAATATGTTAGCAGCCCAAAGAAGGCCTTAAAATGCATTTTAGGCCTACAAAAATGTTGAAAACTTTGGAAGCCCAAAAAAGGGGTTTATAGGCATCCTAGAGCCCCTAAAGTCCAGAAAATGTTGGTGGACCAAAAACTGTGTCAGAGAGCTCTGAATGTCCCAAAAACATTTGCAGCCTGAAAGGGGCATTAACCCGCATCCTAGACCACTGAAATTCCCAAAAATATATTTGGCACGAAAAATGCATCCTACACCCCTGAAAGTTCAGAATATGTTAGCAGCCCAAAAAAGGCCTTAAAATGCATTATAGGCCTCAAAAATGTAAACAAATCTTTGGAGGCCCAAAAAAAGGGTTTGTAGGCATCCTAGACCCCCTAAAGTCCAGAAAATATTGGTGGACCAAAAACTGTGTCAGAGAGCTTTGAATGCCCCAAAACATTTGCAGCCTGAAAGGGGCATTAACCCGCATCCTAGACCACTGAAATTTCCCAAAATATTTTTGGCACGAAAAATGCAATCTACACCCCTGAAAGTTCAGAAAATATTGGCAGCTCAAAAAAATGCCTTAAAATGCATCTAGGCCTTCAAAAATGTTGAAAACCTTGGAGGTCCAAAAAAGGGGTTTACAGGCACCCTAGACCCCCTAAAGTCCAGAAAATGTTGGTGGACCAAAAACGGTGTCAGAGAGCTCTGAATGTCCCAAAAACATTTGCAGCCTGAAAGGGCCATTAACCCGCATCCTAGACCACTGAAATTCCCAAAAATATTTCTGCCACAAAAAATGCATCCTATACCCCTGAAAGCTCAGAATATGTTAGCAGCCCAAAGAAGGCCTTAAAATGCATTTTAGGCCTACAGAAATGTTGAAAACTTTGGAGACCCAAAAAAGGGGTTTACAGGCATCCTAGACCCCCTAAAGTCTAGAAAATATTGGTGGACCAAAAACGGTGTCAGAGAGCTCTGAATGTCCCAAAAACATTTGCAGCCTGAAAGGGGCATTAACCCGCATCCTAGACCACTGAAATTCCCAAAAATATATTTGGCACGAAAAATGCATCCTACACCCCTGAAAGTTCAGAATATGTTAGCAGCCCAAAAAAGGCCTTAAAATGCATTACAGGCCTCAAAAATGTAAACAAATCTTTGGAGGCCCAAAAAAAGGGTTTATAGACATCCTAGACCCCCTAAAGTCCAGAAAATATTGGTGGACCAAAAACGGTGTCAGAGAGCTTTGAATGCCCCAAAACATTTGCAGCCTGAAAGGGGCATTAACCCGCATCCTAGACCACTGAAATTTCCCAAAATATTTTTGGCACGAAAAATGCAATCTACACCCCTGAAAGTTCAGAAAATGTTGGCAGCTAAAAAAAAATGCCTTAAAATGCATCTAGGCCTTCAAAAATGTTGAAAACCTTGGAGGTCCAAAAAAGGGGTTTACAGGCACCCTAGACCCCCTAAAGTCCAGAAAATGTTGGTGGACCAAAAACGTTGTCAGAGAGCTCTGAATGTCCCAAAAACATTTACAGCCTGAAAGGGGCATTAACCCGCATCCTAGACCACTGAAATTCCCAAAAATATTTCTGCCACGAAAAATGCATCCTATACCCCTGAAAGCTCAGAATATGTTAGCAGCCCAAAGAAGGCCTTAAAATGCATTTTAGGCCTACAAACATGTTGAAAACTTTGGAAGCCCAAAAAAGGGGTTTATAGGCATCCTAGACCCCCTAAAGTCCAGAAAATATTGGTGGACCAAAAACGGTGTCAGAGAGCTCTGAATGTCCCAAAAACATTTGCAGGCTGAAAGGGGCATTAACCCGCATCCTAGACCACTGAAATTCCCAAAAATATATTTGGCACGAAAAATGCATCCTACACCCCTGAAAGTTCAGAATATGTTAGCAGCCCAAAAAAGGCCTTAAAATGCATTACAGGCCTCAAAAATGTAAACAAATCTTTGGAGGCCCAAAAAAAGGGTTTATAGGCATCCTAGACCCCCTAAAGTCCAGAAAATATTGGTGGACCAAAAACTGTGTCAGAGAGCTTTGAATGCCCCAAAACATTTGCAGCCTGAAAGGGGCATTAACCCGCATCCTAGACCACTGAAATTCCCAAAAATATTTCTGCCACAAAAAATGCATCCTATACCCCTGAAAGCTCAGAATATGTTAGCAGCCCAAAGAAGGCCTTAAAATGCATTTTAGGCCTACAAAAATGTTGAAAACTTTGGAAGCCCAAAAAAGGGGTTTATAGGCATCCTAGAGCCCCTAAAGTCCAGAAAATGTTGGTGGACCGAAACTGTGTCAGAGAGCTCTGAATGTCCCAAAAACATTTGCAGCCTGAAAGGGGCATTAACCCGCATCCTAGACCACTGAAATTCCCAAAAATATATTTGGCACGAAAAATGCATCCTACACCCCTGAAAGTTCAGAATATGTTAGCAGCCCAAAAAAGGCCTTAAAATGCATTATAGGCCTCAAAAATGTAAACAAATCTTTGGAGGCCCAAAAAAAGGGTTTATAGGCATCCTAGACCCCCTAAAGTCCAGAAAATATTGGTGGACCAAAAACTGTGTCAGAGAGCTTTGAATGCCCCAAAACATTTGCAGCCTGAAAGGGGCATTAACCCGCATCCTAGACCACTGAAATTTCCCAAAATATTTTTGGCACGAAAAATGCAATCTACACCCCTGAAAGTTAAGAAAATGTTGGCAGCTCAAAAAAATGCCTTAAAATGCATCTAGGCCTTCAAAAATGTTGAAAACCTTGGAGGTCCAAAAAAGGGGTTTACAGGCACCCTAGACCCCCTAAAGTCCAGAAAATGTTGGTGGACCAAAAACGGTGTCAGAGAGCTCTGAATGTCCCAAAAACATTTTCAGCCTGAAAGGGGCATTAACCCGCATCCTAGACCACTGAAATTCCCAAAAATATTTCTGCCACGAAAAATGCATCCTATACCCCTTAAAGCTCAGAATATGTTAGCAGCCCAAAGAAGGCCTTAAAATGCATTTTAGGCCTACAAAAATGTTGAAAACTTTGGAAGCCCAAAAAAGGGGTTTATAGGCATCCTAGAGCCCCTAAAGTCCAGAAAATGTTGGTGGACCAAAAACTGTGTCAGAGAGCTCTGAATGTCCCAAAAACATTTGCAGCCTGAAAGGGGCATTAACCCGCATCCTAGACCACTGAAATTCCCAAAAATATATTTGGCACGAAAAATGCATCCTACACCCCTGAAAGTTCAGAATATGTTAGCAGCCCAAAAAAGGCCTTAAAATGCATTATAGGCCTCAAAAATGTAAACAAATCTTTGAAGGCCCAAAAAAAGGGTTTATAGGCATCCTAGACCCCCTACAGTCCAGAAAATATTGGTGGACCAAAAACTGTGTCAGAGAGCTTTGAATGCCCCAAAACATGTGCAGCCTGAAAGGGGCATTAACCCGCATCCTAGACCACTGAAATTTCCCAAAATATTTTTGGCACGAAAAATGCAATCTACACCCCTGAAAGTTCAGAAAATGTTGGCAGCTCAAAAAAATGCCTTAAAATGCATCTAGGCCTTCAAAAATGTTGAAAACCTTGGAGGTCCAAAAAAGGGGTTTACAGGCACCCTAGACCCCCTAAAGTCCAGAAAATGTTGGTGGACCAAAAACGGTGTCAGAGAGCTCTGAATGTCCCAAAAACATTTGCAGCCTGAAAGGGCCATTAACCCGCATCCTAGACCACTGAAATTCCCAAAAATATTTCTGCCACAAAAAATGCATCCTATACCCCTGAAAGCTCAGAATATGTTAGCAGCCCAAAGAAGGCCTTAAGATGCATTTTAGGCCTACAGAAATGTTGAAAACTTTGGAGACCCAAAAAAGGGGTTTACAGGCATCCTAGACCCCCTAAAGTCCAGAAAATATTGGTGGACCAAAAACGGTGTCAGAGAGCTCTGAATGTCCCAAAAACATTTGCAGCCTGAAAGGGGCATTAACCCGCATCCTAGACCACTGAAATTCCCAAAAATATATTTGGCACGAAAAATGCATCCTACACCCCTGAAAGTTCAGAATATGTTAGCAGCCCAAAAAAGGCCTTAAAATGCATTACAGGCCTCAAAAATGTAAACAAATCTTTGGAGGCCCAAAAAAAGGGTTTATAGGCATCCTAGACCCCCTAAAGTCCAGAAAATATTGGTGGACCAAAAACTGTGTCAGAGAGCTTTGAATGCCCCAAAACATTTGCAGCCTGAAAGGGGCATTAACCCGCATCCTAGACCACTGAAATTTCCCAAAATATTTTTGGCACGAAAAATGCATTCTACACCCCTGAAAGTTCAGAAAATGTTGGCAGCTCAAAAAAATGCCTTAAAATGCATCTAGGCCTTCAAAAATGTTTAAAACCTTGGAGGTCCAAAAAAGGGGTTTACATGCACCCTAGACCCCCTAAAGTCCAGAAAATGTTGGTGGACCAAAAACGGTGTCAGAGAGCTCTGAATGTCCCAAAAACATTTGCAGCCTGAAAGGGGCATTAACCCGCATCCTAGACCACTGAAATTCCCAAAAATATTTCTGCCACAAAAAATGCATCCTATACCCCTGAAAGCTCAGAATATGTTAGCAGCCCAAAGAAGGCCTTAAAATGCATTTTAGGCCTACAAAAATGTTGAAAACTTTGGAAGCCCAAAAAAGGGGTTTATAGGCATCCTAGAGCCCCTAAAGTCCAGAAAATGTTGGTGGACCAAAAACTGTGTCAGAGAGCTCTGAATGTCCCAAAAACATTTGCAGCCTGAAAGGGGCATTAACCCGCATCCTAGACCACTGAAATTCCCAAAAATATATTTGGCACGAAAAATGCATCCTACACCCCTGAAAGTTCAGAATATGTTAGCAGCCCAAAAAAGGCCTTAAAATGCATTATAGGCCTCAAAAATGTAAACAAATCTTTGGAGGCCCAAAAAAAGGGTTTATAGGCATCCTAGACCCCCTAAAGTCCAGAAAATATTGGTGGACCAAAAACTGTGTCAGAGAGCTTTGAATGCCCCAAAACATTTGCAGCCTGAAAGGGGCATTAACACGCATCCTAGACCACTGAAATTTCCCAAAATATTTTTGGCACGAAAAATGCAATCTACACCCCTGAAAGTTCAGAAAATGTTGGCAGCTCAAAACAAATGCCTTAAAATGCATCTTAGGTCTTCAAAAATGTTGAAAACATTGGAGACCCAAAAAAGGGGTTTACAGGCATCCTAGACCCCCTAAAGTCTAGAAAATATTGGTGGACCAAAAACTGTGTCAGAGAGCTTTGAATGTCCCAAAACATTTGCAGCCTGACTAGACCACTGAAATTCCCAGAAATATTTTTGGCACGAAAAAATCATCCTACACCCCTGAAAGTTCAGAATATGTTAGCAGCCCAAAAAAGGCATTAAAATGCATTTTAGACCTTCAAAAATGTTGAAAACTTTGGAGACCCAAAAAGGGGTTTACAGGCATCCTAGATCCCCTAAAGTCCAGAAAATATTGGTGGACCTAAAACTGTGTTAGAGAGCTTTGAATGTCCCAAAAACATTTGCAGCCTGAAAGGGGCATTAACCCGCATCCTAGACCACTGAAATTGCCAAAAATATTTTTGGCCCGAAAAATGCATCCTACACCCCTGAAAGTTCAGAATATGTTAGCAGCCCAAAAAAGGCCTTAAAATGCATTATAGGCCTGCAAAAATGTAAAAAAAAAACTTTGGAGGCCCAAAAAAGGGGTTATTGCCATCCAAGAGCCCCTAAAGTCCAGAGAATGTTGGTGGACCAAATATGGTGTCAGAGAGTTCTGAATTTCCCAAAAACATTTGCAGCCTAAAAGGGGCATTAACCCGCATCCTAGACCACTGAAATTCCCAAAAATATTTTTGGCACGGAAAATGCATCCTACACCCCTGAAAGTTCAGAAAATGTTGGCAGCTCAAAACAAATGCCTTAAAATGCATTTTAGGCCTTCAAAATGTTGAAAACTTTGGAGACCCAAAAAAGGGGTTTACAGGCCTCCTAGACCCCTAAAGTCCAGAAAATGATGGTGGACTAAAAATGGTGTCAGATTGCTCTGAATGTCCCAAAAATATTTGCAGCCTGAAAGGGACATTAACCCGCATCCTAGACCACTGAAATTCCCAAAAATATTTTTGGCACGAAAAATGCATCTTACACCCCTTAAAGTTCTGAAACTGTTGGCAGCAAAAAAAAGGCCTTAAAATGCATCTTATGCCTTCAAAAATGATGAAAACTTTGGAGGCCCAAAAATGGAGTTCACAGGCCTTCTAGACCCCTAAAGTCCAGAAAATGATTGTGGACTAAAAATGGTGTCAGAGAGCTCTGAATGTCCCAAAAACATTTGCAGCCTGAAAGGGGCATTAACCCGCATCCTAGACCACTGAAATTTCCCGAAATATTTTTGGCATGAAAAATGCATCCTACACCCCTGAAAGTTCAGAAAATGTTGTCAGCTCAAAGAACGCCTCAAAAAATGCATTTTCGGCCTACAAAAATGTTCAAAACTTTGGAGGCCCAAAAAAGGGGTTATTGCCATCCAAGAGCCCCTAAAGTCCAGAGAATGTTGGTGGACCAAATATGGTGTCAGAGAGTTCTGAATGTCCCAAAAACATTTGCAGCCTAAAAGGGGCATTAACCCGCATCCTAGACCACTGAAATTCCCAAAAATATTTTTGGCACGGAAAATGCATCCTACACCCCTGAAAGTTCAGAATATGTTAGCAGCCCAAAAAAGGCCTTAAAATGCATTATAGGCCTGCAAAAATGTAAACAAATCTTTGGAGGCCCAAAAAAAGGGTTTATAGGCATCCTAGACCCCCTAAAGTCCAGAAAATATTGGTGGACCAAAAACTGTGTCAGAGAGCTTTGAATGCCCCAAAACATTTGCAGCCTGAAAGGGGCATTAACCCGCATCCTAGACCACTGAAATTTCCCAAAATATTTTTGGCACGAAAAATGCATTCTACACCCCTGAAAGTTCAGAAAATGTTGGCAGCTCAAAAAAATGCCTTAAAATGCATCTAGGCCTTCAAAAATGTTTAAAACCTTGGAGGTCCAAAAAAGGGGTTTACATGCACCCTAGACCCCCTAAAGTCCAGAAAATGTTGGTGGACCAAAAACGGTGTCAGAGAGCTCTGAATGTCCCAAAAACATTTGCAGCCTGAAAGGGGCATTAACCCGCATCCTAGACCACTGAAATTCCCAAAAATATTTCTGCCACAAAAAATGCATCCTATACCCCTGAAAGCTCAGAATATGTTAGCAGCCCAAAGAAGGCCTTAAAATGCATTTTAGGCCTACAAAAATGTTGAAAACTTTGGAAGCCCAAAAAAGGGGTTTATAGGCATCCTAGAGCCCCTAAAGTCCAGAAAATGTTGGTGGACCAAAAACTGTGTCAGAGAGCTCTGAATGTCCCAAAAACATTTGCAGCCTGAAAGGGGCATTAACCCGCATCCTAGACCACTGAAATTCCCAAAAATATATTTGGCACGAAAAATGCATCCTACACCCCTGAAAGTTCAGAATATGTTAGCAGCCCAAAAAAGGCCTTAAAATGCATTATAGGCCTCAAAAATGTAAACAAATCTTTGGAGGCCCAAAAAAAGGGTTTATAGGCATCCTAGACCCCCTAAAGTCCAGAAAATATTGGTGGACCAAAAACTGTGTCAGAGAGCTTTGAATGCCCCAAAACATTTGCAGCCTGAAAGGGGCATTAACACGCATCCTAGACCACTGAAATTTCCCAAAATATTTTTGGCACGAAAAATGCAATCTACACCCCTGAAAGTTCAGAAAATGTTGGCAGCTCAAAACAAATGCCTTAAAATGCATCTTAGGTCTTCAAAAATGTTGAAAACATTGGAGACCCAAAAAAGGGGTTTACAGGCATCCTAGACCCCCTAAAGTCTAGAAAATATTGGTGGACCAAAAACTGTGTCAGAGAGCTTTGAATGTCCCAAAACATTTGCAGCCTGACTAGACCACTGAAATTCCCAGAAATATTTTTGGCACGAAAAAATCATCCTACACCCCTGAAAGTTCAGAATATGTTAGCAGCCCAAAAAAGGCATTAAAATGCATTTTAGACCTTCAAAAATGTTGAAAACTTTGGAGACCCAAAAAGGGGTTTACAGGCATCCTAGATCCCCTAAAGTCCAGAAAATATTGGTGGACCTAAAACTGTGTTAGAGAGCTTTGAATGTCCCAAAAACATTTGCAGCCTGAAAGGGGCATTAACCCGCATCCTAGACCACTGAAATTGCCAAAAATATTTTTGGCCCGAAAAATGCATCCTACACCCCTGAAAGTTCAGAATATGTTAGCAGCCCAAAAAAGGCCTTAAAATGCATTATAGGCCTGCAAAAATGTAAAAAAAAAACTTTGGAGGCCCAAAAAAGGGGTTATTGCCATCCAAGAGCCCCTAAAGTCCAGAGAATGTTGGTGGACCAAATATGGTGTCAGAGAGTTCTGAATTTCCCAAAAACATTTGCAGCCTAAAAGGGGCATTAACCCGCATCCTAGACCACTGAAATTCCCAAAAATATTTTTGGCACGGAAAATGCATCCTACACCCCTGAAAGTTCAGAAAATGTTGGCAGCTCAAAACAAATGCCTTAAAATGCATTTTAGGCCTTCAAAATGTTGAAAACTTTGGAGACCCAAAAAAGGGGTTTAAAGGCCTCCTAGACCCCTAAAGTCCAGAAAATGATGGTGGACTAAAAATGGTGTCAGATTGCTCTGAATGTCCCAAAAATATTTGCAGCCTGAAAGGGACATTAACCCGCATCCTAGACCACTGAAATTCCCAAAAATATTTTTGGCACGAAAAATGCATCCTACACCCCTTAAAGTTCTGAAACTGTTGGCAGCAAAAAAAAGGCCTTAAAATGCATCTTATGCCTTCAAAAATGATGAAAACTTTGGAGGCCCAAAAATGGAGTTCACAGGCCTTCTAGACCCCTAAAGTCCAGAAAATGATTGTGGACTAAAAATGGTGTCAGAGAGCTCTGAATGTCCCAAAAACATTTGCAGCCTGAAAGGGGCATTAACCCGCATCCTAGACCACTGAAATTTCCCGAAATATTTTTGGCATGAAAAATGCATCCTACACCCCTGAAAGTTCAGAAAATGTTGTCAGCTCAAAGAACGCCTCAAAAAATGCATTTTCGGCCTACAAAAATGTTCAAAACTTTGGAGGCCCAAAAAAGGGGTTATTGCCATCCAAGAGCCCCTAAAGTCCAGAGAATGTTGGTGGACCAAATATGGTGTCAGAGAGTTCTGAATGTCCCAAAAACATTTGCAGCCTAAAAGGGGCATTAACCCGCATCCTAGACCACTGAAATTCCCAAAAATATTTTTGGCACGAAAAATGCATCCTACACCCCTTAAAGTTCTGAAACTGTTGGCAGCAAAAAAAAGGCCTTAAAATGCATCTTATGCCTTCAAAAATGATGAAAACTTTGGAGGCCCAAAAATGGAGTTCACAGGCCTTCTAGACCCCTAAAGTCCAGAAAATGATTGTGGACTAAAAATGGTGTCAGAGAGCTCTGAATGTCCCAAAAACATTTGCAGCCTGAAAGGGGCATTAACCCGCATCCTAGACCACTGAAATTTCCCGAAATATTTTTGGCATGAAAAATGCATCCTACACCCCTGAAAGTTCAGAAAATGTTGTCAGCTCAAAGAACGCCTCAAAAAATGCATTTTCGGCCTACAAAAATGTTCAAAACTTTGGAGGCCCAAAAAAGGGGTTATTGCCATCCAAGAGCCCCTAAAGTCCAGAGAATGTTGGTGGACCAAATATGGTGTCAGAGAGTTCTGAATGTCCCAAAAATATTTGCAGCCTGAAAGGGACATTAACCCGCATCCTAGACCACTGAAATTCCCAAAAATATTTTTGGCACGGAAAATGCATCCTACACCCCTGAAAGTTCAGAATATGTTAGCAGCCCAAAAAAGGCCTTAAAATGCATTATAGGCCTGCAAAAATGTAAAAAAAAAACCTTTGGAGGCCCAAAAAAGTGGTTTACAGGCATGCTAGACCCCCTAAAGTCCAGAAAATATTGGTGGACCAAAAACTGTGTCAGAGAGCTTTAAATGTTCCAAATCATTTGCAGCCTGAAAGGGGCATTAACCCGCATCCTAGACCACTGAAATTCCCAAAAATATTTTTGGCACGAAAAATGCATCCTACACCCATGAAAGTTCAGAATATGTTAGCAGCCCAAAAAAGGCCTTAAAATGCATTATAGGCCTGCAAAAATGTAAAAAAAACTTTGGAGACCCAAAAAAGGGGTTTACAGGCATTCTAGACCCCCTAAAGTCCAGAAAATATTGGTGGACCAAAAACTGTGTCAGAGAGCTTTGAATGTCCCAAAACATTTGCAGCCTGAAAGGGGCATTAACCCGCTGACTAGACCACTCAAATTCCCAAAAATATTTTTGGCACAAAAAATGCATCCTACACCCCTGAAAGTTCTGAAACTGTTGGCAGCACAAAAAAGGCCTTAAAATGCATCTTATGCCTTCAAAAATGATGAAAACTTTGGAGGCCAAAAAATGGAGTTTACAGGCCTCCTAGACCCCTAAAGTCCAGAAAATGTTGGTGGACCAAAAATGGTGTCAGAGAGCTCTGAATGTCCCAAAAACATTTGCAGCCTGAAAGGGGCATTAACCCACATCCTAGACCACTAAAATTTCCCAAAATATTTTTGGCACGAAAAATGCATCCTACACCCCTGAAAGTTCAGAAAATGTTGGCAGCTCAAAAAAATGCCTTAAAATGCATCTTAGGCCTTCAAAAATGTTGAAAACTTTGGAGGCCCAAAAAAGGGGTTTATAGTCATCCTAGACCCCCTGAAGTCCAGAAAATATTGGTGGACTAAAACCTGTGTCAGAGAGCTTTGAATGCCCCAAAACATTTGCAGCCTGAAAGGGGCATTAACCCGCATCCTAGACCACTGAAATTTCCCAAAATATTTTTGGCACGAAAAATGCATCCTACACCCCTGAAAGTTCAGAAAATGTTGGCAGCTCAAAAAAATGCCTTAAAATGCATACTAGGCCTTCAAAAATGTTGAAAACTTTGGAGGCCCAAAAACAGGCTTTACAGGCACCCTAGACCCCCTAAAGTCCAGAACATGTTGGTGGACCAAAAACGGTGGTAGAGAGCTCTGAATGTTCCAAAAACATTTGCAGCCTGAAAGGGGCATTAACCCGCATCCTAGACCACTGAAATTCCCAAAAATATTTCTGCCACGAAAAATGCATCCTATACCCCTGAAAGCTCAGAATATGTTAGCAGCCCAAAGAAGGCCTTAAAATGCATTTTAGGCCTAAAAAAATGTTGAAAACTTTGGACGCCCAAAAACGGGGTTTATAGGCACCCTAGAGCCCCTAAAGTCCAGAAAATGTTGGTGGACCAAAAACTGTGTCAGAGATCTCTGAATGTCCCAAAAACATTTGCAGACTTAAAGATGCATTAACCCGCATCCTAGACCACTGAAATTCCCAGAAATATTTTTGGCACGAAAAATGCATCCTACACCCCTGAAAGTTTAGAAAATGTTGGCAGCCCAAAAAAGGCATTAAAATGCATTTTAGACCTCCAAAAATGTTGAAAACTTTGGAGACCCAAAAAAGGGGTTTACAGGCATCCTAGACCCCTTTAAAGTCCAGAAAATATTGGTGGACTAAAACCTGTGTCAGAGAGCTTAGAATGTCCCAAAAACATTTGCAGCCTGAAAGGGGCATTATCCCGCATGCTAGACCACTGAAATCTCCCAAAATATTTTTGGCACGGAAAATGCATCCTACACCCCTGAAAGTTCAGAATATGTTAGCAGCCAAAAAAAGGGATTAAAATGCATTTTAGGCCTAAAAAAATGTTGAAAACTTTGGAAGCCCAAAAAAGAGGTTTATAAGCATCCTAGAGCCCCTAAAGTCCAGAAAATATTGGTGGACCAAAAACTGTGTCAGAGATCTCTGAATGTCCCAAAAACATTTGCAGACTTAAAGATGCATTAACCCGCATCCTAGACCACTGAAATTCCCAGAAATATTTTTGGCACGAAAAATGCATCCTACACCCCTGAAAGTTCAGAAAATGTTGGCAGCCCAAAAACGGCCTTAAAATGCATTTTAGGCCTCCAAAAATGTTGAACACTTTGGAGGCCCAGAAAAGAGGTTTACAGGCATCCTAGACCCCCTAAAGTCCAGAAAATATTGGTGGACTAAAACCTGTGTCAGAGAGCTTTGAATGCCCCAAAACATTTGCAGCCTGAAAGGGGCATTAACCCGCATCCTAGACCACTGAAATTTCCCAAAATATTTTTGGCACGAAAAATGCATCCTACACCCCTGAAAGTTCTGAAACTGTTGGCAGCAAAAAAACGGCCTTAAAATGCATCTTATGCCTTCAAAAATGATGAAAACTTTGGAGGCCCAAAAATGGAGTTTACAGGCCTTCTAGACCCCTAAAGTCCAGAAAATGATGGTGGACTAAAAATGGTGTCAGAGAGCTCTGAATGTCCCAAAAACATGTGCAGCCTAAAAGGGGCATTAACCCGCATCCTAGACCACTGAAATTCCCAAAAATATTTTTGGCACGGAAAATGCATCCTACACCCCTGAAAGTTCAGAAAATGTTGGCAGCTCAAAACAAATGCCTTAAAATGCATTTTAGGCCTTCAAAATGTTGAAAACTTTGGAGACCCAAAAAAGGGGTTTACAGGCCTCCTAGACCCCTAAAGTCCAGAAAATGATGGTGGACTAAAAATGGTGTCAGATTGCTCTGAATGTCCCAAAAACATTTGCAGCCTGAAAGGGACATTAACCCGCATCCTAGACCACTGAAATTCCCAAAAATATTTTTGGCACGAAAAATGCATCCTACACCCCTTAAAGTTCTGAAACTGTTGGCAGCAAAAAAAAGGCCTTAAAATGCATCTTATGCCTTCAAAAATGATGAAAACTTTGGAGGCCCAAAAATGGAGTTCACAGGCCTTCTAGACCCCTAAAGTCCAGAAAATGATTGTGGACTAAAAATGGTGTCAGAGAGCTCTGAATGTCCCAAAAACATTTGCAGCCTGAAAGGGGCATTAACCCGCATCCTAGACCACTGAAATTTCCTGAAATATTTTTGGCATGAAAAATGCATCCTACACCCCTGAAAGTTCAGAAAATGTTGTCAGCTCAAAGAACGCCTCAAAAAATGCATTTTCGGCCTACAAAAATGTTCAAAACTTTGGAGGCCCAAAAAAGGGGTTATTGCCATCCAAGAGCCCCTAAAGTCCAGAGAATGTTGGTGGACCAAATATGGTGTCAGAGAGTTCTGAATGTCCCAAAAACATTTGCAGCCTAAAAGGGGCATTAACCCGCATCCTAGACCACTGAAATTCCCAAAAATATTTTTGGCACGGAAAATGCATCCTACACCCCTGAAAGTTCAGAATATGTTAGCAGCCCAAAAAAGGCCTTAAAATGCATTATAGGCCTGCAAAAATGTAAAAAAAAAACCTTTGGAGGCCCAAAAAAGGGGTTTACAGGCATGCTAGACCCCCTAAAGTCCAGAAAATATTGGTGGACCAAAAACTGTGTCAGAGAGCTTTAAATGTTCCAAATCATTTGCAGCCTGAAAGGGGCATTAACCCGCATCCTAGACCACTGAAATTCCCAAAAATATTTTTGGCACGAAAAATGCATCCTACACCCATGAAAGTTCAGAATATGTTAGCAGCCCAAAAAAGGCCTTAAAATGCATTATAGGCCTGCAAAAATGTAAAAAAAACTTTGGAGACCCAAAAAAGGGGTTTACAGGCATTCTAGACCCCCTAAAGTCCAGAAAATATTGGTGGACCAAAAACTGTGTCAGAGAGCTTTGAATGTCCCAAAACATTTGCAGCCTGAAAGGGGCATTAACCCGCTGACTAGACCACTCAAATTCCCAAAAATATTTTTGGCACAAAAAATGCATCCTACACCCCTGAAAGTTCTGAAACTGTTGGCAGCACAAAAAAGGCCTTAAAATGCATCTTATGCCTTCAAAAATGATGAAAACTTTGGAGGCCAAAAAATGGAGTTTACAGGCCTCCTAGACCCCTAAAGTCCAGAAAATGTTGGTGGACCAAAAATGGTGTCAGAGAGCTCTGAATGTCCCAAAAACATTTGCAGCCTGAAAGGGGCATTAACCCACATCCTAGACCACTAAAATTTCCCAAAATATTTTTGGCACGAAAAATGCATCCTACACCCCTGAAAGTTCAGAAAATGTTGGCAGCTCAAAAAAATGCCTTAAAATGCATCTTAGGCCTTCAAAAATGTTGAAAACTTTGGAGGCCCAAAAAAGGGGTTTATAGTCATCCTAGACCCCCTGAAGTCCAGAAAATATTGGTGGACTAAAACCTGTGTCAGAGAGCTTTGAATGCCCCAAAACATTTGCAGCCTGAAAGGGGCATTAACCCGCATCCTAGACCACTGAAATTTCCCAAAATATTTTTGGCACGAAAAATGCATCCTACACCCCTGAAAGTTCAGAAAATGTTGGCAGCTCAAAAAAATGCCTTAAAATGCATCTTAGGCCTTCAAAAATGTTGAAAACTTTGGAGGCCCAAAAACAGGCTTTACAGGCACCCTAGACCCCCTAAAGTCCAGAACATGTTGGTGGACCAAAAACGGTGGTAGAGAGCTCTGAATGTTCCAAAAACATTTGCAGCCTGAAAGGGGCATTAACCCGCATCCTAGACCACTGAAATTCCCAAAAATATTTCTGCCACGAAAAATGCATCCTATACCCCTGAAAGCTCAGAATATGTTAGCAGCCCAAAGAAGGCCTTAAAATGCATTTTAGGCCTAAAAAAATGTTGAAAACTTTGGACGCCCAAAAACGGGGTTTATAGGCACCCTAGAGCCCCTAAAGTCCAGAAAATGTTGGTGGACCAAAAACTGTGTCAGAGATCTCTGAATGTCCCAAAAACATTTGCAGACTTAAAGATGCATTAACCCGCATCCTAGACCACTGAAATTCCCAGAAATATTTTTGGCACGAAAAATGCATCCTACACCCCTGAAAGTTTAGAAAATGTTGGCAGCCCAAAAAAGGCATTAAAATGCATTTTAGACCTCCAAAAATGTTGAAAACTTTGGAGACCCAAAAAAGGGGTTTACAGGCATCCTAGACCCCCTAAAGTCCAGAAAATATTGGTGGACCAAAAACTGTGTCAGAGAGCTTAGAATGTCCCAAAAACATTTGCAGCCTGAAAGGGGCATTATCCCGCATGCTAGACCACTGAAATTTCCCAAAATATTTTTGGCACGGAAAATGCATCCTACACCCCTGAAAGTTCAGAATATGTTAGCAGCCAAAAAAAGGGATTAAAATGCATTTTAGGCCTAAAAAAATGTTGAAAACTTTGGAAGCCCAAAAAAGAGGTTTATAAGCATCCTAGAGCCCCTAAAGTCCAGAAAATATTGGTGGACCAAAAACTGTGTCAGAGATCTCTGAATGTCCCAAAAACATTTGCAGACTTAAAGATGCATTAACCCGCATCCTAGACCACTGAAATTCCCAGAAATATTTTTGGCACGAAAAATGCATCCTACACCCCTGAAAGTTCAGAAAATGTTGGCAGCCCAAAAACGGCCTTAAAATGCATTTTAGGCCTCCAAAAATGTTGAACACTTTGGAGGCCCAGAAAAGAGGTTTACAGGCATCCTAGACCCCCTAAAGTCCAGAAAATATTGGTGGACTAAAACCTGTGTCAGAGAGCTTTGAATGCCCCAAAACATTTGCAGCCTGAAAGGGGCATTAACCCGCATCCTAGACCACTGAAATTTCCCAAAATATTTTTGGCACGAAAAATGCATCCTACACCCCTGAAAGTTCTGAAACTGTTGGCAGCAAAAAAACGGCCTTAAAATGCATCTTATGCCTTCAAAAATGATGAAAACTTTGGAGGCCCAAAAATGGAGTTTACAGGCCTTCTAGACCCCTAAAGTCCAGAAAATGATGGTGGACTAAAAATGGTGTCAGAGAGCTCTGAATGTCCCAAAAACATGTGCAGCCTGAAAGGGGCATTAACCCGCATCCTAGACCACTGAAATTCCCAAAAATATTTTTGGCACGGAAAATGCATCCTACACCCCTGAAAGTTCAGAAAATGTTGGCAGCTCAAAACAAATGCCTTAAAATGCATTTTAGGCCTTCAAAAATGTTGGAAACTTTGGAGACCCAAAAAAGGGGTTTACAGGCATCCTAGATCCCCTAAAGTCCAGAAACTATTGGTGGACCAAAAACTGTGTCAGAGAGCTTTTGAATGTCCCAAAAACATGTGCAGCCTGAAAGGGGCATTGACCCGCATCCTAGACCACTGAAATTGCCAAAAATATTTTTGGCATGAAAAATGCAGTCTACACCCCTGAAAGTTCAGAATATGTTAGCAGCCCAAGAAAGGCCTTAAAATGCATTATAGGCCTGCAAAAATGTAAGAAAAAAACCTTTGGAGGCCCAAAAAGGGGGTTTACAGGCATGCTAGACCCCCTAAAGTCCAGAAAATATTGGTGGACCAAAAACTGTGTCAGAGAGCTTTAAATGTTCCAAATCATTTGCAGCCTGAAATGGGCATTAACCCGCATCCTAGACCACTGAAATTCCCAAAAATATTTTTGGCACGAAAAATGCATCCTACACCCATGAAAGTTCAGAATATGTTAGCAGCCCAAAAAAGGCCTTAAAATGCATTATAGGCCTGCAAAAATGTAAAAAAAAACTTTGGAGACCCAAAAAAGGGGTTTACAGGCATTCTAGACCCCCTAAAGTCCAGAAAATATTGGTGGACCAAAAACTGTGTCAGAGAGCTTTGAATGTCCCAAAACATTTGCAGCCTGAAAGGGGCATTAACCCGCTGACTAGACCACTCAAATTCCCAAAAATATTTTTGGCACAAAAAATGCATCCTACACCCCTGAAAGTTCTGAAACTGTTGGCAGCACAAAAAAGGCCTTAAAATGCATCTTATGCCTTCAAAAATGATGAAAACTTTGGAGGCCCAAAAATGGAGTTTACAGGCCTCCTAGACCCCTAAAGTCCAGAAAATGTTGGTGGACCAAAAATGGTGTCAGAGAGCTCTGAATGTCCCAAAAACATTTGCAGCCTGAAAGGGGCATTAACCCGCATCCTAGACCACTAAAATTTCCCAAAATATTTTTGGCACGAAAAATGCATCCTACACCCCTGAAAGTTCAGAAAATGTTGGCAGCTCAAAAAAATGCCTTAAAAAGCATCTTAGGCCTTCAAAAATGTTGAAAACTTTGGAGTCCCAAAAAAGGGGTTTACAGGCATCCTAGATCCCCTAAAGTCCAGAAAATATTGGTGGACCAAAAACTTTGTCAGAGAACTTTGAATGTCCCAAAACATTTGCAGCCTGAAAGGGGCATTAACCCGCATCCTAGACCACTGAAATTCCCAAAATATTTTTGGCACGAAAAATGCATCCTACACCCCTGAAAGTTCAGAAAATGTTGGCAGCTCAAAAAAATGCCTTAAAAAGCATCTTAGGCCTTCAAAAATGTTGAAAACTTTGGAGTCCCAAAAAAGGGGTTTACAGGCATCCTAGAGCCCCTAAAGTCCAGAAAATGTTGGTGGACCAAAAACTGTGTCAGAGAGCTCTGAATGTCCCAAAAACATTTGCAGACTTAAAGATGCATTAACCCGAATCCTAGACCGCTGAAATTCCCAGAAATATTTTTGGCACGAAAAATGCATCCTACACCCCTGAAAGTTCAGAAAATGTTGGCAGCTCAAAAAAGGCATTAAAATGCATTTTAGACCTGCAAAAATGTTGAAAACTTTGGAGGCCCAAAAAAGGGGTTTACAGGCATCCTAGACCCACTAAAGTCCAGAGAATGTTGGTGGACCAAATATAGTGTCAGAGAGCTCTGAATGGCCCAAAAACATTTGCAGCCTGAAAGGGGCATTAACCCACATCCTAGACCACTGAAATTCCCAAAACTATTTGTGTCACGGAAAATGCATCCTACACCCCTGAAAGTTCAGAAAATTTTGGCAGCTCAAAACAAATGCCTTAAAATGCATTTTAGGCCTTCAAAAATGTTGAAAACTTTGGAGACCCAAAAAAGGGGTTTACAGGCATCCTAGACCCTCTAAAGTCCAGAAAATATTGGTGGACCAAAAACTGTGTCAGAGAGCTTTGAATGTCCCAAAAACATTTGCAGCCTGAAAGGGGCATTAACCTGCATCCTAGACCACTGAAATTCCCAAAAATATTTTTGGCACGAAAAATGCATCCTACACCCCTGAAAGTTCAGAATATGTTAGCAGCCCAAAAAAGGCCTTAAAATGCATTATAGGCCTGCACAAATGTAAAAAAAAATCTTTGGAGGCCCAAAAAAGGGGTTTATAGTCATCCTAGACCCCCTGAAGTCCAGAAAATATTGGTGGACTAAAACCTGTGTCAGAGAGCTTTGAATGCCCCAAAACATTTGCAGCCTGAAAGGGGCATTAACCCGCATCCTAGACCACTGAAATTTCCCAAAATATTTTTGGCACGAAAAATGCATCCTACACCCCTGAAAGTTCAGAAAATGTTGGCAGCTCAAAAAAATGCCTTAAAATGCATCTTAGGCCTTCAAAAATGTTGAAAACTTTGGAGGCCCAAAAACAGGCTTTACAGGCACCCTAGACCCCCTAAAGTCCAGAACATGTTGGTGGACCAAAAACGGTGGTAGAGAGCTCTGAATGTTCCAAAAACATTTGCAGCCTGAAAGGGGCATTAACCCGCATCCTAGACCACTGAAATTCCCAAAAATATTTCTGCCACGAAAAATGCATCCTATACCCCTGAAAGCTCAGAATATGTTAGCAGCCCAAAGAAGGCCTTAAAATGCATTTTAGGCCTAAATAAATGTTGAAAACTTTGGACGCCCAAAAACGGGGTTTATAGGCACCCTAGAGCCCCTAAAGTCCAGAAAATGTTGGTGGACCAAAAACTGTGTCAGAGATCTCTGAATGTCCCAAAAACATTTGCAGACTTAAAGATGCATTAACCCGCATCCTAGACCACTGAAATTCCCAGAAATATTTTTGGCACGAAAAATGCATCCTACACCCCTGAAAGTTTAGAAAATGTTGGCAGCCCAAAAAAGGCATTAAAATGCATTTTAGACCTCCAAAAATGTTGAAAACTTTGGAGACCCAAAAAAGGGGTTTACAGGCATCCTAGACCCCCTAAAGTCCAGAAAATATTGGTGGACCAAAAACTGTGTCAGAGAGCTTAGAATGTCCCAAAAACATTTGCAGCCTGAAAGGGGCATTATCCCGCATGCTAGACCACTGAAATTTCCCAAAATATTTTTGGCACGGAAAATGCATCCTACACCCCTGAAAGTTCAGAATATGTTAGCAGCCAAAAAAAGGGATTAAAATGCATTTTAGGCCTAAAAAAATGTTGAAAACTTTGGAAGCCCAAAAAAGAGGTTTATAAGCATCCTAGAGCCCCTAAAGTCCAGAAAATATTGGTGGACCAAAAACTGTGTCAGAGATCTCTGAATGTCCCAAAAACATTTGCAGACTTAAAGATGCATTAACCCGCATCCTAGACCACTGAAATTCCCAGAAATATTTTTGGCACGAAAAATGCATCCTACACCCCTGAAAGTTCAGAAAATGTTGGCAGCCCAAAAACGGCCTTAAAATGCATTTTAGGCCTCCAAAAATGTTGAACACTTTGGAGGCCCAGAAAAGAGGTTTACAGGCATCCTAGACCCCCTAAAGTCCAGAAAATATTGGTGGACTAAAACCTGTGTCAGAGAGCTTTGAATGCCCCAAAACATTTGCAGCCTGAAAGGGGCATTAACCCGCATCCTAGACCACTGAAATTTCCCAAAATATTTTTGGCACGAAAAATGCATCCTACACCCCTGAAAGTTCTGAAACTGTTGGCAGCAAAAAAACGGCCTTAAAATGCATCTTATGCCTTCAAAAATGATGAAAACTTTGGAGGCCCAAAAATGGAGTTTACAGGCCTTCTAGACCCCTAAAGTCCAGAAAATGATGGTGGACTAAAAATGGTGTCAGAGAGCTCTGAATGTCCCAAAAACATGTGCAGCCTGAAAGGGGCATTAACCCGCATCCTAGACCACTAAAATTCCCAAAAATATTTTTGGCACGGAAAATGCATCCTACACCCCTGAAAGTTCAGAAAATGTTGGCAGCTCAAAACAAATGCCTTAAATGCATTTTAGGCCTTCAAAAATGTTGGAAACTTTGGAGACCCAAAAAAGGGGTTTACAGGCATCCTAGATCCCCTAAAGTCCAGAAACTATTGGTGGACCAAAAACTTTGTCAGAGAACTTTGAATGTCCCAAAACATTTGCAGCCTGAAAGGGGCATTAACCCGCATCCTAGACCACTGAAATTCCCAAAAATATTTCTGCCACGAAAAATGCATCCTATACCCCTGAAAGCTCAGAATATGTTAGCAGCCCAAAGAAGGCCTTAAAATGCATTTTAGGCCTAAAAAAATGTTGAAAACTTTGGACGCCCAAAAACGGGGTTTATAGGCACCCTAGAGCCCCTAAAGTCCAGAAAATGTTGGTGGACCAAAAACTGTGTCAGAGATCTCTGAATGTCCCAAAAACATTTGCAGACTTAAAGATGCATTAACCCGCATCCTAGACCACTGAAATTCCCAGAAATATTTTTGGCACGAAAAATGCCTCCTACACCCCTGAAAGTTTAGAAAATGTTGGCAGCCCAAAAAAGGCATTAAAATGCATTTTAGACCTCCAAAAATGTTGAAAACTTTGGAGACCCAAAAAAGGGGTTTACAGGCATCCTAGACCCCCTAAAGTCCAGAAAATATTGGTGGACCAAAAACTGTGTCAGAGAGCTTAGAATGTCCCAAAAACATTTGCAGCCTGAAAGGGGCATTATCCCGCATGCTAGACCACCGAAATTTCCCAAAATATTTTTGGCACGGAAAATGCATCCTACACCCCTGAAAGTTCAGAATATGTTAGCAGCCAAAAAAAGGGATTAAAATGCATTTTAGGCCTAAAAAAATGTTGAAAACTTTGGAAGCCCAAAAAAGAGGTTTATAAGCATCCTAGAGCCCCTAAAGTCCAGAAAATATTGGTGGACCAAAAACTGTGTCAGAGATCTCTGAATGTCCCAAAAACATTTGCAGACTTAAAGATGCATTAACCCGCATCCTAGACCACTGAAATTCCCAGAAATATTTTTGGCACGAAAAATGCATCCTACACCCCTGAAAGTTCAGAAAATGTTGGCAGCCCAAAAACGGCCTTAAAATGCATTTTAGGCCTCCAAAAATGTTGAACACTTTGGAGGCCCAGAAAAGAGGTTTACAGGCATCCTAGACCCCCTAAAGTCCAGAAAATATTGGTGGACTAAAACCTGTGTCAGAGAGCTTTGAATGCCCCAAAACATTTGCAGCCTGAAAGGGGCATTAACCCGCATCCTAGACCACTGAAATTTCCCAAAATATTTTTGGCACGAAAAATGCATCCTACACCCCTGAAAGTTCTGAAACTGTTGGCAGCAAAAAAACGGCCTTAAAATGCATCTTATGCCTTCAAAAATGATGAAAACTTTGGAGGCCCAAAAATGGAGTTTACAGGCCTTCTAGACCCCTAAAGTCCAGAAAATGATGGTGGACTAAAAATGGTGTCAGAGAGCTCTGAATGTCCCAAAAACATGTGCAGCCTGAAAGGGGCATTAACCCGCATCCTAGACCACTGAAATTCCCAAAAATATTTTTGGCACGGAAAATGCATCCTACACCCCTGAAAGTTCAGAAAATGTTGGCAGCTCAAAACAAATGCCTTAAAATGCATTTTAGGCCTTCAAAAATGTTGTAAACTTTGGAGACCCAAAAAAGGGGTTTACAGGCATCCTAGATCCCCTAAAGTCCAGAAACTATTGGTGGACCAAAAACTGTGTCAGAGAGCTTTTGAATGTCCCAAAAACATGTGCAGCCTGAAAGGGGCATTGACCCGCATCCTAGACCACTGAAATTGCCAAAAATATTTTTGGCATGAAAAATGCAGTCTACACCCCTGAAAGTTCAGAATATGTTAGCAGCCCAAGAAAGGCCTTAAAATGCATTATAGGCCTGCAAAAATGTAAGAAAAAAACCTTTGGAGGCCCAAAAAAGGGGTTTACAGGCATGCTAGACCCCCTAAAGTCCAGAAAATATTGGTGGACCAAAAACTGTCAGAGAGCTTTAAATTTTCCAAATCATTTGCAGCCTGAAAGGGGCATTAACCCGCATCCTAGACCACTGAAATTCCCAAAAATATTTTTGGCACGAAAAATGCATCCTACACCCATGAAAGTTCAGAATATGTTAGCAGCCCAAAAAAGGCCTTAAAATGCATTATAGGCCTGCAAAAATGTAAAAAAAACTTTGGAGACCCAAAAAAGGGGTTTACAGGCATTCTAGACCCCCTAAAGTCCAGAAAATATTGGTGGACCAAAAACTGTGTCAGAGAGCTTTGAATGTCCCAAAACATTTGCAGCCTGAAAGGGGCATTAACCCGCTGACTAGACCACTCAAATTCCCAAAAATATTTTTGGCACAAAAAATGCATCCTACACCCCTGAAAGTTCTGAAACTGTTGGCAGCACAAAAAAGGCCTTAAAATGCATCTTATGCCTTCAAAAATGATGAAAACTTTGGAGGCCCAAAAATGGAGTTTACAGGCCTCCTAGACCCCTAAAGTCCAGAAAATGTTGGTGGACCAAAAATGGTGTCAGAGAGCTCTGAATGTCCCAAAAACATTTGCAGCCTGAAAGGGGCATTAACCCGCATCCTAGACCACTAAAATTTCCCAAAATATTTTTGGCACGAAAAATGCATCCTACACCCCTGAAAGTTCAGAAAATGTTGGCAGCTCAAAAAAATGCCTTAAAAAGCATCTTAGGCCTTCAAAAATGTTGAAAACTTTGGAGTCCCAAAAAAGGGGTTTACAGGCATCCTAGATCCCCTAAAGTCCAGAAAATATTGGTGGACCAAAAACTGTGTCATAGAACTTTGAATGTCCCAAAACATTTGCAGCCTGAAAGGGGCATTAACCCGCATCCTAGACCACTGAAATTCCTAAAAATATTTTTGCCACGAAAAATGCATCCTATACCCCTGAAAGCTCAGAATATGTTAGCAGCCCAAAGAAGGCATTAAAATGCATTTTAGACCTGCAAAAATGTTGAAAACTTTGGAGGCCCAAAAAAGGGGTTTACAGGCATCCTAGACCCACTAAAGTCCAGAGAATGTTGGTGGACCAAATATAGTGTCAGAGAGCTCTGAATGGCCCAAAAACATTTGCAGCCTGAAAGGGGCATTAACCCACATCCTAGACCACTGAAATTCCCAAAACTATTTGTGTCACGGAAAATGCATCCTACACCCCTGAAAGTTCAGAAAATTTTGGCAGCTCAAAACAAATGCCTTAAAATGCATTTTAGGCCTTCAAAAATGTTGAAAACTTTGGAGACCCAAAAAAGGGGTTTACAGGCATCCTAGACCCTCTAAAGTCCAGAAAATATTGGTGGACCAAAAACTGTGTCAGAGAGCTTTGAATGTCCCAAAAACATTTGCAGCCTGAAAGGGGCATTAACCTGCATCCTAGACCACTGAAATTCCCAAAAATATTTTTGGCACGAAAAATGCATCCTACACCCCTGAAAGTTCAGAATATGTTAGCAGCCCAAAAAAGGCCTTAAAATGCATTATAGGCCTGCACAAATGTAAAAAAAAATCTTTGGAGGCCCAAAAAAGGGGTTTATAGTCATCCTAGACCCCCTGAAGTCCAGAAAATATTGGTGGACCAAAACCTGTGTCAGAGAGCTTTGAATGCCCCAAAACATTTGCAGCCTGAAAGGGGCATTAACCCGCATCCTAGACCACTGAAATTTCCCAAAATATTTTTGGCACGAAAAATGCATCCTACACCCCTGAAAGTTCAGAAAATGTTGGCAGCTCAAAAAAATGCTTTAAAATGCATTTTAGGCCTTCAAAAATGTTGAAAACTTTGGAGGCCCAAAAACAGGCTTTACAGGCACCCTAGACCCCCTAAAGTCCAGAAAATGTTGGTGGACCAAAAACTGTGTCAGAGATCTCTGAATGTCCCAAAAACATTTGCAGACTTAAAGATGCATTAACCCGCATCCTAGACCACTGAAATTCCCAGAAATATTTTTGGCACGAAAAATGCATCCTACACCCCTGAAAGTTCAGAAAATGTTGGCAGCCCAAAAAAGGCATTAAAATGCATTTTAGACCTCCAAAAATGTTGAACACTTTGGAGGCCCAGAAAAGAGGTTTACAGGCATCCTAGACCCCCTAAAGTCCAGAGAATGTTGGTGGACCAAATATGGTGTCAGAGAGCTCTGAATGTCCCAAAAACATTTGCAGCCTGAAAGGGGCATTAACCCGCATCCTAGACCACTGAAATTACCAAAAATATTTTTGGCACGGAAAATGCATCCTACACCCCTGAAAGTTCAGATAATGTTGGCAGCTCAAAACAAATGCCTTAAAATGCATTTTAGGCCTTCAAAAATGTTGAAAACTTTGGAGACCCAAAAAAGGGGTTTACAGGCATCCTAGACCCCCTAAAGTCCAGAAAATATTGGTGGACCAAAAACTGTGTCAGAGAGCTTTGAATGTCCCAAAAACATTTGCAGCCTGAAAGGGGCATTAACCCGCATCCTAGACCACTGAAATTTCCCAAAATATTTTTGGCACGGAAAATGCATCCTACACCCCTGAAAGTTCAGAAAATGTTGGCAGCTCAAAGAAAATGCCTTAAAATGCATCTTAGGCCTTCAAAAATGTTGAAAACTTTGGAGGCCCAAAAACAGGCTTTACAGGCACCCTAGACCCCCTAAAGTCCAGAAAATATTAGTGGACCAAAAACGGTGGCAGAGAGCTCTGAATGTCCCAAAAACATTTGCAGCCTGAAAGGGGCATTAACCCGCATCCTAGACCACTGAAATTCCCAAAAATATTTCTGCCACGAAAAATGCATCCTATACCCCTGAAAGCTCAGAAAATGTTGGCAGCCAAAAAAAGGGATTAAAATGCATTTTAGACCTCCAAAAATGTTGAACACTTTGGAGGCCCAGAAAAGAGGTTTACAGGCATCCTAGACCCCCTAAAATCCAGAAAATATTGGTGGACCAAAAACTGTGTCACAGAGCTTTGAATGTCCCAAAACATTTGTAGCCTGAAAGGGGCATTAACCCGCATCCTAGACTACTGAAATTCCCAAAAATATTTTTGGCACGGAAAATGCATCCTACACCCCTGATAGTTCAGAAAATGTTGGCAGCTCAGAAAAAGGCCTTAAAATGCATCTTATGCCTTCAAAAATGTTGAAAACTTTGGAGGCCCAAAAACAGGCTTTACAGGCACCCTAGACCCCCTAAAGTCCAGAAAATGTTGGTGGACCAAAAACGGTGGCAGAGAGCTCTGAATGTCCCAAAAACATTTGCAGCCTGAAAGGGGCATTAACCCGCATCCTAGACCACTGAAATTCCCAAAAATATTTCTGCCACGAAAAATGCATCCTATACCCCTGAAAGCTCAGAATATGTTAGCAGCCCAAAGAAGGCCTTAAAATGCATTTTAGGCCTAAAAAAATGTTGAAAACTTTGGAAGCCCAAAAAAGAGGTTTATAGGCATCCTAGAGCCCCTAAAGTCCAGAAAATGTTGGTGGACAAAAAACTGTGTCAGAGATCTCTGAATGTCCCAAAAACATTTGCAGACTTAAAGATGCATTAACCCGCATCCTAGACCACTGAAATTCCCAGAAATATTTTTGGCACGAAAAATGCATCCTACACCCCTGAAAGTTCAGAAAATGTTGGCAGCCAAAAAAAGGGATTAAAATGCATTTTAGACCTCCAAAAATGTTGAACACTTTGGAGGCCCAGAAAAGAGGTTTACAGGCATCCTAGACCCCCTAAAGTCCAGAAAATATTGGTGGACTAAAACCTGTGTCAGAGAGCTTTGAATGCCCCAAAACATTTGCAGCCTGAAAGGGGCATTAACCCGCATCCTAGACCACTGAAATTCCCAAAAATATTTCTGCCACGAAAAATGCATCCTATACCCCTGAATGCTCAGAATATGTTAGCAGCCCAAAGAAGGCCTTAAAATGCATTTTAGGCCTAAAAAAATGTTGAAAACTTTGGAAGCCCAAAAAAGGGGTTTATAGGCATCCTAGAGCCCCTAAAGTCCAGAAAATGTTGGTGGACCAAAAACTGTGTCAGAGATCTCTGAATGTCCCAAAAACATTTGCAGACTTAAAGATGCATTAACCCGCATCCTAGACCACTGAAATTCCCAGAAATATTTTTGGCACGAAAAATGCATCCTACACCCCTGAAAGTTCAGAAAATGTTGGCAGCCCAAAAAAGGCCTTAAAATGCATTTTAGACCTCCAAAAATGTTGAACACTTTGGAGGCCCAGAAAAGAGGTTTACAGGCATCCTAGACCCCCTAAAGTCCAGAAAATATTGGTGGACTAAAACCTGTGTCAGAGAGCTTTGAATGCCCCAAAACATTTGCAGCCTGAAAGGGGCATTAACCCGCATCCTAGACCACTGAAATTTCCCAAAATATTTTTGGCACGAAAAATGCATCCTACACCCCTGAAAGTTCAGAAAATGTTGGCAGTTCAACAAAATGCCTTAAAATGCATGTTAGGCCTTCAAAAATGTTGAAAACTTTGGAGGCCCAAAAACAGGCTTTACAGGCACCCTAGACCCCCTAAAGTCCAGAAAATGTTGGTGGACCAAAAACGGTGGCAGAGAGCTCTGAATGTCCCAAAAACATTTGCAGCCTGAAAGGGGCATTAACCCGCATCCTAGACCACTGAAATTCCCAAAAATATTTCTGCCACGAAAAATGCATCCTATACCCCTGAAAGCTCAGAATATGTTAGCAGCCCAAAGAAGGCCTTAAAATGCATTTTAGGCCTAAAAAAATGTTGAAAACTTTGGATGCCCAAAAAGGGGTTTATAGGCATCCTAGAGCCCCTAAAGTCCAGAAAATGTTGGTGGACCAAAAACTGTGTCAGAGATCTCTGAATGTCCCAAAAACATTTGCAGACTTAAAGATGCATTAACCCGCATCCTAGACCACTGAAATTCCCATTAATATTTTTGGCACGAAAAATGCATCCTACACCCCTGAAAGTTCAGAAAATGTTGGCAGCCCAAAAAAGGCATTAAAATGCATTTTAGACCTCCAAAAATGTTGAACACTTTGGAGGCCCAGAAAAGAGGTTTACAGGCATCCTAGACCCCCTAAAGTCCAGAGAATGTTGGTGAACCAAATATGGTGTCAGAGAGCTCTGAATGTCCCAAAAACATTTGCAGCCTGAAAGGGGCATTAACCCGCATCCTAGACCACTGAAATTCCCAAAAATATTTTTGGCACGGAAAATGCATCCTACACCCCTGAAAGTTCAGAAAATGTTGGCAGCTCAAAACAAATGCCTTAAAATGCATCTTAGACTTTCAAAAATGTTGAAAACTTTGGAGACCCAAAAAAGGGGTTTACAGGCATCCTAGACCCCCTAAAGTCCAGAAAATATTGGTGGACCAAAAACTGTGTCAGAGAGCTTTGAATGTCCCAAAAACATTTGCAGCCTGAAAGGGGCATTAACCCGCATCCTAGACCACTGAAATTTCCCAAAATATTTTTGGCACGAAAAATGCATCCTACACCCCTGAAGGTTCAGAATATGTTAGCAGCCCAATAAAGGCATTAAAATGCATTTTAGACCTACAAAAATGTTGAAAACTTTGCAGGCCCAAAAAAGTGGTTTACAGGCATCCTAGACCCCCTAAAGTCCAGAAAATGTTGGTGGACCAAAAACTGTGTCAGAGAGCTCTGAATGTCCCAAAAACATTTGCAGACTTAAAGATGCATTAACCCGAATCCTAGAACACTGAAATTCCCAGAAATATTTTTGGCACGAAAAATGCATCCTACACCCCTGAAGGTTCAGAATATGTTAGCAGCCCAATAAAGGCATTAAAATGCATTTTAGACCTCCAAAAATGTTGAAAACTTTGGAGGCCCAAAAAAGGGGTTTACAGGCATCCTAGACCCCCTAAAGTCCAGAGAATGTTGGTGGACCAAATATGGTGTCAGAGAGCCCTGAATGTCCCAAAACATTTGCAGCCTGAAAGGGGCACTAACCCGCATCCTAGACCACTGAAATTCCCAAAAATATTTTTGGCACGGAAAATGCATCCTACACCCCTGAAAAATCTGAAACTGTTGGCAGCACAAAAAAGGCCTTAAAATGCATCTTATGCCTTCAAAAATGATGAAAACTTTGGAGGCCCAAAAATGGAGTTCACAGGCCTTCTAGACCCCTAAAGTCCAGAAAATGATGGTGGACTAAAAATGGTGTCAGAGAGCTCTGAATGTCCCAAAAACATTTGCAGCCTGAAAGGGGCATTAACCCGGATCCTAGACCACTGAAATTTCCCAAAATATTTTTGGCACGAAAAATGCATCCTACACCCCTGAAAGTTCAGAATATGTTAGCAGCCCAAAGAAGGCCTTAAAATGCATTTTAGGCCTACAAAAATGTTGAAAACTTTGTAAGCCCAAAAAAGGGGTTTATAGGCATCCTAGAGCCCCTAAAGTCCAGAAAATGTTGGTGGACCAAAAACTGTGTCAGAGAGCTCTGAATGTCCCAAAAACATTTGCAGACTTAAAGATGCATTAACCCGAATCCTAGACCCCTGAAATTCCCAGAAATATTTTTGGCACGAAAAATGCATCCTACACCCCTGAAAGTTCAGAAAATGTTGGCAGCTCAAAAAAGGCATTAAAATGCATTTTAGACCTGCAAAAATGTTGAAAACTTTGGAGGCCCAAAAAAGGGGTTTACAGGCATCCTAGACCCCCTAAAGTCCAGAGAATGTTGGTGGACCAAATATGGTGTCAGAGAGCTCTGAATGTCCCAAAAACATTTGCAGCCTGAAAGGGGCATTAACCCGCATCCTAGACCACTGAAATTCCCAAAAATATTTTTGGCACGGAAAATGCATCCTACACCCCTGAAAGTTCAGAAAATGTTGGCAGCTCAAAACAAATGCCTTAAAATGCATCTTAGGCCTTCAAAAATGTTGAAAACTTTGGAGACCCAAAAAAGGGGTTTACAGGCATCCTAGATCCCCTAAAGTCCAGAAAATATTGGTGGGCCAAAAACTGTGTCAGAGAACTTTGAATGTCCCAAAACATTTGCAGCCTGAAAGGGGCATTAACCTGCATCCTAGACCACTGAAATTCCCAAAAATATTTTTGGCACAAAAATACATCCTATACCGCTGAAGGCTCAGAATATGTTAGCAGCCCAAAGAAGGCCTTAAAATGCATTTTAGGCCTACAAAAATGTTGAAAACTTTGTAAGCCCAAAAAAGGGGTTTATAGGCATCCTAGAGCCCCTAAAGTCCAGAAAATGTTGGTGGACCAAAAACTGTGTCAGAGAGCTCTGAATGTCCCAAAAACATTTGCAGACTTAAAGATGCATTAACCCGAATCCTAGACCACTGAAATTCCCAGAAATATTTTTGGCACGAAAAATGCATCCTACACCCCTGAAAGTTCAGAAAATGTTGGCAGCTCAAAAAAGGCATTAAAATGCATTTTAGACCTGCAAAAATGTTGAAAACTTTGGAGGCCCAAAAAAGGGGTTTACAGGCATCCTAGACCCCCTAAAGTCCAGAGAATGTTGGTGGACCAAATATAGTGTCAGAGAGCTCTGAATGTCCCAAAAACATTTGCAGCCTGAAAGGGGCATTAACCCGCATCCTAGACCACTGAAATTCCCAAAACTATTTTTGTCACGGAAAATGCATCCTACACCCCTGAAAGTTCCGAAAATTTTGGCAGCTCAAAACAAATGCCTTAAAATGCATTTTAGGCCTTCAAAAATGTTGAAAACTTTGGAGACCCAAAAAAGGGGTTTACAGGCTTCCTAGACCCTCTAAAGTCCAGAAAATATTGGTGGACCAAAAACTGTGTCAGAGAGCTTTGAATGTCCCAAAAACATTTTCAGCCTGAAAGGGGCACTAACCTGCATCCTAGACCACTGAAATTCCCAAAAATATTTTTGGCACGAAAAATGCATCCTACACCCCTGAAAGTTCAGAATATGTTAGCAGCCCAAAAAAGGCCTTAAAATGCATTATAGGCCTGCAAAAATGTAAAAAAAAATCTTTGGAGGCCCAAAAAAGGGGTTTATAGGCATCCTAGACCCCCTTAAGTCCAGAAAATATTGGTGGACTAAAACCTGTGTCAGAGAGCTTTGAATGCCCCAAAACATTTGCAGCCTGAAAGGGGCATTAACCCGCATCCTAGACCACTGAAATTCCCAGAAATATTTTTGGCACGAAAAATGCATCCTACACCCCTGAAAGTTCAGAAAATGTTGGCAGCCCAAAAAAGGCATTAGAATGCATTTTAGACCTCCAAAAATGTTGAACACATCGGAGGCCCAGAAAAGAGGTTTACAGGCATCCTAGACCCCCTAAATTCCAGAGAATGTTTGTGGACCAAATATGGTGTCAGAGAGCTCTGAATGTCCCAAAAACATTTGCAGCCTGAAAGGGGCATTAACCCGCATCCTAGACCACTGAAATTCCCAAAAATATTTTTTGCACGGAAAATGCATCCTACACCCCTGAAAGTTCAGAAAATGTTGGCAGCTCAAAACAAATGCCTTAAAATGCATCTTAGGCCTTCAAAAATGTTGAAAACTTTGGAGACCCAAAAAAGGGGTTTACAGGCATCCTAGACCCCCTAAAGTGCAGAAAATATTGGTGGACCAAAAACTGTGTCAGAGAACAGCCTGAAAGGGGCATTAACCTGCATCCTAGACCACTGAAATTCCCAGAAATATTTTTGGCACGAAAAATGCATCCTACACCCTTGAAATTTCCGAATATGTTAGCAGCCCAAAAAAGCATTAAAATGCATTTTAGACCTGCAAAAAATGTTGAAAACTTTGGAGGCCCAAAAAAGGGGTTTACAGGCATCCTAGACCCCCTAAGGTCCAGAAAATGTTGGTGGACCAAAAACTGTGTCAGAGAGCTCTGAATGTCCCAAAAACATGCATTAACCCGCATCCTAGACCACTGAAATTCCCAAAAATATTTTTGGCACAAAAATGCATCCTATACCGCTGAAAGCTGAGAATATGTTAGCAGCCCAAAGAAGGCCTTAAAATGCATTTTAGGCCTACACAAATGTTGAAAACTTTGGAAGCACAAAAAAGTGGTTTATAGGCATCCGAGAGCCCCTAAAGTCCAGAAAATGTTGGTGGACCAAAAACTGTGTCAGAGAGCTCTGAATGTCCCAAAAACATTTGCAGCCTGAAAGGGGCATTAACCAGCTGACTAGACCACTGAAATTCCCAAAAATATATTTGGCACGAAAAATGCATCCTACACCCCTGAAAGTTCAGAATATGTTAGCAGCCCAAAAAGGGCCTTAAAATGCATTATAGGCCTCAAAAATGTAAACAAATCTTTGGAGGCCCAAAAAAAGGGTTTATAGGCATCCTAGACCCCCTAAAGTCCAGAAAATATTGGTGGACCAAAAACTGTGTCAGAGATCTTTGAATGCCCCAAAACATTTGCAGCCTGAAAGGGGCATTAACCCGCATCCTAGACCACTGAAATTTCCCAAAATATTTTTGGCACGAAAAATGCATTCTATACCCCTCTAAGCTCAGAATATGTTAGCAGCCCAAAGAAGGCCTTAAAATGCATTTTAGGCCTACAAAAATGTTGAAAACTTCGGAAGCCCAAAAAAGGGGTTTATAGGCATCCTAGAGCCCCTAAAGTCCAGAAAATGTTGGTGGACCAAAAACTGTGTCAGAGATCTCTGAATGTCCCAAAAACATTTGCAGACTTAAAGATGCATTAACCCGCATCCTAGACCACTGAAATTCCCAGAAATATTTTTGGCACGAAAAATGCATCCTACACCCCTGAAAGTTCAGAAAATGTTGGCAGCCCAAAAAAGGCATTAAAATGCATTTTAGACCTCCAAAAATGTTGAACACTTTGGAGGCCCAGAAAAGAGGTTTACAGGCATCCTAGACCCCCTAAAGTCCAGAGAATGTTGGTGGACCAAATATGGTGTCAGAGAGCTCTGAATGTCCCAAAAACATTTGCAGCCTGAAAGGGGCATTAACCCGCATCCTAGACCACTGAAATTACCAAAAATATTTTTGGCACGGAAAATGCATCCTACACCCCTGAAAGTTCAGATAATGTTGGCAGCTCAAAACAAATGCCTTAAAATGCATTTTAGGCCTTCAAAAATGTTGAAAACTTTGGAGACCCAAAAAAGGGGTTTACAGGCATCCTAGACCCCCTAAAGTCCAGAAAATATTGGTGGACCAAAAACTGTGTCAGAGAGCTTTGAATGTCCCAAAAACATTTGCAGCCTGAAAGGGGCATTAACCCGCATCCTAGACCACTGAAATTTCCCAAAATATTTTTGGCACGGAAAATGCATCCTACACCCCTGAAAGTTCAGAAAATGTTGGCAGCTCAAAGAAAATGCCTTAAAATGCATCTTAGGCCTTCAAAAATGTTGAAAACTTTGGAGGCCCAAAAACAGGCTTTACAGGCACCCTAGACCCCCTAAAGTCCAGAAAATATTAGTGGACCAAAAACGGTGGCAGAGAGCTCTGAATGTCCCAAAAACATTTGCAGCCTGAAAGGGGCATTAACCCGCATCCTAGACCACTGAAATTCCCAAAAATATTTCTGCCACGAAAAATGCATCCTATACCCCTGAAAGCTCAGAAAATGTTGGCAGCCAAAAAAAGGGATTAAAATGCATTTTAGACCTCCAAAAATGTTGAACACTTTGGAGGCCCAGAAAAGAGGTTTACAGGCATCCTAGACCCCCTAAAATCCAGAAAATATTGGTGGACCAAAAACTGTGTCACAGAGCTTTGAATGTCCCAAAACATTTGCAGCCTGAAAGGGGCATTAACCCGCATCCTAGACTACTGAAATTCCCAAAAATATTTTTGGCACGGAAAATGCATCCTACACCCCTGATAGTTCTGAAAATGTTGGCAGCTCAGAAAAAGGCCTTAAAATGCATCTTATGCCTTCAAAAATGTTGAAAACTTTGGAGGCCCAAAAACAGGCTTTACAGGCACCCTAGACCCCCTAAAGTCCAGAAAATGTTGGTGGACCAAAAACGGTGGCAGAGAGCTCTGAATGTCCCAAAAACATTTGCAGCCTGAAAGGGGCATTAACCCGCATCCTAGACCACTGAAATTCCGAAAAATATTTCTGCCACGAAAAATGCATCCTATACCCCTGAAAGCTCAGAATATGTTAGCAGCCCAAAGAAGGCCTTAAAATGCATTTTAGGCCTAAAAAAATGTTGAAAACTTTGGAAGCCCAAAAAAGAGGTTTATAGGCATCCTAGAGCCCCTAAAGTCCAGAAAATTTTGGTGGACAAAAAACTGTGTCAGAGATCTCTGAATGTCCCAAAAACATTTGCAGACTTAAAGATGCATTAACCCGCATCCTAGACCACTGAAATTCCCAGAAATATTTTTGGCACGAAAAATGCATCCTACACCCCTGAAAGTTCAGAAAATGTTGGCAGCCAAAAAAAGGGATTAAAATGCATTTTAGACCTCCAAAAATGTTGAACACTTTGGAGGCCCAGAAAAGAGGTTTACAGGCATCCTAGACCCCCTTAAGTCCAGAAAATATTGGTGGACTAAAACCTGTGTCAGAGAGCTTTGAATGCCCCAAAACATTTGCAGCCTGAAAGGGGCATTAACCCGCATCCTAGACCACTGAAATTCCCAAAAATATTTCTGCCACGAAAAATGCATCCTATACCCCTGAATGCTCAGAATATGTTAGCAGCCAAAGAAGGCCTTAAAATGCATTTTAGGCCTAAAAAAATGTTGAAAACTTTGGAAGCCCAAAAAAGAGGTTTATAGGCATCCTAGAGCCCCTAAAGTCCAGAAAATGTTGGTGGACCAAAAACTGTGTCAGAGATCTCTGAATGTCCCAAAAACATTTGCAGACTTAAAGATGCATTAACCCGCATCCTAGACCACTGAAATTCCCAGAAATATTTTTGGCACGAAAAATGCATCCTACACCCCTGAAAGTTCAGAAAATGTTGGCAGCCCAAAAAAGGCCTTAAAATGCATTTTAGACCTCCAAAAATGTTGAACACTTTGGAGGCCCAGAAAAGAGGTTTACAGGCATCCTAGACCCCCTAAAGTCCAGAAAATATTGTTGGACTAAAACCTGTGTCAGAGAGCTTTGAATGCCCCAAAACATTTGCAGCCTGAAAGGGGCATTAACCCGCATCCTAGACCACTGAAATTTCCCAAAATATTTTTGGCACGAAAAATGCATCCTACACCCCTGAAAGTTCAGAAAATGTTGGCAGTTCAACAAAATGCCTTAAAATGCATGTTAGGCCATCAAAAATGTTGAAAACTTTGGAGGCCCAAAAACAGGCTTTACAGGCACCCTAGACCCCCTAAAGTCCAGAAAATGTTGGTGGACCAAAAACGGTGGCAGAGAGCTCTGAATGTCCCAAAAACATTTGCAGCCTGAAAGGGGCATTAACCCGCATCCTAGACCACTGAAATTCCCAAAAATATTTCTGCCACGAAAAATGCATCCTATACCCCTGAAAGCTCAGAATATGTTAGCAGCCCAAAGAAGGCCTTAAAATGCATTTTAGGCCTAAAAAAATGTTGAAAACTTTGGATGCCCAAAAAGGGGTTTATAGGCATCCTAGAGCCCCTAAAGTCCAGAAAATGTTGGTGGACCAAAAACTGTGTCAGAGATCTCTGAATGTCCCAAAAACATTTGCAGACTTAAAGATGCATTAACCCGCATCCTAGACCACTGAAATTCCCATAAATATTTTTGGCACGAAAAATGCATCCTACACCCCTGAAAGTTCAGAAAATGTTGGCAGCCCAAAAAAGGCATTAAAATGCATTTTAGACCTCCAAAAATGTTGAACACTTTGGAGGCCCAGAAAAGAGGTTTACAGGCATCCTAGACCCCCTAAAGTCCAGAGAATGTTGGTGGACCAAATATGGTGTCAGAGAGCTCTGAATGTCCCAAAAACATTTGCAGCCTGAAAGGGGCATTAACCCGCATCCTAGACCACTGAAATTCCCAAAAATATTTTTGGCACGGAAAATGCATCCTACACCCCTGAAAGTTCAGAAAATGTTGGCAGCTCAAAACAAATGCCTTAAAATGCATCTTAGACTTTCAAAAATGTTGAAAACTTTGGAGACCCAAAAAAGGGGTTTACAGGCATCCTAGACCCCCTAAAGTCCAGAAAATATTGGTGGACCAAAAACTGTGTCAGAGAGCTTTGAATGTCCCAAAAACATTTGCAGCCTGAAAGGGGCATTAACCCGCATCCTAGACCACTGAAATTTCCCAAAATATTTTTGGCACGAAAAATGCATCCTACACCCCTGAAGGTTCAGAATATGTTAGCAGCCCAATAAAGGCATTAAAATGCATTTTAGACCTACAAAAATGTTGAAAACTTTGGAGGCCCAAAAAAGGGGTGTACAGGCATCCTAGACCCCCTAAAGTCCAGAGAATGTTGGTGGACCAAATATGGTGTCAGAGAGCCCTGAATGTCCCAAAACATTTGCAGCCTGAAAGGGGCACTAACCCGCATCCTAGACCACTGAAATTCCCAAAAATATTTTTGGCACGGAAAATGCATCCTACACCCCTGAAAGTTCTGAAACTGTTGGCAGCACAAAAAAGGCCTTAAAATGCATCTTATGCCTTCAAAAATGATGAAAACTTTGGAGGCCCAAAAATGGAGTTCACAGGCCTTCTAGACCCCTAAAGTCCAGAAAATGATGGTGGACTAAAAATGGTGTCAGAGAGCTCTGAATGTCCCAAAAACATTTGCAGCCTGAAAGGGGCATTAACCCGGATCCTAGACCACTGAAATTTCCCAAAATATTTTTGGCACGAAAAATGCATCCTACACCCCTGAAAGTTCAGAGTATGTTAGCAGCCCAAAGAAGGCCTTAAAATGCATTTTAGGCCTACAAAAATGTTGAAAACTTTGTAAGCCCAAAAAAGGGGTTTATAGGCATCCTAGAGCCCCTAAAGTCCAGAAAATGTTGGTGGAACAAAAACTGTGTCAGAGAGCTCTGAATGTCCCAAAAACATTTGCAGACTTAAAGATGCATTAACCCGAATCCTAGACCCCTGAAATTCCCAGAAATATTTTTGGCACGAAAAATGCATCCTACACCCCTGAAAGTTCAGAAAATGTTGGCAGCTCAAAAAAGGCATTAAAATGCATTTTAGACCTGCAAAAATGTTGAAAACTTTGGAGGCCCAAAAAAGGGGTTTACAGGCATCCTAGACCCCCTAAAGTCCAGAGAATGTTGGTGGACCAAATATGGTGTCAGAGAGCTCTGAATGTCCCAAAAACATTTGCAGCCTGAAAGGGGCATTAACCCGCATCCTAGACCACTGAAATTCCCAAAAATATTTTTGGCACGGAAAATGCATCCTACACCCCTGAAAGTTCAGAAAATGTTGGCAGCTCAAAACAAATGCCTTAAAATGCATCTTAGGCCTTCAAAAATGTTGAAAATTTTGGAGACCCAAAAAAGGGGTTTACAGGCATCCTAGATCCCCTAAAGTCCAGAAAATATTGGTGGACCAAAAACTGTGTCAGAGAACTTTGAATGTCCCAAAACATTTGCAGCCTGAAAGGGGCATTAACCTGCATCCTAGACCACTGAAATTCCCAAAAATATTTTTGGCACAAAAATACATCCTATACCGCTGAAGGCTCAGAATATGTTAGCAGCCCAAAGAAGGCCTTAAAATGCATTTTAGGCCTACAAAAATGTTGAAAACTTTGTAAGCCCAAAAAAGGGGGTTATAGGCATCCTAGAGCCCCTAAAGTCCAGAAAATGTTGGTGGACCAAAAACTGTGTCAGAGAGCTCTGAATGTCCCAAAAACATTTGCAGACTTAAAGATGCATTAACCCGAATCCTAGACCACTGAAATTCCCAGAAATATTTTTGGCACGAAAAATGCATCCTACACCCCTGAAAGTTCAGAAAATGTTGGCAGCTCAAAAAAGGCATTAAAATGCATTTTAGACCTGCAAAAATGTTGAAAACTTTCGAGGCCCAAAAAAGGGGTTTACAGGCATCCTAGACCCCCTAAAGTCCAGAGAATGTTGGTGGACCAAATATAGTGTCAGAGAGCTCTGAATGTCCCAAAAACATTTGCAGCCTGAAAGGGGCATTAACCCGCATCCTAGACCACTGAAATTCCCAAAACTATTTTTGTCACGGAAAATGCATCCTACACCCCTGAAAGTTCCGAAAATTTTGGCAGCTCAAAACAAATGCCTTAAAATGCATTTTAGGCCTTCAAAAATGTTGAAAACTTTGGAGACCCAAAAAAGGGGTTTACAGGCATCCTAGACCCTCTAAAGTCCAGAAAATATTGGTGGACCAAAAACTGTGTCAGAGAGCTTTGAATGTCCCAAAAACATTTTCAGCCTGAAAGGGGCACTAACCTGCATCCTAGACCACTGAAATTCCCAAAAATATTTTTGGCACGAAAAATGCATCCTACACCCCTGAAAGTTCAGAATATGTTAGCAGCCCAAAAAAGTCCTTAAAATGCATTATAGGCCTGCAAAAATGTAAAAAAAAATCTTTGGAGGCCCAAAAATGGGGTTTATAGGCATCCTAGACCCCCTTAAGTCCAGAAAATATTGGTGGACTAAAACCTGTGTCAGAGAGCTTTGAATGCCCCAAAACATTTGCAGCCTGAAAGGGGCATTAAACCGCATCCTAGACCACTGACATTTCCCAAAATATTTTTGGCACGAAAAATGCATCCTACACCCCTGAAAGTTCAGAAAATGTTGGCAGCTCAAAAAAATGCCTTAAAATGCATCTTAGGCCTTCAAAAATGTTGAAAACTTTGGAGGCCCAAAAACAGGCTTTACAGTCACCCTAGACCCCCTAAGGTCCAGAAAATGTTGGTGGACCAAAAACTGTGTCAGAGAGCTCTGAATGTCCCAAAAACATTTGCAGACTTAAAGATGCATTAACCCGCATCCTAGACCACTGAAATTCCCAGAAATATTTTTGGCACGAAAAATGCATCCTACACCCCTGAAAGTTCAGAAAATGTTGGCAGCCCAAAAAAGGCATTAAAATGCATTTTAGACCTCCAAAAATGTTGAACACATCGGAGGCCCAGAAAAGAGGTTTACAGGCATCCTAGACCCCCTAAATTCCAGAGAATGTTTGTGGACCAAATATGGTGTCAGAGAGCTCTGAATGTCCCAAAAACATTTGCAGCCTGAAAGGGGCATTAACCCGCATCCTAGACCACTGAAATTCCCAAAAATATTTTTTGCACGGAAAATGCATCCTACACCCCTGAAAGTTCAGAAAATGTTGGCAGCTCAAAACAAATGCCTTAAAATGCATCTTAGGCCTTCAAAAATGTTGAAAACTTTGGAGACCCAAAAAAGGGGTTTACAGGCATCCTAGACCCCCTAAAGTGCAGAAAATATTGGTGGACCAAAAACTGTGTCAGAGAACAGCCTGAAAGGGGCATTAACCTGCATCCTAGACCACTGAAATTCCCAGAAATATTTTTGGCACGAAAAATGCATCCTACACCCTTGAAATTTCCGAATATGTTAGCAGCCCAAAAAAGCATTAAAATGCATTTTAGACCTGCAAAAAATGTTGAAAACTTTGGAGGCCCAAAAAAGGGGTTTACAGGCATCCTAGACCCCCTAAGGTCCAGAAAATGTTGGTGGACCAAAAACTGTGTCAGAGAGCTCTGAATGTCCCAAAAACATGCATTAACCCGCATCCTAGACCACTGAAATTCCCAAAAATATTTTTGGCACAAAAATGCATCCTATACCGCTGAAAGCTGAGAATATGTTAGCAGCCCAAAGAAGGCCTTAAAATGCATTTTAGGCCTACACAAATGTTGAAAACTTTGGAAGCACAAAAAAGTGGTTTATAGGCATCCGAGAGCCCCTAAAGTCCAGAAAATGTTGGTGGACCAAAAACTGTGTCAGAGAGCTCTGAATGTCCCAAAAACATTTGCAGCCTGAAAGGGGCATTAACCCGCTGACTAGACCACTGAAATTCCCAAAAATATATTTGGCACGAAAAATGCATCCTACACCCCTGAAAGTTCAGAATATGTTAGCAGCCCAAAAAGGGCCTTAAAATGCATTATAGGCCTCAAAAATGTAAACAAATCTTTGGAGGCCCAAAAAAAGGGTTTATAGGCATCCTAGACCCCCTAAAGTCCAGAAAATATTGGTGGACCAAAAACTGTGTCAGAGATCTTTGAATGCCCCAAAACATTTGCAGCCTGAAAGGGGCATTAACCCGCATCCTAGACCACTGAAATTTCCCAAAATATTTTTGGCACGAAAAATGCATTCTATACCCCTCTAAGCTCAGAATATGTTAGCAGCCCAAAGAAGGCCTTAAAATGCATTTTAGGCCTACAAAAATGTTGAAAACTTCGGAAGCCCAAAAAAGGGGTTTATAGGCATCCTAGAGCCCCTAAAGTCCAGAAATTGTTGGTGGACCAAAAACTGTGTCAGAGAGCTCTGAATGTCCCAAAAACATTTGCAGACTTAAAGATGCATTAACCCGCATCCTAGACCACTGAAATTCCCAGAAATATTTTTGGCACGAAAAATGGATCCTACACCCCTGAAATTTCAGAATATGTTAGCAGCCCAAAAAAGGCAGTAAAATGCATTTTAGACCTGCAAAAAATGTTGAAAACTTTGGAGGCCCAAAAAAGGGGTTTACAGGCATCCTAGACCCCCTAAAGTCCAGAAAATGTTGGTGGACCAAAAACTGTGTCAGAGAGCTCTGAATGTCCCAAAAACATTTGCAGACTTAAATGGGAATTAACCCGCATCCTAGACCACTGAAATTCCCAGAAATATTTTTGGCATGAAAAATGCATCCTACACCCCTGAAAGTTCAGAATATGTTAGCAGCCCAATAAAGGCATTAAAATGCATTTTAGACCTACAAAAATGTTGAAAACTTTGGAGGCCCAAAAAAGGGGTTTACAGGCATCCTAGACCCCCTAAGGTCCAGAGAATGTTGGTGGACCAAATATGGTGTCAGAGAGCTCTGAATGTCCCAAAAACATTTGCAGCCTGAAAGGGGCATTAACCCGCATCCTAGACCACTGAAATTCCCAAAAATATTTTTGGCACGGAAAATGTATCCTACGCCCCTGAAAGTTCAGAAAATGTTGGCAGCTCTAAACAAATGCCTTAAAAAGCATTTTAGGCCTTCAAAAATGTTGAAAACTTTGGAGACCCAAAAAAGGGGTTTACAGGCATCCTAAAGCCCCTAAAATCCAGAAAATATTGGTGGACCAAAAACTGTGTCAGAGAGCTTTGAATGTCCCAAAAACATTTGCAGCCTGAAAGGGGCATTAACCCACATCCTAGACCACTGAAATTTCCCAAAATATTTTTGGCACGAAAAATGCATCCTACACCCCTGAAAGTTCAGAATATGTTAGCAGCCCAAAAAAGGCCTTAAAATGCATTATAGGCATGCAAAAATGTAAAAAAAAAAACTTTGGAGGCCCAAAAAAGGGGTTTACAGGCATCCTAGACCCCCTAAAGTCCAGAAAATATTGGTTGACCAAAAACTGTGTCAGAGAGCTTTGAATGTCCCAAAACATTTGCAGCCTGAAAGTGGCATTAACCCGCTGACTAGACCACTGAAATTCCCAAAAATATTTTTGGCACGAAAAATGCATCCTACACCCCTGAAAGTTCAGAATATGTTAGCAGCCCAAAAAAGGCCTTAAAATGCATTATAGGCCTGCAAAAATGTAAAATAAATCTTTGGAGGCCCAACAAAGGGGTTTATAGGCATCCTAGACCCCCTAAAGTCCAGAAAATATTGGTGGACCAAAAACTGTGTCAGAGAGCTTTGAATGCCCCAAAACATTTGCAGCCTGAAAGGGGCATTAACCCGCATCCTAGACCACTGAAATTCCCAAAAATATTTTTGGCACGAAAAATGCATCCTATACCCCTGAAAGCTCAGAATATGTTAGCAGCCCAAAGAAGGCCTTAAAATGCATTTTAGGCCTACACAAATGTTGAAAACTTTGGAAGCACAAAAAAGTGGTTTATATGCATCCTAGAGCCCCTAAAGTCCAGAAAATGTTGGTGGACCAAAAAATGGTGTCAGAGAGCTCTGAATGTCCCAAAAACGTTTACAGCCTGAAAGGGGCATTAACCCGCATCCTAGACCACTGAAATTTCCCAAAATATTTTTGGCACGAAAAATGCATCCTACACCCCTGAAAGTTCAGAAAATGTTGGCAGTTCAACAAAATGCCTTAAAATGCATGTTAGGCCATCAAAAATGTTGAAAACTTTGGAGGCCCAAAAACAGGCTTTACAGGCACCCTAGACCCCCTAAAGTCCAGAAAATGTTGGTGGACCAAAAACGGTGGCAGAGAGCTCTGAATGTCCCAAAAACATTTGCAGCCTGAAAGGGGCATTAACCCGCATCCTAGACCACTGAAATTCCCAAAAATATTTCTGCCACGAAAAATGCATCCTATACCCCTGAAAGCTCAGAATATGTTAGCAGCCCAAAGAAGGCCTTAAAATGCATTTTAGGCCTAAAAAAATGTTGAAAACTTTGGATGCCCAAAAAGGGGTTTATAGGCATCCTAGAGCCCCTAAAGTCCAGAAAATGTTGGTGGACCAAAAACTGTGTCAGAGATCTCTGAATGTCCCAAAAACATTTGCAGACTTAAAGATGCATTAACCCGCATCCTAGACCACTGAAATTCCCATAAATATTTTTGGCACGAAAAATGCATCCTACACCCCTGAAAGTTCAGAAAATGTTGGCAGCCCAAAAAAGGCATTAAAATGCATTTTAGACCTCCAAAAATGTTGAACACTTTGGAGGCCCAGAAAAGAGGTTTACAGGCATCCTAGACCCCCTAAAGTCCAGAGAATGTTGGTGGACCAAATATGGTGTCAGAGAGCTCTGAATGTCCCAAAAACATTTGCAGCCTGAAAGGGGCATTAACCCGCATCCTAGACCACTGAAATTCCCAAAAATATTTTTGGCACGGAAAATGCATCCTACACCCCTGAAAGTTCAGAAAATGTTGGCAGCTCAAAACAAATGCCTTAAAATGCATCTTAGACTTTCAAAAATGTTGAAAACTTTGGAGACCCAAAAAAGGGGTTTACAGGCATCCTAGACCCCCTAAAGTCCAGAAAATATTGGTGGACCAAAAACTGTGTCAGAGAGCTTTGAATGTCCCAAAAACATTTGCAGCCTGAAAGGGGCATTAACCCGCATCCTAGACCACTGAAATTTCCCAAAATATTTTTGGCACGAAAAATGCATCCTACACCCCTGAAGGTTCAGAATATGTTAGCAGCCCAATAAAGGCATTAAAATGCATTTTAGACCTACAAAAATGTTGAAAACTTTGGAGGCCCAAAAAAGGGGTTTACAGGATCCTAGACCCCCTAAAGTCCAGAGAATGTTGGTGGACCAAATATGGTGTCAGAGAGCCCTGAATGTTCCAAAACATTTGCAGCCTGAAAGGGGCACTAACCCGCATCCTAGACCACTGAAATTCCCAAAAATATTTTTGGCACGGAAAATGCATCCTACACCCCTGAAAGTTCTGAAACTGTTGGCAGCACAAAAAAGGCCTTAAAATTCATCTTATGCCTTCAAAAATGATGAAAACTTTGGAGGCCCAAAAATGGAGTTCACAGGCCTTCTAGACCCCTAAAGTCCAGAAAATGATGGTGGACTAAAAATGGTGTCAGAGAGCTCTGAATGTCCCAAAAACATTTGCAGCCTGAAAGGGGCATTAACCCGGATCCTAGACCACTGAAATTTCCCAAAATATTTTTGGCACGAAAAATGCATCCTACACCCCTGAAAGTTCAGAGTATGTTAGCAGCCCAAAGAAGGCCTTAAAATGCATTTTAGGCCTACAAAAATGTTGAAAACTTTGTAAGCCCAAAAAAGGGGTTTATAGGCATCCTAGAGCCCCTAAAGTCCAGAAAATGTTGGTGGAACAAAAACTGTGTCAGAGAGCTCTGAATGTCCCAAAAACATTTGCAGACTTAAAGATGCATTAACCCGAATCCTAGACCCCTGAAATTCCCAGAAATATTTTTGGCACGAAAAATGCATCCTACACCCCTGAAAGTTCAGAAAATGTTGGCAGCTCAAAAAAGGCATTAAAATGCATTTTAGACCTGCAAAAATGTTGAAAACTTTGGAGGCCCAAAAAAGGGGTTTACAGGCATCCTAGACCCCCTAAAGTCCAGAGAATGTTGGTGGACCAAATATGGTGTCAGAGAGCTCTGAATGTCCCAAAAACATTTGCAGCCTGAAAGGGGCATTAACCCGCATCCTAGACCACTGAAATTCCCAAAAATATTTTTGGCACGGAAAATGCATCCTACACCCCTGAAAGTTCAGAAAATGTTGGCAGCTCAAAACAAATGCCTTAAAATGCATCTTAGGCCTTCAAAAATGTTGAAAACTTTGGAGACCCAAAAAAGGGGTTTACAGGCATCCTAGATCCCCTAAAGTCCAGAAAATATTGGTGGACCAAAAACTGTGTCAGAGAACTTTGAATGTCCCAAAACATTTGCAGCCTGAAAGGGGCATTAACCTGCATCCTAGACCACTGAAATTCCCAAAAATATTTTTGGCACAAAAATACATCCTATACCGCTGAAGGCTCAGAATATGTTAGCAGCCCAAAGAAGGCCTTAAAATGCATTTTAGGCCTTCAAAAATGTTGAAAACTTTGGAGACCCAAAAAAGGGGTTTACAGGCATCCTAGACCCTCTAAAGTCCAGAAAATATTGGTGGACCAAAAACTGTGTCAGAGAGCTTTGAAAGTCCCAAAAACATTTTCAGCCTGAAAGGGGCACTAACCTGCATCCTAGACCACTGAAATTCCCAAAAATATTTTTGGCACGAAAAATGCATCCTACACCCCTGAAAGTTCAGAATATGTTAGCAGCCCAAAAAAGGCCTTAAAATGCATTATAGGCCTGCAAAAATGTAAAAAAAAATCTTTGGAGGCCCAAAAAAGGGGTTTATAGGCATCCTAGACCCCCTTAAGTCCAGAAAATATTGGTGGACTAAAACCTGTGTCAGAGAGCTTTGAATGCCCCAAAACATTTGCAGCCTGAAAGGGGCATTAAACCGCATCCTAGACCACTGAAATTTCCCAAAATATTTTTGGCACGAAAAATGCATCCTACACCCCTGAAAGTTCAGAAAATGTTGGCAGCTCAAAAAAATGCCTTAAAATGCATCTTAGGCCTTCAAAAATGTTGAAAACTTTGGAGGCCCAAAAACAGGCTTTACAGTCACCCTAGACCCCCTAAGGTCCAGAAAATGTTGGTGGACCAAAAACTGTGTCAGAGAGCTCTGAATGTCCCAAAAACATTTGCAGACTTAAAGATGCATTAACCCGCATCCTAGACCACTGAAATTCCCAGAAATATTTTTGGCACGAAAAATGCATCCTACACCCCTGAAAGTTCAGAAAATGTTGGCAGCCCAAAAAAGGCATTAAAATGCATTTTAGACCTCCAAAAATGTTGAACACATCGGAGGCCCAGAAAAGAGGTTTACAGGCATCCTAGACCCCCTAAATTCCAGAGAATGTTTGTGGACCAAATATGGTGTCAGAGAGCTCTGAATGTCCCAAAACATTTGCAGCCTGAAAGGGGCATTAACCCGCATCCTAGACCACTGAAATTCCCAAAAATATTTTTTGCACGGAAAATGCATCCTACACCCCTGAAAGTTCAGAAAATGTTGGCAGCTCAAAACAAATGCCTTAAAATGCATCTTAGGCCTTCAAAAATGTTGAAAACTTTGGAGACCCAAAAAAGGGGTTTACAGGCATCCTAGACCCCCTAAAGTGCAGAAAATATTGGTGGACCAAAAACTGTGTCAGAGAACAGCCTGAAAGGGGCATTAACCTGCATCCTAGACCACTGAAATTCCCAGAAATATTTTTGGCACGAAAAATGCATCCTACACCCTTGAAATTTCCGAATATGTTAGCAGCCCAAAAAAGCATTAAAATGCATTTTAGACCTGCAAAAAATGTTGAAAACTTTGGAGGCCCAAAAAAGGGGTTTACAGGCATCCTAGACCCCCTAAGGTCCAGAAAATGTTGGTGGACCAAAAACTGTGTCAGAGAGCTCTGAATGTCCCAAAAACATGCATTAACCCGCATCCTAGACCACTGAAATTCCCAAAAATATTTTTGGCACAAAAATGCATCCTATACCGCTGAAAGCTGAGAATATGTTAGCAGCCCAAGGAAGGCCTTAAAATGCATTTTAGGCCTACACAAATGTTGAAAACTTTGGAAGCACAAAAAAGTGGTTTATAGGCATCCGAGAGCCCCTAAAGTCCAGAAAATGTTGGTGGACCAAAAACTGTGTCAGAGAGCTCTGAATGTCCCAAAAACATTTGCAGCCTGAAAGGGGCATTAACCCGCTGACTAGACCACTGAAATTCCCAAAAATATATTTGGCACGAAAAATGCATCCTACACCCCTGAAAGTTCAGAATATGTTAGCAGCCCAAAAAGGGCCTTAAAATGCATTATAGGCCTCAAAAATGTAAACAAATCTTTGGAGGCCCAAAAAAGTGGTTTACAGGCATCCTAGACCCCCTAAAGTCCAGAAAATGTTGGTGGACCAAAAACTGTGTCAGAGAGCTCTGAATGTCCCAAAAACATTTGCAGACTTAAAGATGCATTAACCCGAATCCTAGAACACTGAAATTCCCAGAAATATTTTTGGCACGAAAAATGCATCCTACACCCCTGAAGGTTCAGAATATGTTAGCAGCCCAATAAAGGCATTAAAATGCATTTTAGACCTACAAAAATGTTGAAAACTTTGGAGGCCCAAAAAAGGGGTTTACAGGCATCCTAGACCCCCTAAAGTCCAGAGAATGTTGGTGGACCAAATATGGTGTCAGAGAGCCCTGAATGTCCCAAAACATTTGCAGAATGAAAAGGGGCACTAACCCGCATCCTAGACCACTGAAATTCCCAAAAATATTTTTGGCACGGAAAATGCATCCTACACCCCTGAAAGTTCTGAAACTGTTAGCAGCCCAAAAAGGGCCTTAAAATGCATTATAGGCCTCAAAAATGTAAACAAATCTTTGGAGGCCCAAAAAAAGGGTTTATAGGCATCCTAGACCCCCTAAAGTCCAGAAAATATTGGTGGACCAAAAACTGTGTCAGAGATCTTTGAATGCCCCAAAACATTTGCAGCCTGAAAGGGGCATTAACCCGCATCCTAGACCACTGAAATTTCCCAAAATATTTTTGGCACGAAAAATGCATTCTATACCCCTCTAAGCTCAGAATATGTTAGAGGCCCAAAGAAGGCCTTAAAATGCATTTTAGGCCTACAAAAATGTTGAAAACTTCGGAAGCCCAAAAAAGGGGTTTATAGGCATCCTAGAGCCCCTAAAGTCCAGAAATTGTTGGTGGACCAAAAACTGTGTCAGAGAGCTCTGAATGTCCCAAAAACATTTGCAGACTTAAAGATGCATTAACCCGCATCCTAGACCACTGAAATTCCCAGAAATATTTTTGGCACGAAAAATGGATCCTACACCCCTGAAATTTCAGAATATGTTAGCAGCCCAAAAAAGGCAGTAAAATGCATTTTAGACCTACAAAAATGTTGAAAACTTTGGAGGCCCAAAAAAGGGGTTTACAGGCATCCTAGACCCCCTAAAGTCCAGAGAATGTTGGTGGACCAAATATGGTGTCAGAGAGCTCTGAATGTCCCAAAAACATTTGCAGCCTGAAAGGGGCATTAACCCGCATCCTAGACCACTGAAATTCCCAAAAATATTTTTGGCACGGAAAATGTATCCTACACCCCTGAAAGTTCAGAAAATGTTGGCAGCTCAAAACAAATGCCTTAAAAAGCATTCTAGGCCTTCAAAAATGTTGAAAACTTTGGAGACCCAAAAAAGGGGTTTACAGGCATCCTAAAGCCCCTAAAATCCAGAAAATATTGGTGGACCAAAAACTGTGTCAGAGAGCTTTGAATGTCCCAAAAACATTTGCAGCCTGAAAGGGGCATTAACCCACATCCTAGACCACTGAAATTTCCCAAAATATTTTTGGCACGAAAAATGCATCCTACACCCCTGAAAGTTCAGAATATGTTAGCAGCCCAAAAAAGGCCTTAAAATGCATTATAGGCCTGCAAAAATGTAAAAAAAAAAACTTTGGAGGCCCAAAAAAGGGGTTTACAGGCATCCTAGACCCCCTAAAGTCCAGAAAATATTGGTTGACCAAAAACTGTGTCAGAGAGCTTTGAATGTCCCAAAACATTTGCAGCCTGAAAGTGGCATTAACCCGCTGACTAGACCACTGAAATTCCCAAAAATATTTTTGGCACGAAAAATGCATCCTACACCCCTGAAAGTTCAGAATATGTTAGCAGCCCAAAAAAGGCCTTAAAATGCATTATAGGCCTGCAAAAATGTAAAAAAAATCTTTGGAGGCCCAACAAAGGGGTTTATAGGCATCCTAGACCCCCTAAAGTCCAGAAAATATTGGTGGACCAAAAACTGTGTCAGAGAGCTTTGAATGCCCCAAAACATTTGCAGCCTGAAAGGGGCATTAACCCGCATCCTAGACCACTGAAATTCCCAAAAATATTTTTGGCACGAAAAATGCATCCTATACCCCTGAAAGCTCAGAATATGTTAGCAGCCCAAAGAAGGCCTTAAAATGCATTTTAGGCCTACACAAATGTTGAAAACTTTGGAAGCACAAAAAAGTGGTTTATATGCATCCTAGAGCCCCTAAAGTCCAGAAAATGTTGGTGGACCAAAAACTGTGTCAGAGAGCTCTGAATGTCCCAAAAACATTTTCAGACTTAAAGATGCATTAACCCACATCCTAGACCACTGAAATTCCCAGAAATATTTTTGGCACGAAAAATGCATCCTATACCCCTGAAAGTTCAGAATATGTTAGCAGCCCAAAAAAGGCATTAAAATGCATTTTAGACCTGCAAAAAATGTTGAAAACTGTGGAGGCCCAAAAAAAGGGTTTATAGGCATCCTAGACCCCCTAAAGTCCAGAAAATATTGGCGGACCAAAAACTGTGTCAGAGAGCTTTGAATGCCCCAAAACATTTGCAGCCTGAAAGGGGCATTAACCCGTATCCTAGACCACTGAAATTTCCCAAAATATTTTTGGCACGAAAAATGCCATCTACACCCCTGAAAGTTCAGAAAATGTTGGCAGCTCAAAAAAATGCCTTAAAATGCATCTAGGCCTTCAAAAATGTTGAAAACCTTGGAGGTCCAAAAAAGGGGTTTACAGGCACCCTAGACCACCTAAAGTCCAGAAAATGTTGGTGGACCAAAAACGGTGTCAGAGAGCTCTGAATGTCCCAAAAACATTTGCAGCCTGAAAGGGGCATTAACCCGCATCCTAGACCACTGAAATTCCCAAACATATTTCTGCCACGAAAAATGCATCCTATACCCCTGAAAGCTCAGAATATGTTAGCAGCCCAAAGAAGGCCTTAAAATGCATTTTAGGACTACAAACATGTTGAAAACTTTGGAAGCCCAAAAATGGGGTTTATAGGCATCCTAGAGCCCCTAAAGTCCAGAAAATGTTCGTGGACCAAAAACTGTGTCAGAGAGCTCTGAATGTACCAAAAACATTTGCAGCCTGAAAGGGGCATTAACCCGCATCCTAGACCACTGAAATTCCCAAAAATATATTTGGCACGAAAAATGCATCCTACACCCCTGAAAGTTCAGAATATGTTAGCAGCCCAAAAAAGGCCTTAAAATGCATTATAGGCCTCAAAAATGTAAACAAATCTTTGGAGGCCCAAAAAAAGGGTTTATAGGCATCCTAGACCCCCTAAAGTCCAGAAAATATTGGTGGACCAAAAACTGTGTCAGAGAGCTTTGAATGCCCCAAAACATTTGCAGCCTGAAAGGGGCATTAACCCGTATCCTAGACCACTGAAATTTCCCAAAATATTTTTGGCACGAAAAATGCAATCTACACCCCTGAAAGTTCAGAAAATGTTGGCAGCTCAAAAAAATGCCTTAAAATGCATCTAGGCCTTCAAAAATGTTGAAAACCTTGGAGGTCCAAAAAAGGGGTTTACAGGCATCCTAGACCCCCTAAGGTCCAGAAAATGTTGGTGGACCAAAAACTGTGTCAGAGAGCTCTGAATGTCCCAAAAACATGCATTAACCCGCATCCTAGACCACTGAAATTCCCAAAAATATTTTTGGCACAAAAATGCATCCTATACCGCTGAAAGCTGAGAATATGTTAGCAGCCCAAAGAAGGCCTTAAAATGCATTTTAGGCCTACACAAATGTTGAAAACTTTGGAAGCACAAAAAAGTGGTTTATAGGCATCCGAGAGCCCCTAAAGTCCAGAAAATGTTGGTGGACCAAAAACTGTGTCAGAGAGCTCTGAATGTCCCAAAAACATTTGCAGCCTGAAAGGGGCATTAACCCGCTGACTAGACCACTGAAATTCCCAAAAATATATTTGGCACGAAAAATGCATCCTACAACCCTGAAAGTTCAGAATATGTTAGCAGCCCAAAAAGGGCCTTAAAATGCATTATAGGCCTCAAAAATGTAAACAAATCTTTGGAGGCCCAAAAAAAGGGTTTATAGGCATCCTAGACCCCCTAAAGTCCAGAAAATATTGGTGGACCAAAAACTGTATCAGAGATCTTTGAATGCCCCAAAACATTTGCAGCCTGAAAGGGGCATTAACCCGCATCCTAGACCACTGAAATTTCCCAAAATATTTTTGGCACGAAAAATGCATTCTATACCCCTCTAAGCTCAGAATATGTTAGCAGCCCAAAGAAGGCCTTAAAATGCATTTTAGGCCTACAAAAATGTTGAAAACTTCGGAAGCCCAAAAAAGGGGTTTATAGGCATCCTAGAGCCCCTAAAGTCCAGAAATTGTTGGTGGACCAAAAACTGTGTCAGAGAGCTCTGAATGTCCCAAAAACATTTGCAGACTTAAAGATGCATTAACCCGCATCCTAGACCACTGAAATTCCCAGAAATATTTTTGGCACGAAAAATGGATCCTACACCCCTGAAATTTCAGAATATGTTAGCAGCCCAAAAAAGGCAGTAAAATGCATTTTAGACCTGCAAAAAATGTTGAAAACTTTGGAGGCCCAAAAAAGGGGTTTACAGGCATCCTAGACCCCCTAAAGTCCAGAAAATGTTGGTGGACCAAAAACTGTGTCAGAGAGCTCTGAATGTCACAAAAACATTTGCAGACTTAAATGGGAATTAACCCGCATCCTAGACCACTGAAATTCCCAGAAATATTTTTGGCATGAAAAATGCATCCTACACCCCTGAAAGTTCAGAATATGTTAGCAGCCCAATAAAGGCATTAAAATGCATTTTAGACGTACAAAAATGTTGAAAATTTTGGAGGCCCAAAAAAGGGGTTTACAGGCATCCTAGACCCCCTAAAGTCCAGAGAATGTTGGTGGACCAAATATGGTGTCAGAGAGCTCTGAATGTCCCAAAAACATTTGCAGCCTGAAAGGGGCATTAACCCGCATCCTAGACCACTGAAATTCCCAAAAATATTTTTGGCACGGAAAATGTATCCTACACCCCTGAAAGTTCAGAAAATGTTGGCAGCTCAAAACAAATGCCTTAAAAAGCATTTTAGGCCTTCAAAAATGTTGAAAACTTTGGAGACCCAAAAAAGGGGTTTACAGGCATCCTAAAGCCCCTAAAATCCAGAAAATATTGGTGGACCAAAAACTGTGTCAGAGAGCTTTGAATGTCCCAAAAACATTTGCAGCCTGAAAGGGGCATTAACCCACATCCTAGACCACTGAAATTTCCCAAAATATTTTTGGCACGAAAAATGCATCCTACACCCCTGAAAGTTTAGAATATGTTAGCAGCCCAAATAAGGCCTTAAAATGCATTATAGGCCTGCATAAATGTAAAAAAAAAAAACTTTGGAGGCCCAAAAAAGGGGTTTACAGGCATCCTAGACCCCCTAAAGTCCAGAAAATATTGGTGGACCAAAAACTGTGTCAGAGAGCTTTGAATGTCCCAAAACATTTGCAGCCTGAAAGTGGCATTAACCCGCTGACTAGACCACTGAAATTCCCAAAAATATTTTTGGCACGAAAAATGCATCCTACACCCCTGAAAGTTCAGAATATGTTAGCAGCCCAAAAAAGGCCTTAAAATGCATTATAGGCCTGCAAAAATGTAAAAAGAATCTTTGGAGGCCCAACAAAGGGGTTTATAGGCATCCTAGACCCCCTGAAGTCCAGAAAATATTGGTGGACCAAAAACTGTGTCAGAGAGCTTTGAATGCCCCAAAACATTTGCAGCCTGAAAGGGGCATTAACCCGCATCCTAGACCACTGAAATTCCCAAAAATATTTTTGGCACGAAAAATGCATCCTATACCCCTGAAAGCTCAGAATATGTTAGCAGCCCAAAGAAGGCCTTAAAATGCATTTTAGGCCTACACAAATGTTGAAAACTTTGGAAGCACAAAAAAGTGGTTTATATGCATCCTAGAGCCCCTAAAGTCCAGAAAATGTTGGTGGACCAAAAACTGTGTCAGAGAGCTCTGAATGTCCCAAAAACATTTTCAGACTTAAAGATGCATTAACCCACATCCTAGACCACTGAAATTCCCAGAAATATTTTTGGCACGAAAAATGCATCCTATACCCCTGAAAGTTCAGAATATGTTAGCAGCCCAAAAAAGGCATTAAAATGCATTTTAGACCTGCAAAAAATGTTGAAAACTGTGGAGGCCCAAAAAAAGGGTTTATAGGCATCCTAGACCCCCTAAAGTCCAGAAAATATTGGTGGACCAAAAACTGTGTCAGAGAGCTTTGAATGCCCCAAAACATTTGCAGCCTGAAAGGGGCATTAACCCGTATCCTAGACCACTGAAATTTCCCAAAATATTTTTGGCACGAAAAATGCCATCTACACCCCTGAAAGTTCAGAAAATGTTGGCAGCTCAAAAAAATGCCTTAAAATGCATCTAGGCCTTCAAAAATGTTGAAAACCTTGGAGGTCCAAAAAAGGGGTTTACAGGCACCCTAGACCACCTAAAGTCCAGAAAATGTTGGTGGACCAAAAACGGTGTCAGAGAGCTCTGAATGTCCCAAAAACATTTGCAGCCTGAAAGGGGCATTAACCCGCATCCTAGACCACTGAAATTCCCAAAAATATATTTGGCACGAAAAATGCATCCTACACCCCTGAAAGTTCAGAATATGTTAGCAGCCCAAAAAAGGCCTTAAAATGCATTATAGGCCTCAAAAATGTAAACAAATCTTTGGAGGCCCAAAAAAAGGGTTTATAGGCATCCTAGACCCACTAAAGTCCAGAAAATATTGGTGGACCAAAAACTGTCAGAGAGCTTTGAATGCCCCAAAACATTTGCAGCCTGAAAGGGGCATTAACCCGTATCCTAGACCACTGAAATTTCCCAAAATATTTTTGGCACGAAAAATGCAATCTACACCCCTGAAAGTTCAGAAAATGTTGGCAGCTCAAAAAAATGCCTTAAAATGCATCTAGGCCTTCAAAAATGTTGAAAACCTTGGAGGTCCAAAAAAGGGGTTTACAGGCACCCTAGACCACCTAAAGTCCAGAAAATGTTGGTGGACCAAAAACGGTGTCAGAGAGCTCTGAATGTCCCAAAAACATTTGCAGCCTGAAAGGGGCATTAACCCGCATCCTAGACCACTGAAATTCCCAAAAATATTTCTGCCACGAAAAATGCATCCTATACCCCTGAAAGTTCAGAATATGTTAGCAGCCCAAAGAAGGCCTTAAAATGCATTTTAGGACTACAAACATGTTGAAAACTTTGGAAGCCCAAAAAAGGGGTTTAAAGGCATCCTAGAGCCCCTAAAGTCCAGAAAATGTTCGTGGACCAAAAACTGTGTCAGAGAGCTCTGAATGTACCAAAAACATTTGCAGCCTGAAAGGGGCATTAACCCGCATCCTAGACCACTGAAATTCCCAAAAATATATTTGGCACGAAAAATGCAATCTACACCCCTGAAAGTTCAGAAAATGTTGGCAGCCCAAAAGAGGCCTTAAAATGCATTACAGGCCTCAAAAATGTAAACAAATCTTTGGAGGCCCAAAAAAAGGGTTTATAGGCATCCTAGACCCCCTAAAGTCCAGAAAATATTGGTGGACCAAAAACTGTGTCAGAGAGCTTTGAATGCCCCAAAACATTTGCAGCCCTAAAGGGGCATTAACCCGCATCCTAGACCACTGAAATTTCCCAAAATATTTTTGGCACGAAAAATGCATTCTACACCCCTGAAAGTTCAGAAAATGTTGGCAGCTCAAAAAAATGCCTTAAAATGCATCTAGGCCTTCAAAAATGTTGAAAACCTTGGAGGTCCAAAAAAGGGGTTTACAGGCACCCTAGACCCCCTAAAGTCCAGAAAATGTTGGTGGACCAAAAACGGTGTCAGAGAGCTCTGAATGTCCCAAAAACATTTGCAGCCTGAAAGGGGCATTAACCCGCATCCTAGACCACTGAAATTCCCAAAAATATTTCTGCCACGAAAAATGCATCCTACACCCCTGAAAGTTCAGAATATGTTAGCAGCCCAAAAAGGCCTTAAAATGCATTATAGGCCTCAAAAATGTAAACAAATCTTTGGAGGCCCAAAAAAAGGGTTTATAGGCATCTTAGACCCCCTAAAGTACAGAAAATATTGGTGGACCAAAAACTGTGTCAGAGAGCTTTGAATGCCCCAAAACATTTGCAGCCTGAAAGGGGCATTAACCCGTTTCCTAGACCACTGAAATTTCCCAAAATATTTTGGCACGAAAAATGCAATCTACACCCCTGAAAGTTCAGAAAATGTTGGCAGCTCAAAAAAATGCCTTAAAATGCATCTAGTCCTTCAAAAATGTTGAAAACCTTGGAGGTCCAAAAAAGGGGTTTACAGGCACCCTAGACCCCCTAAAGTCCAGAAAATGTTGGTGGACCAAAAACGGTGTCAGAGAGCTCTGAATGTCCCAAAAACATTTGCAGCCTGAAAAGGGCATTAACCCGCATCCTAGACCACTGAAATTCCCAAAAATATTTCTGCCACGAAAAATGCATCCTATACCCCTGAAAGCTCAGAATATGTTAGCAGCCCAAAGAAGGCCTTAAAATGCATTTTAGGTCTACAAAAATGTTGAAAACTTTGGAAGCCCAAAAAAGGGGTTTATAGGCATCCTAGAGCCCCTAAAGTCCAGAAAATGTTGGTGGACCAAAAACTGTGTCAGAGAGCTCTGAATGTCCCAAAAACATTTGCAGACTTAAAAATGCATTAACCCGCATCATAGACCACTGAAATTCCCAGAAATATTTGTGGCACGAAAAATGCATCCTACACCCCTGAAAATTCAGAAAATGTTAGCAGCTCAAAAAAGCATTAAAATGCATTTTAGACCTGCAAAAATGTTGAAAACTTTGGAGGCCCAAAAAAGGGGTTTACAGGCATCCTAGACCCCCTAAAGTCCAGAGAATGTTGGTGGACCAAATATGGTGTCAGAGAGCTCTGAATGTCCCAAAAACATTTGCAGCCTGAAAGGGGCATTAACTCGCATCCTAGACCACTGAAATTCCCAAAAATATTTTTGGCGCGGAAAATGCATCCTACACCCCTGAAAGTTCAGAAAATGTTGGCAGCTCAAAACAAATGCCTTAAAATGCATCTTAGGCCTTCAAAAATGTTGAAAACTTTGGAGACCCAAAAAAGGGTTTTACAGGCTTCCTAGATCCCCTGAAGTCCAGAAAATATTGGTGGACCTACAACTGTGTCAGAGAGCTTTGAATGTCCCAAAAACATTTGCAGCCTGACAAGACCACTGAAATTCCCAGAAATATTTTTGGCACGAAAAAATCATCCTACACCCCTGAAAGTTCAGAATATGTTAGCAGCCCAAAAAAAGCATTAAAATGCATTTTAGACCTTCAAAAATGTTGAAAACTTTGGAGACCCAAAAAGGGGTTTACAGGCTTCCTAGATCCCCTAAAGTCCAGAAAATATTGGTGGACCTACAACTGTGTCAGAGAGCTTTGAATGTCCCAAAAACATTTGCAGCCTGAAAGGGGCATTAACCCGCATCCTAGACCACTGAAATTGCCAAAAATATTTTTGGCACGAAAAATGCATCCTACACCCCTGAAAGTTCAGAATATGTTAGCAGCCCAATAAAGGCATTAAAATGCATTTTAGACGTACAAAAATGTTGAAAATTTTGGAGGCCCAAAAAAGGGGTTTACAGGCATCCTAGACCCCCTAAAGTCCAGAGAATGTTGGTGGACCAAATATGGTGTCAGAGAGCTCTGAATGTCCCAAAAACATTTGCAGCCTGAAAGGGGCATTAACCCGCATCCTAGACCACTGAAATTCCCAAAAATATTTTTGGCACGGAAAATGTATCCTACACCCCTGAAAGTTCAGAAAATGTTGGCAGCTCAAAACAAATGCCTTAAAAAGCATTTTAGGCCTTCAAAAATGTTGAAAACTTTGGAGACCCAAAAAAGGGGTTTACAGGCATCCTAAAGCCCCTAAAATCCAGAAAATATTGGTGGACCAAAAACTGTGTCAGAGAGCTTTGAATGTCCCAAAAACATTTGCAGCCTGAAAGGGGCATTAACCCACATCCTAGACCACTGAAATTTCCCAAAATATTTTTGGCACGAAAAATGCATCCTACACCCCTGAAAGTTTAGAATATGTTAGCAGCCCAAAAAAGGCCTTAAAATGCATTATAGGCCTGCATAAATGTAAAAAAAAAAAACTTTGGAGGCCCAAAAAAGGGGTTTACAGGCATCCTAGACCCCCTAAAGTCCAGAAAATATTGGTGGACCAAAAACTGTGTCAGAGAGCTTTGAATGTCCCAAAACATTTGCAGCCTGAAAGTGGCATTAACCCGCTGACTAGACCACTGAAATTCCCAAAAATATTTTTGGCACGAAAAATGCATCCTACACCCCTGAAAGTTCAGAATATGTTAGCAGCCCAAAAAAGGCCTTAAAATGCATTATAGGCCTGCAAAAATGTAAAAAGAATCTTTGGAGGCCCAACAAAGGGGTTTATAGGCATCCTAGACCCCCTGAAGTCCAGAAAATATTGGTGGACCAAAAACTGTGTCAGAGAGCTTTGAATGCCCCAAAACATTTGCAGCCTGAAAGGGGCATTAACCCGCATCCTAGACCACTGAAATTCCCAAAAATATTTTTGGCACGAAAAATGCATCCTATACCCCTGAAAGCTCAGAATATGTTAGCAGCCCAAAGAAGGCCTTAAAATGCATTTTAGGCCTACACAAATGTTGAAAACTTTGGAAGCACAAAAAAGTGGTTTATATGCATCCTAGAGCCCCTAAAGTCCAGAAAATGTTGGTGGACCAAAAACTGTGTCAGAGAGCTCTGAATGTCCCAAAAACATTTTCAGACTTAAAGATGCATTAACCCACATCCTAGACCACTGAAATTCCCAGAAATATTTTTGGCACGAAAAATGCATCCTATACCCCTGAAAGTTCAGAATATGTTAGCAGCCCAAAAAAGGCATTAAAATGCATTTTAGACCTGCAAAAAATGTTGAAAACTGTGGAGGCCCAAAAAAAGGGTTTATAGGCATCCTAGACCCCCTAAAGTCCAGAAAATATTGGTGGACCAAAGACTGTGTCAGAGAGCTTTGAATGCCCCAAAACATTTGCAGCCTGAAAGGGGCATTAACCCGTATCCTAGACCACTGAAATTTCCCAAAATATTTTTGGCACGAAAAATGCCATCTACACCCCTGAAAGTTCAGAAAATGTTGGCAGCTCAAAAAAATGCCTTAAAATGCATCTAGGCCTTCAAAAATGTTGAAAACCTTGGAGGTCCAAAAAAGGGGTTTACAGGCACCCTAGACCACCTAAAGTCCAGAAAATGTTGGTGGACCAAAAACGGTGTCAGAGAGCTCTGAATGTCCCAAAAACATTTGCAGCCTGAAAGGGGCATTAACCCGCATCCTAGACCACTGAAATTCCCAAAAATATATTTGGCACGAAAAATGCATCCTACACCCCTGAAAGTTCAGAATATGTTAGCAGCCCAAAAAAGGCCTTAAAATGCATTATAGGCCTCAAAAATGTAAACAAATCTTTGGAGGCCCAAAAAAAGGGTTTATAGGCATCCTAGACCCACTAAAGTCCAGAAAATATTGGTGGACCAAAAACTGTCAGAGAGCTTTGAATGCCCCAAAACATTTGCAGCCTGAAAGGGGCATTAACCCGTATCCTAGACCACTGAAATTTCCCAAAATATTTTTGGCACGAAAAATGCAATCTACACCCCTGAAAGTTCAGAAAATGTTGGCAGCTCAAAAAAATGCCTTAAAATGCATCTAGGCCTTCAAAAATGTTGAAAACCTTGGAGGTCCAAAAAAGGGGTTTACAGGCACCCTAGACCACCTAAAGTCCAGAAAATGTTGGTGGACCAAAAACGGTGTCAGAGAGCTCTGAATGTCCCAAAAACATTTGCAGCCTGAAAGGGGCATTAACCCGCATCCTAGACCACTGAAATTCCCAAAAATATTTCTGCCACGAAAAATGCATCCTATACCCCTGAAAGTTCAGAATATGTTAGCAGCCCAAAGAAGGCCTTAAAATGCATTTTAGGACTACAAACATGTTGAAAACTTTGGAAGCCCAAAAAAGGGGTTTAAAGGCATCCTAGAGCCCCTAAAGTCCAGAAAATGTTCGTGGACCAAAAACTGTGTCAGAGAGCTCTGAATGTACCAAAAACATTTGCAGCCTGAAAGGGGCATTAACCCGCATCCTAGACCACTGAAATTCCCAAAAATATATTTGGCACGAAAAATGCAATCTACACCCCTGAAAGTTCAGAAAATGTTGGCAGCCCAAAAGAGGCCTTAAAATGCATTACAGGCCTCAAAAATGTAAACAAATCTTTGGAGGCCCAAAAAAAGGGTTTATAGGCATCCTAGACCCCCTAAAGTCCAGAAAATATTGGTGGACCAAAAACTGTGTCAGAGAGCTTTGAATGCCCCAAAACATTTGCAGCCCTAAAGGGGCATTAACCCGCATCCTAGACCACTGAAATTTCCCAAAATATTTTTGGCACGAAAAATGCATTCTACACCCCTGAAAGTTCAGAAAATGTTGGCAGCTCAAAAAAATGCCTTAAAATGCATCTAGGCCTTCAAAAATGTTGAAAACCTTGGAGGTCCAAAAAAGGGGTTTACAGGCACCCTAGACCCCCTAAAGTCCAGAAAATGTTGGTGGACCAAAAACGGTGTCAGAGAGCTCTGAATGTCCCAAAAACATTTGCAGCCTGAAAGGGGCATTAACCCGCATCCTAGACCACTGAAATTCCCAAAAATATTTCTGCCACGAAAAATGCATCCTACACCCCTGAAAGTTCAGAATATGTTAGCAGCCCAAAAAGGCCTTAAAATGCATTATAGGCCTCAAAAATGTAAACAAATCTTTGGAGGCCCAAAAAAAGGGTTTATAGGCATCTTAGACCCCCTAAAGTACAGAAAATATTGGTGGACCAAAAACTGTGTCAGAGAGCTTTGAATGCCCCAAAACATTTGCAGCCTGAAAGGGGCATTAACCCGTTTCCTAGACCACTGAAATTTCCCAAAATATTTTGGCACGAAAAATGCAATCTACACCCCTGAAAGTTCAGAAAATGTTGGCAGCTCAAAAAAATGCCTTAAAATGCATCTAGTCCTTCAAAAATGTTGAAAACCTTGGAGGTCCAAAAAAGGGGTTTACAGGCACCCTAGACCCCCTAAAGTCCAGAAAATGTTGGTGGACCAAAAACGGTGTCAGAGAGCTCTGAATGTCCCAAAAACATTTGCAGCCTGAAAAGGGCATTAACCCGCATCCTAGACCACTGAAATTCCCAAAAATATTTCTGCCACGAAAAATGCATCCTATACCCCTGAAAGCTCAGAATATGTTAGCAGCCCAAAGAAGGCCTTAAAATGCATTTTAGGTCTACAAAAATGTTGAAAACTTTGGAAGCCCAAAAAAGGGGTTTATAGGCATCCTAGAGCCCCTAAAGTCCAGAAAATGTTGGTGGACCAAAAACTGTGTCAGAGAGCTCTGAATGTCCCAAAAACATTTGCAGACTTAAAAATGCATTAACCCGCATCATAGACCACTGAAATTCCCAGAAATATTTGTGGCACGAAAAATGCATCCTACACCCCTGAAAATTCAGAAAATGTTAGCAGCTCAAAAAAGCATTAAAATGCATTTTAGACCTGCAAAAATGTTGAAAACTTTGGAGGCCCAAAAAAGGGGTTTACAGGCATCCTAGACCCCCTAAAGTCCAGAGAATGTTGGTGGACCAAATATGGTGTCAGAGAGCTCTGAATGTCCCAAAAACATTTGCAGCCTGAAAGGGGCATTAACTCGCATCCTAGACCACTGAAATTCCCAAAAATATTTTTGGCGCGGAAAATGCATCCTACACCCCTGAAAGTTCAGAAAATGTTGGCAGCTCAAAACAAATGCCTTAAAATGCATCTTAGGCCTTCAAAAATGTTGAAAACTTTGGAGACCCAAAAAAGGGTTTTACAGGCTTCCTAGATCCCCTAAAGTCCAGAAAATATTGGTGGACCTACAACTGTGTCAGAGAGCTTTGAATGTCCCAAAAACATTTGCAGCCTGACAAGACCACTGAAATTCCCAGAAATATTTTTGGCACGAAAAAATCATCCTACACCCCTGAAAGTTCAGAATATGTTAGCAGCCCAAAAAAAGCATTAAAATGCATTTTAGACCTTCAAAAATGTTGAAAACTTTGGAGACCCAAAAAGGGGTTTACAGGCTTCCTAGATCCCCTAAAGTCCAGAAAATATTGGTGGACCTACAACTGTGTCAGAGAGCTTTGAATGTCCCAAAAACATTTGCAGCCTGAAAGGGGCATTAACCCGCATCCTAGACCACTGAAATTGCCAAAAATATTTTTGGCACGAAAAATGCATCCTACACCCCTGAAAGTTCAGAATATGTTAGCAGCCCAAAAAAGGCCGTAAAATGCATTATAGGCCTGCAAAAATGTAAAAAAAAACTTTGGAGTCCCAAAAAAGGGGTTTACAGGCATCCTAGACCCCCTAAAGTCCAGAAAATATTGGTGGACCAAAAACTGTGTCAGAGAGCTTTGAATGTCCCAAAACATTTGCAGCCTGAAAGGGGCATTAACCCGCATCTAGACCACTGAAATTCCCAAAAATATTTTTGGCACGAAAAATGCATCCTACACCCCTTAAAGTTCTGAAACTGTTGGCAGCAAAAAAAAAGGCCTTAAAATGCATCTTATGCCTTCAAAAATGATGAAAACTTTGGAGGCCCAAAAATGGAGTTTACAGGCCTCCTAGACCCCTAAAGTCCAGAAACTATTGGTGGACCAAAAACTGTGTCAGAGAGCTTTGAATGTCCCAAAAACATGTGCAGCCTGAAAGGGGCATTGACCCGCATCCTAGACCACTGAAATTGCCAAAAATACTTTTGGCATGAAAAATGCAGTCTACACCCTTGAAAGTTCAGAATATGTTAGCAGCCCAAAAAAGGCCTTAAAATGCATTATAGGCCTGCAAAAATGTAAAAAAAAACCTTTGGAGCCCCAAAAAAGGGGTTTACAGGCATGCTAGACCCCCTAAAGTCCAGAAAATATTGGTGGACCAAAAACTGTGTAAGAGAGCTTTAAATGTTCCAAAACATTTGCAGCCTGAAAGGGGCACTAACCCGCATCCTAGACCACTGAAATTCCCAAAAATATTTTTGGCACGAAAAATGCATCCTACACCCATGAAAGTTCAGAATATGTTAGCAGCCCAAAAAAGGCCTTACAATGCATTATAGGCCTGCAAAAATGTAAAAAAAAACTTTGGAGACCCAAAAAAGGGGTTTACAGGTATTCTAGACCCCCTAAAGTCCAGAAAATATTGGTGGACCGAAAACTGTGTCAGAGAGCTTTGAATGTCCCAAAACATTTGCAGCCTGAAAGGGGAATTAACCCGCTGACTAGACCACTCAAATTCCCAAAAATATTTTTGGCACAAAAAATGCATCCTACACCCCTGAAAGTTCTGAAACTGTTGGCAGCACAAAAAAGGCCTTAAAATGCATCTTATGCCTTCAAAAATGATTAAAACTTTGGAGGCCCAAAAATGGAGTTTACAGGCCTCCTAGACCCCTAAAGTCCAGAAAATGTTGGTGGACCAAAAATGGTGTCAGAGAGCTCTGAATGTCCCAAAAACATTTGCAGCCTGAAAGGGGCATTAACCCGCATCCTAGACCACTAAAATTTCCCAAAATATTTTTGGCACGAAAAATGCATCCTACACCCCTGAAAGTTCATAAAATGTTGGCAGCTCAAAAAAATGCCTTAAAATGCATCTTAGGCCTTCAAAAATGTTGAAAACTTTGGAGACCCAAAAAAGGGGTTTACAGGCATCCTAGATCCCCTAAAGTCCAGAAAATATTGGTGGACCAAAAACTGTGTCAGAGAACTTTGAATGTCCCAAAACATTAGCAGCCTGAAAGGGGCATTAACCTGCATCCTAGACCACTGAAATTCCCAAAAATATTTTTGGCACAAAAATGCATCCTATACCGCTGAAAGCTCAGAATATGTTAGCAGCCCAAAGAAGGCCTTAAAATGCATTTTAGGCCTACAAAAATGTTGAAAACTTTGTAAGCCCAAAAAAGGGGTTTATAGGCATCCTAGAGCCCCTAAAGTCCAGAAAATGTTGGTGGACCAAAAACTGTGTCAGAGAGCTCTGAATGTCCCAAAAACATTTGCAGCCTGAAAGGGGCATTAACCCGCATCCTAGACCACTGAAATTCCCAAAACTATTTTTGTCACGGAAAATGCATCCTACACCCCTGAAAGTTCAGAAAATTTTGGCAGCTCCAAACAAATGCCTTAAAATGCATTTTAGGCCTTCAAAAATGTTGAAAACTTTGGAGACCCAAAAAAGGGGTTTACAGGCATCCTAGACCCTCTAAAGTCCAGAAAATATTGGTGGACCAAAAACTGTGTCAGAGATCTTTGAATGTCCCAAAAACATTTTCAGCCTGAAAGGGCCATTAACCTGCATCCTAGACCGCTGAAATTCCCAAAAATATTTTTGGCACGAAAAATGCATCCTACACCCCTGAAAGTTCAGAATATGTTAGCAGCCCAAAAAAGGCCTTAAAATGCATTATAGGCCTGCAAAAATGTAAAAAAAAAATCTTTGGAGGCCCAAAAAAGGGGTTTATAGGCATCCTAGACCCCCTTAAGTCCAGAAAATATTGGTGGACTAAAACCTGTGTCAGAGAGCTTTGAATGCCCCAAAACATTTGCAGCCTGAAAGGGGCATTAACCCGCATCCTAGACCACTGAAATTCCCAAAAATATTTTTGGCACGGAAAATGCATCCTACACCCCTGAAAGTTCAGAAAATGTTGGCAGCTCAAAAAAATGCCTTAAAATGCATCTTAGGCCTTCAAAAATGTTGAAAACTTTGGAGACCCAAAAAAGGGGTTTACAGGCATCCTAGACCCTCTAAAGTCCAGAAAATATTGGTGGACCAAAAACTGTGTCAGAGATCTTTGAATGTCCCAAAAACATTTTCAGCCTGAAAGGGCCATTAACCTGCATCCTAGACCGCTGAAATTCCCAAAAATATTTTTGGCACGAAAAATGCATCCTACACCCCTGAAAGTTCAGAATATGTTAGCAGCCCAAAAAAGGCCTTAAAATGCATTATAGGCCTGCAAAAATGTAAAAAAAAAATCTTTGGAGGCCCAAAAAAGGGGTTTATAGGCATCCTAGACCCCCTTAAGTCCAGAAAATATTGGTGGACTAAAACCTGTGTCAGAGAGCTTTGAATGCCCCAAAACATTTGCAGCCTGAAAGGGGCATTAACCCGCATCCTAGACCACTGAAATTCCCAAAAATATTTTTGGCACGGAAAATGCATCCTACACCCCTGAAAGTTCAGAAAATGTTGGCAGCTCAAAAAAATGCCTTAAAATGCATCTTAGGCCTTCAAAAATGTTGAAAACTTTGGAGGCCCAAAAACAGGCTTTACAGGTACCCTAGACCCCCTAAAGTCCAGAAAATGTTGGTGGACCAAAAACGGTGGCAGAGAGCTCTGAATGTCCCAAAAACATTTGCAGCCTGAAAGGGGCATTAACCCGGATCCTAGACCACTGAAATTCCCAAAAATATTTCTGCCACGAAAAATGCATCCTATACCCCTGAAAGCTCAGAATATGTTAGCAGCCCAAAGAAGGCCTTAAAATGCATTTTAGGCCTAAAAAAATGTTGAACACTTTGGACGCCCAAAAAAGGGGTTTATAGGCATCCTAGAGCCCCTAAAGTCCAGAAAATGTTGGTGGACCAAAAACTGTGTCAGAGATCTCTGAATGTCCCAAAAACATTTGCAGACTTAAAGATGCATTAACCCGCATCCTAGACCACTGAAATTCCCAGAAATATTTTTGGCACGAAAAATGCATCCTACACCCCTGAAAGTTCAGAAAATGTTGGCAGACCAAAAAAGGCATTAAAATGCATTTTAGACCTCCAAAAATGTTGAACACTTTGGAGGCCCAGAAAAGAGGTTTACAGGCATCCTAGACCCCCTAAAGTCCAGAGAATGTTGGTGGACCAAATATGGTGACAGAGAGCTCTGAATGTCCCAAAAACATTTGCAGCCTGAAAGGGGCATTAACCCGCATCCTAGACCACTGAAATTCCCAAAACTATTTTTGGCACGGAAAATGCATCCTATACCCCTGAAAGTTCAGAAAATTTTGGCAGCTCAAAACAAATGCCTTAAAATGCATTTTAGGCCTTCAAAAATGTTGAAAACTTTGGAGACCCAAAAAAGGGGTTTACAGGCATCCTAGACCCTCTAAAGTCCAGAAAATATTGGTGGACCAAAAACTGTGTCAGAGAGCTTTGAATGTCCCAAAAACATTTTCAGCCTGAAAGGGCCATTAACCTGCATCCTAGACCGCTGAAATTCCCAAAAATATTTTTGGCAAGAAAAATGCATCCTACACCCCTGAAAGTTCAGAATATGTTAGCAGCCCAAAAAAGGCCTTAAAATGCATTATAGGCCTGCAAAAATGTAAAAATAAAATCTTTGGAGGCCCAAAAAAGGGGTTTATAGGCATCCTAGACCCCCTTAAGTCCAGAAAATATTGGTGGACTAAAACCTGTGTCAGAGAGCTTTGAATGCCCCAAAACATTTGCAGCCTGAAAGGGGCATTAACCCGCATCCTAGACCACTGAAATTCCCAAAAATATTTTTGGCACGGAAAATGCATCCTACACCCCTGAAAGTTCAGAAAATGTTGGCAGCTCAAAAAAATGCCTTAAAATGCATCTTAGGCCTTCAAAAATGTTGAAAACTTTGGAGGCCCAAAAACAGGCTTTACAGGCACCCTAGACCCCCTAAAGTCCAGAAAATGTTGGTGGACCAAAAACGGTGGCAGAGAGCTCTGAATGTCCCAAAAACATTTGCAGCCTGAAAGGGGCATTAACCCGGATCCTAGACCACTGAAATTCCCAAAAATATTTCTGCCACGAAAAATGCATCCTATACCCCTGAAAGCTCAGAATATGTCAGCAGCCCAAAGAAGGCCTTAAAATGCATTTTAGGCCTAAAAAAATGTTGAAAACTTTGGACGCCCAAAAAAGGGGTTTATAGGCATCCTAGAGCCCCTAAAGTCCAGAAAATGTTGGTGGACCAAAAACTGTGTCAGAGATCTCTGAATGTCCCAAAAACATTTGCAGACTTAAAGATGCATTAACCCGCATCCTAGACCACTGAAATTCCCAGAAATATTTTTGGCACGAAAAATGCATCCTACACCCCTGAAAGTTCAGAAAATGTTGGCAGCCCAAAAAAGGCATTAAAATGCATTTTAGACCTCCAAAAATGTTGAACACTTTGGAGGCCCAGAAAAGAGGTTTACAGGCATCCTAGACCCCCTAAAGTCCAGAGAATGTTGGTGGACCAAATATGGTGTCAGAGAGCTCTGAATGTCCCAAAAACATTTGCAGCCTGAAAGGGGCATTAACCCGCATCCTAGACCACTGAAATTCCCACAAATATTTTTGGCACGGAAAATGCATCCTACACCCCTGAAAGTTCAGAAAATGTTGGCAGCTCAAAACAAATGCCTTAAAATGCATCTTAGGCCTTCAAAAATGTTGAAAACTTTGTAAGCCCAAAAAAGGGGTTTATAGGCATCCTAGATCCCCTAAAGTCCAGAAAATATTGGTGGACCAAAAACTGTGTCAGAGAGCTCTGAATGTCCCCAAAACATTTGCAGCCTGAAAGGGGCATTAACCCGCATCCTAGACCACTGAAATTTCCCAAAATATTTTTGGCACGAAAAATGCATCCTACACCCCTGAAATTTCTGAATATGTTAGCAGCCCAAAAAAGGCATTAACATGCATTTTAGACCTGCAAAAAATGTTGAAAACTTTGGAGGCCCAAAAAAGGGGTTTACAGGCATCCTAGACCCCCTAAAGTCCAGAGAATGTTGGTGGACCAAATATGGTGTCAGAGAGCTCTGAATGTCCCAAAAACATTTGCAGACTTAAAGGGGAATTAACCTGCATCCTAGACCACTGAAATTCCCAGAAATATTTTTGGCACAAAAAATGCATCCTACACCCCTGAAGGTTCAGAATATGTTGGCAGCCCAAAAAAGGCATTAAAATGCATTTTAGACCTCCAAAAATGTTGAACACTTTGGAGGCCCAGAAAAGAGGTTTACAGGCATCCTAGACCCCCTAAAGTCCAGAGAATGTTGGTGGACCAAATATGGTGTCAGAGAGCTCTGAATGTCCCAAAAACATTTGCAGCCTGAAAGGGGCATTAACCCGCATCCTAGACCACTGAAATTCCCAAAAATATTTTTGGCACGGAAAATGCATCCTACACCCCTGAAAGTTCAGAAAATGTTGGCAGCTCAAAACAAATGCCTTAAAATGCACCTTAGGCCTTCAAAAATGTTGAAAACTTTGGAAGCCCAAAAAAGGGGTTTATAGGCATCCTAGAGCCCCTAAAGTCCAGAAAATGTTGGTGGACCAAAAACTGTCACAGAGCTCTGAATGTCCCAAAAACATTTGCAGCCTGAAAGGGGCATTAACCCGCATCCTAGACCACTGAAATTCCCAAAAATATATTTGGCACGAAAAATGCATCCTACACCCCTGAAATTTCTGAATATGTTAGCAGCCCAAAAAAGGCATTAAAATGCATTTTAGACCTGCAAAAAATGTTGAAAACTTTGGAGGCCCAAAAAAGGGGTTTACAGGCCTCCTAGACCCCTAAAGTCCAGAAAATGTTGGTGGACCAAAAACTGTGTCAGAGAGCTCTGAATGTCCCAAAAACATTTGCAGACTTAAAGATGCATTAACCCGAATCCTAGACCCCTGAAATTCCCAGAAATATTTTTGGCACGAAAAATGCATCCTACACCCCTGAAAGTTCAGAAAATGTTGGCAGCTCAAAAAAGGCATTAAAATGCATTTTAGACCTGCAAAAATGTTGAAAACTTTGGAGGCCCAAAAAAGGGGTTTACAGGCATCCTAGACCCCCTAAAGTCCAGAGAATGTTGGTGGACCAAATATAGTGTCAGAGAGCTCTGAATGTCCCAAAAACATTTGCAGCCTGAAAGGGGCATTAACCCGCATCCTAGACCACTGAAATTCCCAAAACTATTTTTGGCACGGAAAATGCATCCTACACCCCTGAAAGTTCAGAAAATGTTGGCAGCTCAAAAAAATGCCTTAAAATGCATCTTAGGCCTTCAAAAATGTTGAAAACTTTGGAGACCCAAAAAAGGGGTTTACAGGCATCCTAGATCCCCTAAAGTCCAGAAAATATTGGTGGACCAAAAACTGTGTCAGAGAGCTCTGAATGTCCCCAAAACATTTGCAGCCTGAAAGGGGCATTAACCCGCATCCTAGACCACTGAAATTTCCCAAAATATTTTTGGCACGAAAAATGCAATCTACACCCCTGAAAGTTCAGAAAATGTTGGCAGCTCAAAAAATGCCTTAAAATGCATCTAGGCCTTCAAAAATGTTGAAAACTTTGTAAGCCCAAAAAAGGGGTTTATAGGCATCCTAGATCCCCTAAAGTCCAGAAAATATTGGTGGACCAAAAACTGTGTCAGAGAGCTCTGAATGTCCCCAAAACATTTGCAGCCTGAAAGGGGCATTAACCCGCATCCTAGACCACTGAAATTCCCAAAAATATATTTGGCACGAAAAATGCATCCTACACCCCTGAAATTTCTGAATATGTTAGCAGCCCAAAAAAGGCATTAACATGCATTTTAGACCTGCAAAAAATGTTGAAAACTTTGGAGGCCCAAAAAAGGGGTTTACAGGCATCCTAGACCCCCTAAAGTCCAGAGAATGTTGGTGGACCAAATATGGTGTCAGAGAGCTCTGAATGTCCCAAAAACATTTGCAGACTTAAAGGGGAATTAACCTGCATCCTAGACCACTGAAATTCCCAAAAATATTTTTGGCACGGAAAATGCATCCTACACCCCTGAAAGTTCAGAAAATGTTGGCAGCTCAAAACAAATGCCTTAAAATGCACCTTAGGCCTTCAAAAATGTTGAAAACTTTGGAAGCCCAAAAAAGGGGTTTATAGGCATCCTAGAGCCCCTAAAGTCCAGAAAATGTTGGTGGACCAAAAACTGTCACAGAGCTCTGAATGTCCCAAAAACATTTGCAGCCTGAAAGGGGCATTAACCCGCATCCTAGACCACTGAAATTCCCAAAAATATATTTGGCACGAAAAATGCATCCTACACCCCTGAAATTTCTGAATATGTTAGCAGCCCAAAAAAGGCATTAAAATGCATTTTAGACCTGCAAAAAATGTTGAAAACTTTGGAGGCCCAAAAAAGGGGTTTACAGGCATCCTAGACCCCCTAAAGTCCAGAGAATGTTGGTGGACCAAATATGGTGTCAGAGAGCTCTGAATGTCCCAAAAACATTTGCAGACTTAAAGGGGAATTAACCTGCATCCTAGACCACTGAAATTCCCAGAAATATTTTTGGCACGAAAAATGCATCCTACACCCCTGAAGGTTCAGAATATGTTAGCAGCCCAATAAAGGCATTAAAATGCATTTTAGACCTACAAAAATGTTGAAAACTTTGGAGGCCCAAAAAAGGGGTTTACAGGCATCCTAGACCCCCTAAAGTCCAGAGAATGTTGGTTGACCAAATATGGTGTCAGAGAGCTCTGAATGTCCCAAAAACATTTGCAGCCTGAAAGGGGCATTAACCCGCATCCTAGACCACTGAAATTCCCAAAAATATTTTTGGCACGGAAAATGCATCCTACACCCCTGAAAGTTCTGAAACTGTTGGCAGCACAAAAAAGGCCTTAAAATGCATCTTATGCCTTCAAAAATGATGAAAACTTTGGAGGCCCAAAAATGGAGTTTACAGGCCTCCTAGACCCCTAAAGTCCAGAAAATGTTGGTGGACCAAAAACTGTGTCAGAGAGCTCTGAATGTCCCAAAAACATTTGCAGACTTAAAGATGCATTAACCCGAATCCTAGACCCCTGAAATTCCCAGAAATATTTTTGGCACGAAAAATGCATCCTACACCCCTGAAAGTTCAGAAAATGTTGGCAGCTCAAAAAAGGCATTAAAATGCATTTTAGACCTGCAAAAATGTTGAAAACTTTGGAGGCCCAAAAAAGGGGTTTACAGGCATCCTAGACCCCCTAAAGTCCAGAGAATGTTGGTGGACCAAATATAGTGTCAGAGAGCTCTGAATGTCCCAAAAACATTTGCAGCCTGAAAGGGGCATTAACCCGCATCCTAGACCACTGAAATTCCCAAAACTATTTTTGGCACGGAAAATGCATCCTACACCCCTGAAAGTTCAGAAAATGTTGGCAGCTCAAAAAAATGCCTTAAAATGCATCTTAGGCCTTCAAAAATGTTGAAAACTTTGGAGACCCAAAAAAGGGGTTTACAGGCATCCTAGATCCCCTAAAGTCCAGAAAATATTGGTGGACCAAAAACTGTGTCAGAGAGCTCTGAATGTCCCCAAAACATTTGCAGCCTGAAAGGGGCATTAACCCGCATCCTAGACCACTGAAATTTCCCAAAATATTTTTGGCACGAAAAATGCAATCTACACCTCTGAAAGTTCAGAAAATGTTGGCAGCTCAAAAAATGCCTTAAAATGCATCTAGGCCTTCAAAAATGTTGAAAACTTTGTAAGCCCAAAAAAGGGGTTTATAGGCATCCTAGAGCCCCTAAAGTCCAGAAAATGTTGGTGGACCAAAAACTGTGTCAGAGAGCTCTGAATGTCCCAAAAACATTTGCAGACTTAAAGATGCATTAACCCGAATCCTAGACCACTGAAATTCCCAGAAATATTTTTGGCACGAAAAATGCATCCTACACCCCTGAAAGTTCAGAAAATGTTGGCAGCTCAAAAAAGGCATTAAAATGCATTTTAGGCCTACAAAAATGTTGAAAACTTTGTAAGCCCAAAAAAGGGGTTTACAGGCATCCTGACCCTCTAAAGTCCAGAAAATATTGGTGGACCAAAAACTGTGTCAGAGAGCTTTGAATGTCCCAAAAACATTTTCAGCCTGAAAGGGGCATTAACCTGCATCCTAGACCACTGAAATTCCCAAAAATATTTTTGGCACGAAAAATGCATCCTATACCCCTTAAAGCTCAGAATATGTTAGCAGCCCAAAGAAGGCCTTAAAATGCATTTTAGGCCTACAAACATGTTGAAAACTTTGGAAGCCCAAAAAAGGGGTTTATAGGCATCCTAGAGCCCCTAAAGTCCAGAAAATGTTGGTGGACCAAAAACTGTGTCAGAGAGCTCTGAATGTCCCCAAAACATTTGCAGCCTGAAAGGGGCATTAACCCGCATCCTAGACCACTGAAATTTCCCAAAATATTTTTGGCACGAAAAATGCAATCTACACCCCTGAAAGTTCAGAAAATGTTGGCAGCTCAAAAAAATGCCTTAAAATGCATCTAGGCCTTCAAAAATGTTGAAAACCTTGGAGGTCCAAAAAAGGGGTTTACAGGCACCCTAGACCCCCTAAAGTCCAGAAAATGTTGGTGGACCAAAAACGGTGTCAGAGAGCTCTGAATGTCCCAAAAACATTTGCAGCCTGAAAGGGGCATTAACCCGCATCCTAGACCACTGAAATTCCCCAAAATATTTCTGCCACAAAAAATGCATCCTATACCCCTGAAAGCTCAGAATATGTTAGCAGCCCAAAGAAGGCCTTAAAATGCATTTTAGGCCTACAGAAATGTTGAAAACTTTGGAGACCCAAAAAAGGGGTTTACAGGCATCCTAGACCCCCTAAAGTCCAGAAAATATTGGTGGACCAAAAACGGTGTCAGAGAGCTCTAAATGTCCCAAAAACATCAGCAGCCTGAAAGGGGCATTAACCCGCATCCTAGACCACTGAAATTCCCAAAAATATATTTGGCACGAAAAATGCATCCTACACCCCTGAAAGTTCAGAAAATGTTGGCAGCTCAAAAAAATGCCTTAAAATGCATCTAGGCCTTCAAAAATGTTGAAAATCTTGGAGGTCCAAAAAAGGGGTTTCCAGGCATCCTAGACCCCCTAAAGTCCAGAGAATTTTGGTGGACCAAATATGGTGTCAGAGAGCTCTGAATGTCCCAAAAACATTTGCAGACTTAAAGGGGAATTAACCTGCATCCTAGACCACTGAAATTCCCAGAAATATTTTTGGCACAAAAAATGCATCCTACACCCCTGAAGGTTCAGAATATGTTGGCAGCCCAAAAAAGGCATTAAAATGCATTTTAGACCTCCAAAAATGTTGAACACTTTGGAGGCCCAGAAAAGAGGTTTACAGGCATCCTAGACCCCCTAAAGTCCAGAGAATGTTGGTGGACCAAATATGGTGTCAGAGAGCTCTGAATGTCCCAAAAACATTTGCAGCCTGAAAGGGGCATTAACCCGCATCCTAGACCACTGAAATTCCCAAAAATATTTTTGGCACGGAAAATGCATCCTACACCCCTGAAAGTTCAGAAAATGTTGGCAGCTCAAAACAAATGCCTTAAAATGCATCTTAGGCCTTCAAAAATGTTGAAAACTTTGGAAGCCCAAAAAAGGGGTTTATAGGCATCCTAGAGCCCCTAAAGTCCAGAAAATGTTGGTGGACCAAAAACTGTCACAGAGCTCTGAATGTCCCAAAAACATTTGCAGCCTGAAAGGGGCATTAACCCGCATCCTAGACCACTGAAATTCCCAAAAATATATTTGGCACGAAAAATGCATCCTACACCCCTGAAATTTCTGAATATGTTAGCAGCCCAAAAAAGGCATTAAAATGCATTTTAGACCTGCAAAAAATGTTGAAAACTTTGGAGGCCCAAAAAAGGGGTTTACAGGCATCCTAGACCCCCTAAAGTCCAGAGAATGTTGGTGGACCAAATATGGTGTCAGAGAGATCTGAATGTCCCAAAAACATTTGCAGACTTAAAGGGGAATTAACCTGCATCCTAGACCACTGAAATTCCCAGAAATATTTTTGGCACGAAAAATGCATCCTACACCCCTGAAGGTTCAGAATATGTTAGCAGCCCAATAAAGGCATTAAAATGCATTTTAGACCTACAAAAATGTTGAAAACTTTGGAGGCCCAAAAAAGGGGTTTACAGGCATCCTAGACCCCCTAAAGTCCAGAGAATGTTGGTTGACCAAATATGGTGTCAGAGAGCTCTGAATGTCCCAAAAACATTTGCAGCCTGAAAGGGGCATTAACCCGCATCCTAGACCACTGAAATTCCCAAAAATATTTTTGGCACGGAAAATGCATCCTACACCCCTGAAAGTTCTGAAACTGTTGGCAGCACAAAAAAGGCCTTAAAATGCATCTTATGCCTTCAAAAATGATGAAAACTTTGGAGGCCCAAAAATGGAGTTTACAGGCCTCCTAGACCCCTAAAGTCCAGAAAATATTGGTGGACCAAAAACTGTGTCAGAGAGCTCTGAATGTCCCAAAAACATTTGCAGACTTAAAGATGCATTAACCCGAATCCTAGACCCCTGAAATTCCCAGAAATATTTTTGGCACGAAAAATGCATCCTACACCCCTGAAAGTTCAGAAAATGTTGGCAGCTCAAAAAAGGCATTAAAATGCATTTTAGACCTGCAAAAATGTTGAAAACTTTGGAGGCCCAAAAAAGGGGTTTACAGGCATCCTAGACCCCCTAAAGTCCAGAGAATGTTGGTGGACCAAATATAGTGTCAGAGAGTTCTGAATGTCCCAAAAACATTTGCAGCCTGAAAGGGGCATTAACCCGCATCCTAGACCACTGAAATTCCCAAAACTATTTTTGGCACGGAAAATGCATCCTACACCCCTGAAAGTTCAGAAAATGTTGGCAGCTCAAAAAAATGCCTTAAAATGCATCTTAGGCCTTCAAAAATGTTGAAAACTTTGGAGACCCAAAAAAGGGGTTTACAGGCATCCTAGATCCCCTAAAGTCCAGAAAATATTGGTGGACCAAAAACTGTGTCAGAGAGCTCTGAATGTCCCCAAAACATTTGCAGCCTGAAAGGGGCATTAACCCGCATCCTAGACCACTGAAATTCCCAGAAATATTTTTGGCACGAAAAATGCATCCTACACCCCTGAAAGTTCAGAAAATGTTGGCAGCTCAAAAAAGGCATTAAAATGCATTTTAGGCCTACAAACATGTTGAAAACTTTGGAAGCCCAAAAAAGGGGTTTATAGGCATCCTAGAGCCCCTAAAGTCCAGAAAATGTTGGTGGACCAAAAACTGTGTCAGAGAGCTCTGAATGTCCCCAAAACATTTGCAGCCTGAAAGGGGCATTAACCCGCATCCTAGACCACTGAAATTTCCCAAAATATTTTTGGCACGAAAAATGCAATCTACACCCCTGAAAGTTCAGAAAATGTTGGCAGCTCAAAAAAATGCCTTAAAATGCATCTAGGCCTTCAAAAATGTTGAAAACCTTGGAGGTCCAAAAAAGGGGTTTACAGGCACCCTAGACCCCCTAAAGTCCAGAAAATGTTGGTGGACCAAAAACGGTGTCAGAGAGCTCTGAATGTCCCAAAAACATTTGCAGCCTGAAAGGGGCATTAACCCGCATCCTAGACCACTGAAATTCCCCAAAATATTTCTGCCACAAAAAATGCATCCTATACCCCTGAAAGCTCAGAATATGTTAGCAGCCCAAAGAAGGCCTTAAAATGCATTTTAGGCCTACAGAAATGTTGAAAACTTTGGAGACCCAAAAAAGGGGTTTACAGGCATCCTAGACCCCCTAAAGTCCAGAAAATATTGGTGGACCAAAAACGGTGTCAGAGAGCTCTAAATGTCCCAAAAACATCAGCAGCCTGAAAGGGGCATTAACCCGCATCCTAGACCACTGAAATTCCCAAAAATATATTTGGCACGAAAAATGCATCCTACACCCCTGAAAGTTCAGAAAATGTTGGCAGCTCAAAAAAATGCCTTAAAATGCATCTAGGCCTTCAAAAATGTTGAAAATCTTGGAGGTCCAAAAAAGGGGTTTCCAGGCATCCTAGACCCCCTAAAGTCCAGAGAATTTTGGTGGACCAAATATGGTGTCAGAGAGCTCTGAATGTCCCAAAAACATTTGCAGCCTGAAAGGGGCATTAACTCACATCCTAGACCACTGAAATTCCCAAAAATATTTTTGGCGCGGAAAATGCATCCTACACCCCTGAAAGTTCAGAAAATGTTGGCAGCTCAAAACAAATGCCTTAAAATGCATCTTAGGCCTTCAAAAATGTTGAAAACTTTGGAGACCCAAAAAAGGGGTTTACAGGCATCCTAGACCCCCTAAAGTCTAGAAAATATTGGCGGACCAAAAACTGTGTCAGAGAGCTTTGAATGTCCCAAAAACATTTGCAGCCTGACAAGACCACTGAAATTCCCAGAAATATTTTTGGCACGAAAAAATCATCCTACACACCTGAAAGTTCAGAATATGTTAGCAGCCCAAAAAAGGCATTAAAATGCATTTTAGACCTTCAAAAATGTTGAAAACTTTGGAGACCCAAAAAGGGGTTTACAGGCATCCTAGATCCCCTAAAGTCCAGAAAATATTGGTGGACCTAAAACTGTGTCAGAGAGCTTTGAATGTCCCAAAAACATTTGCAGCCTGAAAGGGGCATTAACCCGCATCCTAGACCACTGAAATTGCCAAAAATATTTTTGGCACGAAAAATGCATCCTACACCCCTGAAAGTTCAGAATTTGTTAGCAGCCCAAAAAAGGCCTTAAAATGCATTATAGGCCTGCAAAAATGTAAAAAAAAACTTTGGAGGCCCAAAAAAGGGGTTTACAGGCATCCTAGACCCCCTGAAGTCCAGAAAATATTGGTGGACCAAAAACTGTGTCAGAGAGCTTTGAATGTCCCAAAACATTTGCAGCCTGAAAGGGGCATTAACCCGCATCCTAGACCACTGAAATTCCCAAAAATATTTTTGGCACGAAAAATGCATCCTACACCCCTGAAAGTTCTGAAACTGTTGGCAGCAAAAAAAAGGCCTTAAAATGCATCTTATGCCTTCAAAAATGATGAAAACTTTGGAGGCCCAAAAATGGAGTTTACAGGCCTCCTAGACCCCTAAAGTCCAGAAAATGATGGTGGACTAAAAATGGTTTCAGAGAGCTCTGAATGTCCCAAAAACATTTGCAGCCTGAAAGGGGCATTAACCCGCATCCTAGACCACTTAAATTTCCCAAAATATTTTTGGCACGAAAAATGCATCCTACACCCCTGAAAGTTCAGAAAATGTTGTCAGCTCAAAGAACGCCTTAAAATGCATTTTCGGCCTACAAAAATGTTCAAAACTTTGGAGGCCCAAAAAAGGGGTTATTGCCATCCAAGAGCCCCTAAAGCCCAGAGAATGTTGGTGGACCAAATATGGTGTCAGAGAGTTCTGAATGTCCCAAAAACATTTGCAGCCTAAAAGGGGCATTAACCCACATCCTAGACCACTGAAATTCCCAAAAATATTTTTGGCACGGAAAATGCATCCTACACCCCTGAAAGTTCAGAAAATGTTGGCAGCTCAAAACAAATGCCTTAAAATGCATTTTAGGCCTTCAAAAATGTTGAAAACTTTGGAGACCCAAAAAAGGGGTTTACAGGCATCCTAGATCCCCTAAAGTCCAGAAACTATTGGTGGACCAAAAACTGTGTCAGAGAGCTTTGAATGTCCCAAAAACATGTGCAGCCTGAAAGGGGCATTGACCCGCATCCTAGACCACTGAAATTGCCAAAAATATTTTTGGCATGAAAAATGCAGTCTACACCCCTGAAAGTTCAGAATAAGTTAGCAGCCCAAAAAAGGCCTTAAAATGCATTATAGGCCTGCAAAAATGTAAAAAAAAAACCTTTGGAGCCCCAAAAAAGGGGTTTACAGGCATGCTAGACCCCCTAAAGTCCAGAAAATATTGGTGGACCAAAAACTGTGTCAGAGAGCTTTAAATGTTCCAAAACATTTGCAGCCTGAAAGGGGCACTAACCCGCATCCTAGACCACTGAAATTCCCAAAAATATTTTTGGCACGAAAAATGCATCCTACACCCATGAAAGTTCAGAATATGTTAGCAGCCCAAAAAAGGCCTTAAAATGCATTATAGGCCTGCAAAAATGTAAAAAAAAACTTTGGAGACCCAAAAAAGGGGTTTACAGGTATTCTAGACCCCCTAAAGTCCAGAAAATATTGGTGGACCGAAAACTGTGTCAGAGAGCTTTGAATGTCCCAAAACATTTGCAGCCTGAAAGGGGCATTAACCCGCTGACTAGACCACTCAAATTCCCAAAAATATTTTTGGCACAAAAAATGCATCCTACACCCCTGAAAGTTCTGAAACTGTTGGCAGCACAAAAAAGGCCTTAAAATGCATCTTATGCCTTCAAAAATGATGAAAACTTTGGAGGCCCAAAAATGGAGTTTACAGGCCTCCTAGACCCCTAAAGTCCAGAAAATGTTGGTGGACCAAAAATGGTGTCAGAGAGCTCTGAATGTCCCAAAAACATTTGCAGCCTGAAAGGGGCATTAACCCGCATCCTAGACCACTAAAATTTCCCAAAATATTTTTGGCACGAAAAATGCATCCTACACCCCTGAAAGTTCATAAAATGTTGGCAGCTCAAAAAAATGCCTTAAAATGCATCTTAGGCCTTCAAAAATGTTGAAAACTTTGGAGACCCAAAAAAGGGGTTTACAGGCATCCTAGATCCCCTAAAGTCCAGAAAATATTGGTGGACCAAAAACTGTGTCAGAGAACTTTGAATGTCCCAAAACATTTGCAGCCTGAAAGGGGCATTAACCTGCATCCTAGACCACTGAAATTCCCAAAAATATTTTTGGCACAAAAATGCATCCTACACCCCTGAAAGTTCAGAATATGTTAGCAGCCCAAAAAAGGCCTTAAAATGCATTATAGGCCTGCAAAAATGTAAAAAAAAAATCTTTGGAGGCCCAAAAAAGGGGTTTATAGGCATCCTAGACCCCCTTAAGTCCAGAAAATATTGGTGGACTAAAACCTGTGTCAGAGACCTTTGAATGCCCCAAAACATTTGCAGCCTGAAAGGGGCATTAACCCGCATCCTAGACCACTGAAATTCCCAAAAATATTTTTGGCACGGAAAATGCATCCTACACCCCTGAAAGTTCAGAAAATGTTGGCAGCTCAAAAAAATGCCTTAAAATGCATCTTAGGCCTTCAAAAAATGTTGAAAACTTTGGAGGCCCAAAAACAGGCTTTACAGGCACCCTAGACCCCCTAAAGTCCAGAAAATGTTGGTGGACCAAAAACGGTGGCATAGAGCTCTGAATGTCCCAAAAACATTTGCAGCCTGAAAGGGGCATTAACACGGATCCTAGACCACTGGAATTCCCAAAACTATTTTTGTCACGGAAAATGCATCCTACACCCCTGAAAGTTCAGAAAATTTTGGCAGCTCAAAACAAATACCTTAAAATGCATTTTAGGCCTTCAAAAATGTTGAAAACTTTGGAGACCCAAAAAAGGGGTTTACAGGCATCCTAGACCCTCTAAAGTCCAGAAAATATTGGTGGACCAAAAACTGTGTCAGAGAGCTTTGAATGTCCCAAAAACATTTTCAGCCTGAAAGGGCCATTAACCTGCATCCTAGACCGCTGAAATTCCCAAAAATATTTTTGGCACAAAAAATGCATCCTACACCCCTGAAAGTTCAGAATATGTTAGCAGCCCAAAAAAGGCCTTAAAATGCATTATAGGCCTGCAAAAATGTAAAAAAAAAATCTTTGGAGGCCCAAAAAAGGGGTTTATAGGCATCGTAGACACCCTTAAGTCCAGAAAATATTGGTGGACTAAAACCTGTGTCAGAGATCTCTGAATGTCCCAAAAACATTTGCAGACTTAAAGATGCATTAACCCGCATCCTAGACCACTGAAATTCCCAGAAATATTTTTGGCACGAAAAATGCATCCTACACCCCTGAAAGTTCAGAATATGTTAGCAGCCCAAAGAAGGCCTTAAAATGCATTTTAGGCCTAAAAAAATGTTGGAAACTTTGGACGCCCAAAAAAGGGGTTTATAGGCACCCTAGAGCACCTAAAGTCCAGAAAATGTTGGTGGACCAAAAACTGTGTCAGAGATCTCTGAATGTCCCAAAAACATTTGCAGACTTAAAGATGCATTAACCCGCATCCTAGACCACTGAAATTCCCAGAAATATTTTTGGCACGAAAAATGCATCCTACACCCCTGAAAGTTCAGAAAATGTTGGCAGCCCAAAAAAGGCATTAAAATGCATTTTAGACCTCCAAAAATGTTGAACACTTTGGAGGCCCAGAAAAGAGGTTTACAGGCATCCTAGACCCCCTAAAGTCCAGAAAATATTGGTGGACTAAAACCTGTGTCAGAGAGCTTTGAATGCCCCAAAACATTTGCAGCCTGAAAGGGGCATTAACCCGCATCCTAGACCACTGAAATTTCCCAAAATATTTTTGGCATGAAAAATGCATCCTACACCCCTGAAAGTTCAGAAAATGTTGGCAGTTCAAAAAAATGCCTTAAAATGCATGTTAGGCCTTCAAAAATGTTGAAAACTTTGGAGACCCAAAAACAGGCTTTACAGGCACCCTAGACCCCCTAAAGTCCAGAAAAAGTTGGTGGACCAAAAACGGTGACAGAGAGCTCTGAATGTCCCAAAAACATTTGCAGCCTGAAAGGGGCATTAACCCGCATCCTAGACCACTGAAATTCCCAAAAATATTTCTGCCACGAAAAATGCATCATATACCCCTGAAAGCTCAGAATATGTTAGCAGCCCAAAGAAGGCCTTAAAATGCATTTTAGGCCTAAAAAAATGTTGAACACTTTGGATGCCCAAAAAAGGGGTTTATAGGCATCCTGGAGCCCCTAAAGTCCAGAAAATGTTGGTGGACCAAAAACTGTGTCAGAAATCTCTGAATGTCCCAAAAACATTTGCAGACTTAAAGATGCATTAACCCGCATCCTAGACCACTGAAATTCCCAGAAATATTTTTGGCACGAAAAATGCATCCTACACCCCTGAAAGTTCAGAAAATGTTGGCAGCCCAAAAAAGGCATTAAAATGCATTTTAGACCTCCAAAAATGATGAACACTTTGGAGGCCCAGAAAAGAGGTTTACAGGCATCCTAGACCCCCTAAAGTCCAGAGAATGTTGGTGGACCAAATATGGTGTCAGAGAGCTCTGAATGTCCCAAAAACATTTGCAGCCTGAAAGGGGCATTAACCCGCATCCTAGACCACTGAAATTCCCAAAAATATTTTTGGCACGGAAAATGCATCCTACACCCCTGAAAGTTCAGAAAATGTTGGCAGCTCAAAACAAATGCCTTAAAATGCATCTTAGGCCTTCAAAAATGTTGAAAACTTTGGAAGCCCAAAAAAGGGGTTTATAGGCATCCTAGAGCCCCTAAAGTCCAGAAAATGTTGGTGGACCAAAAACTGTCACAGAGCTCTGAATGTCCCAAAAACATTTGCAGCCTGAAAGGGGCATTAACCCGCATCCTAGACCACTGAAATTCCCAAAAATATATTTGGCACGAAAAATGCATCCTACACCCCTGAAATTTCTGAATATGTTAGCAGCCCAAAAAAGGCATTAAAATGCATTTTAGACCTGCAAAAAATGTTGAAAACTTTGGAGGCCCAAAAAAGGGGTTTACAGGCATCCTAGACCCCCTAAAGTCCAGAGAATGTTGGTGGACCAAATATGGTGTCAGAGAGCTCTGAATGTCCCAAAAACATTTGCAGACTTAAAGGGGAATTAACCTGCATCCTAGACCACTGAAATTCCCAGAAATATTTTTGGCACGAAAAATGCATCCTACACCCCTGAAGGTTCAGAATATGTTAGCAGCCCAATAAAGGCATTAAAATGCATTTTAGACCTACAAAAATGTTGAAAACTTTGGAGGCCCAAAAAAGGGGTTTACAGGCATCCTAGATCCCCTAAAGTCCAGAGAATGTTGGTGGACCAAATATGGTGTCAGAGAGCTCTGAATGTCCCAAAAACATTTGCAGCCTGAAAGGGGCATTAACCCGCATCCTAGACCACTGAAATTCCCAAAAATATTTTTGGTACGGAAAATGCATCCTACACCCCTGAAAGTTCTGAAACTGTTGGCAGCACAAAAAAGGCCTTAAAATGCATCTTATGCCTTCAAAAATGATGAAAACTTTGGAGGCCCAAAAATGGAGTTTACAGGCCTCCTAGACCCCTAAAGTCCAGAAAATGTTGGTAGACCAAAAATGGTGTCAGAGAGCTCTGAATGTCCCAAAAACATTTGCAGCCTGAAAGGGGCATTAACCCGCATCCTAGACCACTGAAATTTCCCAAAATATTTTTGGCACGAAAAATGCATCCTACATCCCTGAAAGTTCAGAATATGTTAGCAGCCCAAAGAAGGCCTTAAAATGCATTTTAGGCCTACAAAAATGTTGAAAACTTTGTAAGCCCAAAAAAGGGGTTTATAGGCATCCTAGAGCCCCTAAAGTCCAGAAAATGTTGGTGGACCAAAAACTGTGTCAGAGAGCTCTGAATGTCCCAAAAACATTTGCAGACTTAAAGATGCATTAACCCGAATCCTAGACCCCTGAAATTCCCAGAAATATTTTTGGCACGAAAAATGCATCCTACACCCCTGAAAGTTCAGAAAATGTTGGCAGCTCAAAAAAGGCATTAAAATGCATTTTAGACCTGCAAAAATGTTGAAAACTTTGGAGGCCCAAAAAAGGGGTTTACAGGCATCCTAGACCCCCTAAAGTCCAGAGAATGTTGGTGGACCAAATATAGTGTCAGAGAGCTCTGAATGTCCCAAAACATTTGCAGCCTGAAAGGGGCATTAACCTGCATCCTAGACCACTGAAATTCCCAAAAATATTTTTGGCACAAAAATGCATCCTATACCGCTGAAAGCTCAGAATATGTTAGCAGCCCAAAGAAGGCCTTAAAATGCATTTTAGGCCTACAAAAATGTTGAAAACTTTGTAAGCCCAAAAAAGGGGTTTATAGGCATCCTAGAGCCCCTAAAGTCCAGAAAATGTTGGTGGACCAAAAACTGTGTCAGAGAGCTCTGAATGTCCCAAAAACATTTGCAGACTTAAAGATGCATTAACCCGAATCCTAGACCACTGAAATTCCCAGAAATATTTTTGGCACGAAAAATGCATCCTACACCCCTGAAAGTTCAGAAAATGTTGGCAGCTCAAAAAAGGCATTAAAATGCATTTTAGGCCTACAAAAATGTTGAAAACTTTGTAAGCCCAAATAAGGGGTTTACAGGCATCCTGACCCTCTAAAGTCCAGAAAATATTGGTGGACCAAAAACTGTGTCAGAGAGCTTTGAATGTCCCAAAAACATTTTCAGCCTGAAAGGGGCATTAACCTGCATCCTAGACCACTGAAATTCCCAAAAATATTTTTGGCACGAAAAATGCAATCTACACCCCTGAAAGTTCCGAAAATGTTGGCAGCTCAAAAAAATGCCTTAAAATGCATCTAGGCCTTCAAAAATGTTGAAAACCTTGGAGGTCCAAAAAAGGGGTTTACAGGCACCCTAGACCCCCTAAAGTCCAGAAAATGTTGGTGGACCAAAAACGGTGTCAGAGAGCTCTGAATGTCCCAAAAACATTTGCAGCCTGAAAGGGGCATTAACCCGCATCCTAGACCACTGAAATTCCCAAAAATATTTCTGCCACAAAAAATGCATCCTATACCCCTGAAAGCTCAGAATATGTTAGCAGCCCAAAGAAGGCCTTAAAATGCATTTTAGGCCTACAGAAATGTTGAAAACTTTGGAGACCCAAAAAAGGGGTTTACAGGCATCCTAGACCCCCTAAAGTCCAGAAAATATTGGTGGACCAAAAACGGTGTCAGAGAGCTCTGAATGTCCCAAAAACATTTGCAGCCTGAAAGGGGCATTAACCCGCATCCTAGACCACTGAAATTCCCAAAAATATATTTGGCACGAAAAATGCATCCTACACCCCTGAAAGTTCAGAATATGTTAGCAGCCCAAAAAAGGCCTTAAGATGCATTACATGCCTCAAAAATGTAAACAAATCTTTGGAGGCCCAAAAAAAAAGGGTTTATAGGCATCCTAGACCCTCTAAAGTCCAGAAAATGTTGGTGGACCAAAAACTGTGTCAGAGAGCTCTGAATGTCCCCAAAACATTTGCAGCCTGAAAGGGGCATTAACCCGCATCCTAGACCACTGAAATTTCCCAAAATATTTTTGGCACGAAAAATGCAATCTACACCCCTGAAAGTTCAGAAAATGTTGGCAGCTCAAAAAAATGCCTTAAAATGCATCTAGGCCTTCAAAAATGTTGAAAACCTTGGAGGTCCAAAAAAGGGGTTTACAGGCACCCTAGACCCCCTAAAGTCCAGAAAATGTTGGTGGACCAAAAACGGTGTCAGAGAGCTCTGAATGTCCCAAAAACATTTGCAGCCTGAAAGGGGCATTAACCCGCATCCTAGACCACTGAAATTCCCAAAAATATTTCTACCACGAAAAATGCATCCTATACCCCTGAAAGCTCAGAATATGTTAGCAGCCCAAAGAAGGCCTTAAAATGCATTTTAGGCCTACAAAAATGTTGAAAACTTTGGAAGCCCAAAAAAGGGGTTTATAGGCATCCTAGAGCCCCTAAAGTCCAGAAAATGTTGGTGGACCAAAAACTGTGTCAGAGAGCTCTGAATGTCCCAAAAACATTTGCAGCCTGAAAGGGGCATTAACCCGCATCCTAGACCACTGAAATTCCCAAAAATATATTTGGCACGAAAAATGCATCCTACACCCCTGAAAGTTCAGAATATGTTAGCAGCCCAAAAAAGGCCTTAAAATGCATTATAGGCCTCAAAAATGTAAACAAATCTTTGGAGGCCCAAAAAAAGGGTTTATAGGCATCCTAGACCCCCTAAAGTCCAGAAAATATTGGTGGACCAAAAACTGTGTCAGAGAGCTTTGAATGCCCCAAAACATTTGCAGCCTGAAAGGGGCATTAACCCGCATCCTAGACCACTGAAATTTCCCAAAATATTTTTGGCACGAAAAATGCAATCTACACCCCTGAAAGTTCAGAAAATGTTGGCAGCTCAAAAAAATGCCTTAAAATGCATCTAGGCCTTCAAAAATGTTGAAAACCTTGGAGGTCCAAAAAAGGGGTTTACAGGCACCCTAGACCCCCTAAAGTCCAGAAAATGTTGGTGGACCAAAAACGGTGTCAGAGAGCTCTGAATGTCCCAAAAACATTTGCAGCCTGAAAGGGGCATTAACCCGCATCCTAGACCACTGAAATTCCCAAAAATATTTCTGCCACGAAAAATGCATCCTATACCCCTGAAAGCTCAGAATATGTTAGCAGCCCAAAGAAGGCCTTAAAATGCATTTTAGGCCTACAAAAATGTTGAAAACTTTGGAAGCCCAAAAAAGGGGTTTATAGGCATCCTAGAGCCCCTAAAGTCCAGAAAATGTTGGTGGACCAAAAACTGTGTCAGAGAGCTCTGAATGTCCCAAAAACATTTGCAGACTTAAAAATGCATTAACCCGCATCCTAGACCACTGAAATTCCCAGAAATATTTGTGGCACGAAAAATGCATCCTACACCCCTGAAAGTTCAGAAAATGTTGGCAGCTCAAAAAAGCATTAAAATGCATTTTAGACCTGCAAAAATGTTGAAAACTTTGGAGGCCCAAAAAAGGGGTTTACAGGCATCCTAGACCCCCTAAAGTCCAGAGAATGTTGGTGGACCAAATATGGTGTCAGAGAGCTCTGAATGTCCCAAAAACATTTGCAGCCTGAAAGGGACATTAACTCACATCCTAGACCACTGAAATTCCCAAAAATATTTTTGGTGCGGAAAATGCATCCTACACCCCTGAAAGTTCAGAAAATGTTAGCAGCTCAAAACAAATGCCTTAAAATGCATCTTAGGCCTTCAAAAATGTTGAAAACTTTGGAGACCCAAAAAGGGGTTTACAGGCATCCTAGATCCCCTAAAGTCCAGAAAATATTGGTGGACCTAAAACTGTGTCAGAGAGCTTTGAATGTCCCAAAAACATTTGCAGCCTGAAAGGGGCATTAACCCGCATCCTAGACCACTGAAATTGCCAAAAATATTTTTGGCACGAAAAATGCATCCTACACCCCTGAAAGTTCAGAATATGTTAGCAGCCCAAAAAAGGCCTTAAAATGCATTATAGGCCTGCAAAAATGTAAAAAAAAAACTATGGAGGCCCAAAAAAGGGGTTTACAGGCATCCTAGACCCCTAAAGTCCAGAAAATGTTGTTGGACCAAAAACTGTGTCAGAGAGCTTTGAATGCCCCAAAACATTTGCAGCCTGAAAGGGGCATTAACCCGCATCCTAGACCACTGAAATTCCCAAAAATATTTTTGGCACGAAAAATGCATCCTACACCCCTGAAAGTTCTGAAACTGTTGGCAGCAAAAAAAAGGCCTTAAAATGCATCTTATGCCTTCAAAAATGATGAAAACTTTGGAGGCCCAAAAATGGAGTTTACAGGCCTTCTAGACCCCTAAAGTCCAGAAAATGATGGTGGACTAAAAATGGTGTCAGAGAGCTCTGAATGTCCCAAAAACATTTGCAGCCTGAAAGGGGCATTAACCCGCATCCTAGACCACTGAAATTTCCCGAAATATTTTTGGCACGAAAAATGCATCCTACACCCCTGAAAGTTCAGAAAATGTTGTCAGCTCAAAGAACGCCTTAAAATGCATTTTCGGCCTACAAAAATGTTCAAAACTTTGGAGGCCCAAAAAAGGGGTTATTGCCATTCAAGAGCCCCTAAAGTCCAGAGAATGTTGGTGGACCAAATATGGTGTCAGAGAGTTCTGAATGTCCCAAAAACATTTGCAGCCTAAAAGGGGCATTAACCCGCATCCTAGACCACTGAAATTCCCAAAAATATTTTTGGCACGGAAAATGCATCCTACACCCCTGAAAGTTCAGAAAATGTTGGCAGCTCAAAAAAATGCCTTAAAATGCATCTTAGGCCTTCAAAAATGTTGAAAACTTTGCAGGCCCAAAAACAGGCTTTACAGGCACCCTTGACCCCCTAAAGTCCAGAAAATGTTGGTGGACCAAAAACGGTGGCAGAGAGCTCTGAATGTCCCAAAAACATTTGCAGCCTGAAAGGGGCATTAACCCGCATCCTAGACCACTGAAATTCCCAAAAATATTTCTGCCACGAAAAATGCATCCTATACCCCTGAAAGTTCAGAATATGTTAGCAGCCCAAAGAAGGCCTTAAAATGCATTTTAGGCCTAAAAAAATGTTGAAAACTTTGGACGCCCAAAAATGGGGTTTATAGGCACCCTAGAGCCCCTAAAGTCCAGAAAATGTTGGTGGACCAAAAACTGTGTCAGAGATCTCTGAATGTCCCAAAAACATTTGCAGACTTAAAGATGCATTAACCCGCATCCTAGACCACTGAAATTCCCAGAAATATTTTTGGCACGAAAAATGCATCCTACACCCCTGAAAGTTCAGAAAATGTTGGCAGCTCAAAAAAGGCATTAAAATGCATTTTAGACCTCCAAAAATGTTGAACACTTTGGAGGCCCAGAAAAGAGGTTTACAGGCATCCTAGACCCCCTAAAGTCCAGAGAATGTTGGTGGACCAAATATGGTGTCAGAGAGCTCTGAATGTCCCAAAAACATTTGCAGCCTGAAAGGGGCATTAACCCGCATCCTAGACCACTGAAATTCCCAAAAATATTTTTGTCACGGAAAATGCATCCTACACCCCTGAAAGTTCAGAAAATGTTGGCAGCTCAAAACAAATGCCTTAAAATGCATCTTAGGCCTTCAAAAATGTTGAAAACTTTGGAGACCCAAAAAAGGGGTTTACAGGCATCCTAGACCCCCTAAAGTCCAGAAAATATTGGTGGACCAAAAACTGTGTCAGAGAGCTTTGAATGTCCCAAAAACATTTGCAGCCTGAAAGGGGCATTAACCCGCATCCTAGACCACTGAAATTTCCCAAAATATTTTTGGCACGAAAAATGCATCCTACACCCCTGAAAGTTCAGAATATGTTAGCAGCCCAAAGAAGGCCTTAAAATGCATTTTAGGCCTACAAAAATGTTGAAAACTTTGTAAGCCCAAAAAAGGGGTTTATAGGCATCCTAGAGCCCCTAAAGTCCAGAAAATGTTGGTGGACCAAAAACTGTGTCAGAGAGCTCTGAATGTCCCAAAAACATTTGCAGACTTAAAGATGCATTAACCCGAATCCTAGACCCCTGAAATTCCCAGAAATATTTTTGGCACGAAAAATGCATCCTACACCCCTGAAAGTTCAGAAAATGTTGGCAGCTCAAAAAAGGCATTAAAATGCATTTTAGACCTGCAAAAATGTTGAAAACTTTGGAGGCCCAAAAAAGGGGTTTACAGGCATCCTAGACCCCCTAAAGTCCAGAGAATGTTGGTGGACCAAATATAGTGTCAGAGAGCTCTGAATGTCCCAAAAACATTTGCAGCCTGAAAGGGGCATTAACCCGCATCCTAGACCACTGAAATTCCCAAAACTATTTTTGGCACGGAAAATGCATCCTACACCCCTGAAAGTTCAGAAAATGTTGGCAGCTCAAAAAAATGCCTTAAAATGCATCTTAGGCCTTCAAAAATGTTGAAAACTTTGGAGACCCAAAAAAGGGGTTTACAGGCATCCTAGATCCCCTAAAGTCCAGAAAATATTGGTGGACCAAAAACTGTGTCAGAGAACTTTGAATGTCCCAAAACATTTGCAGCCTGAAAGGGGCATTAACCTGCATCCTAGACCACTGAAATTCCCAAAAATATTTTTGGCACAAAAATGCATCCTATACCGCTGAAAGCTCAGAATATGTTAGCAGCCCAAAGAAGGCCTTAAAATGCATTTTAGGCCTACAAAAATGTTGAAAACTTTGTAAGCCCAAAAAAGGGGTTTATAGGCATCCTAGAGCCCCTAAAGTCCAGAAAATGTTGGTGGACCAAAAACTGTGTCAGAGAGCTCTGAATGTCCCAAAAACATTTGCAGACTTAAAGATGCATTAACCCGAATCCTAGACCACTGAAATTCCCAGAAATATTTTTGGCACGAAAAATGCATCCTACACCCCTGAAAGTTCAGAAAATGTTGGCAGCTCAAAAAAGGCATTAAAATGCATTTTAGGCCTACAAAAATGTTGAAAACTTTGTAAGCCCAAATAAGGGGTTTACAGACATCCTGACCCTCTAAAGTCCAGAAAATATTGGTGGACCAAAAACTGTGTCAGAGAGCTTTGAATGTCCCAAAAACATTTTCAGCCTGAAAGGGGCATTAACCTGCATCCTAGACCACTGAAATTCCCAAAAATATTTTTGGCACGAAAAATGCAATCTACACCCCTGAAAGTTCAGAAAATGTTGGCAGCTCAAAAAAATGCCTTAAAATGCATCTAGGCCTTCAAAAATGTTGAAAACCTTGGAGGTCCAAAAAAGGGGTTTACAGGCACCCTAGACCCCCTAAAGTCCAGAAAATGTTGGTGGACCAAAAACGGTGTCAGAGAGCTCTGAATGTCCCAAAAACATTTGCAGCCTGAAAGGGGCATTAACCCGCATCCTAGACCACTGAAATTCCCAAAAATATTTCTGCCACAAAAAATGCATCCTATACCCCTGAAAGCTCAGAATATGTTAGCAGCCCAAAGAAGGCCTTAAAATGCATTTTAGGCCTACAGAAATGTTGAAAACTTTGGAGACCCAAAAAAGGGGTTTACAGGCATCCTAGACCCCCTAAAGTCCAGAAAATATTGGTGGACCAAAAACGGTGTCAGAGAGCTCTGAATGTCCCAAAAACATTTGCAGCCTGAAAGGGGCATTAACCCGCATCCTAGACCACTGAAATTCCCAAAAATATATTTGGCACGAAAAATGCATCCTACACCCCTGAAAGTTCAGAATATGTTAGCAGCCCAAAAAAGGCCTTAAAATGCATTACAGGCCTCAAAAATGTAAACAAATCTTTGGAGGCCCAAAAAAAAGGGTTTATAGGCATCCTAGACCCTCTAAAGTCCAGAAAATATTGGTGGACCAAAAACTGTGTCAGAGAGCTTTGAATGTCCCAAAAACATTTTCAGCCTGAAAGGGGCATTAACCTGCATCCTAGACCACTGAAATTCCCAAAAATATTTTTGGCACGAAAAATGCATCCTATACCCCTTAAAGCTCAGAATATGTTAGCAGCCCAAAGAAGGCCTTAAAATGCATTTTAGGCCTACAAACATGTTGAAAACTTTGGAAGCCCAAAAAAGGGGTTTATAGGCATCCTAGAGCCCCTAAAGTCCAGAAAATGTTGGTGGACCAAAAACTGTGTCAGAGAGCTCTGAATGTCCCCAAAACATTTGCAGCCTGAAAGGGGCATTAACCCGCATCCTAGACCACTGAAATTTCCCGAAATATTTTTGGCACGAAAAATGCATCCTACACCCCTGAAAGTTCAGAAAATGTTGTCAGCTCAAAGAACGCCTTAAAATGCATTTTCGGCCTACAAAAATGTTCAAAACTTTGGAGGCCCAAAAAAGGGGTTATTGCCATTCAAGAGCCCCTAAAGTCCAGAGAATGTTGGTGGACCAAATATGGTGTCAGAGAGTTCTGAATGTCCCAAAAACATTTGCAGCCTAAAAGGGGCATTAACCCGCATCCTAGACCACTGAAATTCCCAAAAATATTTTTGGCACGGAAAATGCATCCTACACCCCTGAAAGTTCAGAAAATGTTGGCAGCTCAAAAAAATGCCTTAAAATGCATCTTAGGCCTTCAAAAATGTTGAAAACTTTGCAGGCCCAAAAACAGGCTTTACAGGCACCCTTGACCCCCTAAAGTCCAGAAAATGTTGGTGGACCAAAAACGGTGGCAGAGAGCTCTGAATGTCCCAAAAACATTTGCAGCCTGAAAGGGGCATTAACCCGCATCCTAGACCACTGAAATTCCCAAAAATATTTCTGCCACGAAAAATGCATCCTATACCCCTGAAAGTTCAGAATATGTTAGCAGCCCAAAGAAGGCCTTAAAATGCATTTTAGGCCTAAAAAAATGTTGAAAACTTTGGACGCCCAAAAATGGGGTTTATAGGCACCCTAGAGCCCCTAAAGTCCAGAAAATGTTGGTGGACCAAAAACTGTGTCAGAGATCTCTGAATGTCCCAAAAACATTTGCAGACTTAAAGATGCATTAACCCGCATCCTAGACCACTGAAATTCCCAGAAATATTTTTGGCACGAAAAATGCATCCTACACCCCTGAAAGTTCAGAAAATGTTGGCAGCTCAAAAAAGGCATTAAAATGCATTTTAGACCTCCAAAAATGTTGAACACTTTGGAGGCCCAGAAAAGAGGTTTACAGGCATCCTAGACCCCCTAAAGTCCAGAGAATGTTGGTGGACCAAATATGGTGTCAGAGAGCTCTGAATGTCCCAAAAACATTTGCAGCCTGAAAGGGGCATTAACCCGCATCCTAGACCACTGAAATTCCAAAAAATATTTTTGTCACGGAAAATGCATCCTACACCCCTGAAAGTTCAGAAAATGTTGGCAGCTCAAAACAAATGCCTTAAAATGCATCTTAGGCCTTCAAAAATGTTGAAAACTTTGGAGACCCAAAAAAGGGGTTTACAGGCATCCTAGACCCCCTAAATTCCAGAAAATATTGGTGGACCAAAAATTGTGTCAGAGAGCTTTGAATGTCCCAAAAACATTTGCAGCCTGAAAGGGGCATTAACCCGCATCCTAGACCACTGAAATTTCCCAAAATATTTTTGGCACGAAAAATGCATCCTACACCCCTGAAAGTTCAGAATATGTTAGCAGCCCAAAGAAGGCCTTAAAATGCATTTTAGGCCTACAAAAATGTTGAAAACTTTGTAAGCCCAAAAAAGGGGTTTATAGGCATCCGAGAGCCCCTAAAGTCCAGAAAATGTTGGTGGACCAAAAACTGTGTCAGAGAGCTCTGAATGTCCCAAAAACATTTGCAGACTTAAAGATGCATTAACCCGAATCCTAGACCCCTGAAATTCCCAGAAATATTTTTGGCACGAAAAATGCATCCTACACCCCTGAAAGTTCAGAAAATGTTGGCAGCTCAAAAAAGGCATTAAAATGCATTTTAGACCTGCAAAAATGTTGAAAACTTTGGAGGCCCAAAAAAGGGGTTTACAGGCATCCTAGACCCCCTAAAGTCCAGAGAATGTTGGTGGACCAAATATAGTGTCAGAGAGCTCTGAATGTCCCAAAAACATTTGCAGCCTGAAAGGGGCATTAACCCGCATCCTAGACCACTGAAATTCCCAAAACTATTTTTGGCACGGAAAATGCATCCTACACCCCTGAAAGTTCAGAAAATGTTGGCAGCTCAAAAAAATGCCTTAAAATGCATCTTAGGCCTTCAAAAATGTTGAAAACTTTGGAGACCCAAAAAAGGGGTTTACAGGCATCCTAGATCCCCTAAAGTCCAGAAAATATTGGTGGACCAAAAACTGTGTCAGAGAACTTTGAATGTCCCAAAACATTTGCAGCCTGAAAGGGGCATTAACCTGCATCCTAGACCACTGAAATTCCCAAAAATATTTTTGGCACAAAAATGCATCCTATACCGCTGAAAGCTCAGAATATGTTAGCAGCCCAAAGAAGGCCTTAAAATGCATTTTAGGCCTACAAAAATGTTGAAAACTTTGTAAGCCCAAAAAAGGGGTTTATAGGCATCCTAGAGCCCCTAAAGTCCAGAAAATGTTGGTGGACCAAAAACTGTGTCAGAGAGCTCTGAATGTCCCCAAAACATTTGCAGACTTAAAGATGCATTAACCCGAATCCTAGACCACTGAAATTCCCAGAAATATTTTTGGCACGAAAAATGCATCCTACACCCCTGAAAGTTCAGAAAATGTTGGCAGCTCAAAAAAGGCATTAAAATGCATTTTAGGCCTACAAAAATGTTGAAAACTTTGTAAGCCCAAATAAGGGGTTTACAGACATCCTGACCCTCTAAAGTCCAGAAAATATTGGTGGACCAAAAACTGTGTCAGAGAGCTTTGAATGTCCCAAAAACATTTTCAGCCTGAAAGGGGCATTAACCTGCATCCTAGACCACTGAAATTCCCAAAAATATTTTTGGCACGAAAAATGCAATCTACACCCCTGAAAGTTCAGAAAATGTTGGCAGCTCAAAAAAATGCCTTAAAATGCATCTAGGCCTTCAAAAATGTTGAAAACCTTGGAGGTCCAAAAAAGGGGTTTACAGGCACCCTAGACCCCCTAAAGTCCAGAAAATGTTGGTGGACCAAAAACGGTGTCAGAGAGCTCTGAATGTCCCAAAAACATTTGCAGCCTGAAAGGGGCATTAACCCGCATCCTAGACCACTGAAATTCCCAAAAATATTTCTGCCACAAAAAATGCATCCTATACCCCTGAAAGCTCAGAATATGTTAGCAGCCCAAAGAAGGCCTTAAAATGCATTTTAGGCCTACAGAAATGTTGAAAACTTTGGAGACCCAAAAAAGGGGTTTACAGGCATCCTAGACCCCCTAAAGTCCAGAAAATATTGGTGGACCAAAAACGGTGTCAGAGAGCTCTGAATGTCCCAAAAACATTTGCAGCCTGAAAGGGGCATTAACCCGCATCCTAGACCACTGAAATTCCCAAAAATATATTTGGCACGAAAAATGCATCCTACACCCCTGAAAGTTCAGAATATGTTAGCAGCCCAAAAAAGGCCTTAAAATGCATTACAGGCCTCAAAAATGTAAACAAATCTTTGGAGGCCCAAAAAAAAGGGTTTATAGGCATCCTAGACCCTCTAAAGTCCAGAAAATATTGGTGGACCAAAAACTGTGTCAGAGAGCTTTGAATGTCCCAAAAACATTTTCAGCCTGAAAGGGGCATTAACCTGCATCCTAGACCACTGAAATTCCCAAAAATATTTTTGGCACGAAAAATGCATCCTATACCCCATAAAGCTCAGAATATGTTAGCAGCCCAAAGAAGGCCTTAAAATGCATTTTAGGCCTACAAACATGTTGAAAACTTTGGAAGCCCAAAAAAGGGGTTTATAGGCATCCTAGAGCCCCTAAAGTCCAGAAAATGTTGGTGGACCAAAAACTGTGTCAGAGAGCTCTGAATGTCCCCAAAACATTTGCAGCCTGAAAGGGGCATTAACCCGCATCCTAGACCACTGAAATTTCCCGAAATATTTTTGGCACGAAAAATGCATCCTACACCCCTGAAAGTTCAGAAAATGTTGTCAGCTCAAAGAACGCCTTAAAATGCATTTTCGGCCTACAAAAATGTTCAAAACTTTGGAGGCCCAAAAAAGGGGTTATTGCCATTCAAGAGCCCCTAAAGTCCAGAGAATGTTGGTGGACCAAAAACGGTGTCAGAGAGCTCTGAATGTCCCAAAAACATTTGCAGCCTGAAAGGGGCATTAACCCGCATCCTAGACCACTGAAATTCCCAAAAATATTTCTACCACGAAAAATGCATCCTATACCCCTGAAAGCTCAGAATATGTTAGCAGCCCAAAGAAGGCCTTAAAATGCATTTTAGGCCTACAAAAATGTTGAAAACTTTGGAAGCCCAAAAAAGGGGTTTATAGGCATCCTAGAGCCCCTAAAGTCCAGAAAATGTTGGTGGACCAAAAACTGTGTCAGAGAGCTCTGAATGTCCCAAAAACATTTGCAGCCTGAAAGGGGCATTAACCCGCATCCTAGACCACTGAAATTCCCAAAAATATATTTGGCACAAAAAATGCATCCTACACCCCTGAAAGTTCAGAATATGTTAGCAGCCCAAAAAAGGCCTTAAAATGCATTATAGGCCTCAAAAATGTAAACAAATCTTTGGAGGCCCAAAAAAAGGGTTTATAGGCATCCTAGACCCCCTAAAGTCCAGAAAATATTGGTGGACCAAAAACTGTGTCAGAGAGCTTTGAATGCCCCAAAACATTTGCAGCCTGAAAGGGGCATTAACCCGCATCCTAGACCACTGAAATTTCCCAAAATATTTTTGGCACGAAAAATGCAATCTACACCCCTGAAAGTTCAGAAAATGTTGGCAGCTCAAAAAAATGCCTTAAAATGCATCTAGGCCTTCAAAAATGTTGAAAACCTTGGAGGTCCAAAAAAGGGGTTTACAGGCACCCTAGACCCCCTAAAGTCCAGAAAATGTTGGTGGACCAAAAACGGTGTCAGAGAGCTCTGAATGTCCCAAAAACATTTGCAGCCTGAAAGGGGCATTAACCCGCATCCTAGACCACTGAAATTCCCAAAAGTATTTCTGCCACGAAAAATGCATCCTATACCCCTGAAAGCTCAGAATATGTTAGCAGCCCAAAGAAGGCCTTAAAATGCATTTTAGGCCTACAAAAATGTTGAAAACTTTGGAAGCCCAAAAAAGGGGTTTATAGGCATCCTAGAGCCCCTAAAGTCCAGAAAATGTTGGTGGACCAAAAACTGTGTCAGAGAGCTCTGAATGTCCCAAAAACATTTGCAGACTTAAAAATGCATTAACCCGCATCCTAGACCACTGAAATTCCCAGAAATATTTGTGGCACGAAAAATGCATCCTACACCCCTGAAAGTTCAGAAAATGTTGGCAGCTCAAAAAAGCATTAAAATGCATTTTAGACCTGCAAAAATGTTGAAAACTTTGGAGGCCCAAAAAAGGGGTTTACAGGCATCCTAGACCCCCTAAAGTCCAGAGAATGTTGGTGGACCAAATATGGTGTCAGAGAGCTCTGAATGTCCCAAAAACATTTGCAGCCTGAAAGGGGCATTAACTCGCATCCTAGACCACTGAAATTCCCAAAAATATTTTTGGTGCGGAAAATGCATCCTACACCCCTGAAAGTTCAGAAAATGTTAGCAGCTCAAAACAAATGCCTTAAAATGCATCTTAGGCCTTCAAAAATGTTGAAAACTTTGGAGACCCAAAAAGGGGTTTACAGGCATCCTAGATCCCCTAAAGTCCAGAAAATATTGGTGGACCTAAAACTGTGTCAGAGAGCTTTGAATGTCCCAAAAACATTTGCAGCCTGAAAGGGGCATTAACCCGCATCCTAGACCACTGAAATTGCCAAAAATATTTTTGGCACGAAAAATGCATCCTACACCCCTGAAAGTTCAGAATATGTTAGCAGCCCAAAAAAGGCCTTAAAATGCATTATAGGCCTGCAAAAATGTAAAAAAAAAACTATGGAGGCCCAAAAAAGGGGTTTACAGGCATCCTAGACCCCTAAAGTCCAGAAAATGTTGTTGGACCAAAAACTGTGTCAGAGAGCTTTGAATGTCCCAAAACATTTGCAGCCTGAAAGGGGCATTAACCCGCATCCTAGACCACTGAAATTCCCAAAAATATTTTTGGCACGAAAAATGCATCCTACACCCCTGAAAGTTCTGAAACTGTTGGCAGCAAAAAAAAGGCCTTAAAATGCATCTTATGCCTTCAAAAATGATGAAAACTTTGGAGGCCCAAAAATGGAGTTTACAGGCCTTCTAGACCCCTAAAGTCCAGAAAATGATGGTGGACTAAAAATGGTGTCAGAGAGCTCTGAATGTCCCAAAAACATTTGCAGCCTGAAAGGGGCATTAACCCGCATCCTAGACCACTGAAATTTCCCGAAATATTTTTGGCACGAAAAATGCATCCTACACCCCTGAAAGTTCAGAAAATGTTGTCAGCTCAAAGAACGCCTTAAAATGCATTTTCGGCCTACAAAAATGTTCAAAACTTTGGAGGCCCAAAAAAGGGGTTATTGCCATTCAAGAGCCCCTAAAGTCCAGAGAATGTTGGTGGACCAAATATGGTGTCAGAGAGTTCTGAATGTCCCAAAAACATTTGCAGCCTAAAAGGGGCATTAACCCGCATCCTAGACCACTGAAATTCCCAAAAATATTTTTGGCACGGAAAATGCATCCTACACCCCTGAAAGTTCAGAAAATGTTGGCAGCTCAAAAAAATGCCTTAAAATGCATCTTAGGCCTTCAAAAATGTTGAAAACTTTGCAGGCCCAAAAACAGGCTTTACAGGCACCCTTGACCCCCTAAAGTCCAGAAAATGTTGGTGGACCAAAAACGGTGGCAGAGAGCTCTGAATGTCCCAAAAACATTTGCAGCCTGAAAGGGGCATTAACCCGCATCCTAGACCACTGAAATTCCCAAAAATATTTCTGCCACGAAAAATGCATCCTATACCCCTGAAAGTTCAGAATATGTTAGCAGCCCAAAGAAGGCCTTAAAATGCATTTTAGGCCTAAAAAAATGTTGAAAACTTTGGACGCCCAAAAACGGGGTTTATAGGCACCCTAGAGCCCCTAAAGTCCAGAAAATGTTGGTGGACCAAAAACTGTGTCAGAGATCTCTGAATGTCCCAAAAACATTTGCAGACTTAAAGATGCATTAACCCGCATCCTAGACCACTGAAATTCCCAGAAATATTTTTGGCACGAAAAATGCATCCTACACCCCTGAAAGTTCAGAATATGTTAGCAGCCCAAAGAAGGCCTTAAAATGCATTTTAGGCCTACAAAAATGTTGAAAACTTTGTAAGCCCAAAAAAGGGGTTTATAGGCATCCTAGAGCCCCTAAAGTCCAGAAAATGTTGGTGGACCAAAAACTGTGTCAGAGAGCTCTGAATGTCCCAAAAACATTTGCAGACTTAAAGATGCATTAACCCGAATCCTAGACCCCTGAAATTCCCAGAAATATTTTTGGCACGAAAAATGCATCCTACACCCCTGAAAGTTCAGAAAATGTTGGCAGCTCAAAAAAGGCATTAAAATGCATTTTAGACCTGCAAAAATGTTGAAAACTTTGGAGGCCCAAAAAAGGGGTTTACAGGCATCCTAGACCCCCTAAAGTCCAGAAAATATTGGTGGACCAAAAACTGTGTCAGAGAGCTTTGAATGTTCCAAAAACATTTGCAGCCTGAAAGGGGCATTAACCCGCATCCTAGACCACTGAAATTTCCCAAAATATTTTTGGCACGAAAAATGCATCCTACACCCCTGAAAGTTCAGAATATGTTAGCAGCCCAAAGAAGGCCTTAAAATGCATTTCAGGCCTACAAAAATGTTGAAAACTTTGTAAGCCCAAAAAAGAGGTTTATAGGCATCCTAGAGCCCCTAAAGTCCAGAAAATGTCGGTGGACCAAAAACTGTGTCAGAGAGCTCTGAATGTCCCAAAAACATTTGCAGACTTAAAGATGCATTAACCCGAATCCTAGACCCCAGAAATTCCCAGAAATATTTTTGGCACGAAAAATGCATCCTACACCCCTGAAAGTTCAGAAAATGTTGGCAGCTCAAAAAAGGCATTAAAATGCATTTTAGACCTGCAAAAATGTTCAAAACTTTGGAGGCCCAAAAAAGGGGTTTACAGGGATCCTAGACCCCCTAAAGTCCAGAGAATGTTGGTGGAACAAATATAGTGTCAGAGAGCTCTGAATGTCCCAAAAACATTTGCAGCCTGAAAGGGGCATTAACCCGCATCCTAGACCACTGAAATTCCCAAAACTATTTTTGGCACGGAAAATGCATCCTACACCCCGAAAGTTCAGAAAATGTTGGCAGCTCAAAAAAATGCCTTAAAATGCATCTTAGGCCTTCAAAAATGTTGAAAACTTTGGAGACCCAAAAAAGGGGTTTACAGGCATCCTAGATCCCCTAAAGTCCAGAAAATATTGGTGGACCAAAAACTGTGTCAGAGAACTTTGAATGTCCCAAAAACATTTGCAGCCTGAAAGGGGCATTAACCCGCATCCTAGACCACTGAAATTCCCAAAAATATTTCTACCACGAAAAATGCATCCTATACCCCTGAAAGCTCAGAATATGTTAGCAGCCCAAAGAAGGCCTTAAAATGCATTTTAGGCCTACAAAAATGTTGAAAACTTTGGAAGCCCAAAAAAGGGGTTTATAGGCATCCTAGAGCCCCTAAAGTCCAGAAAATGTTGGTGGACCAAAAACTGTGTCAGAGAGCTCTGAATGTCCCAAAAACATTTGCAGCCTGAAAGGGGCATTAACCCGCATCCTAGACCACTGAAATTCCCAAAAATATATTTGGCACGAAAAATGCATCCTACACCCCTGAAAGTTCAGAATATGTTAGCAGCCCAAAAAAGGCCTTAAAATGCATTATAGGCCTCAAAAATGTAAACAAATCTTTGGAGGCCCAAAAAAAGGGTTTATAGGCATCCTAGACCCCCTAAAGTCCAGAAAATATTGGTGGACCAAAAACTGTGTCAGAGAGCTTTGAATGCCCCAAAACATTTGCAGCCTGAAAGGGGCATTAACCCGCATCCTAGACCACTGAAATTTCCCAAAATATTTTTGGCACGAAAAATGCAATCTACACCCCTGAAAGTTCAGAAAATGTTGGCAGCTCAAAAAAATGCCTTAAAATGCATCTAGGCCTTCAAAAATGTTGAAAACCTTGGAGGTCCAAAAAAGGGGTTTACAGGCACCCTAGACCCCCTAAAGTCCAGAAAATGTTGGTGGACCAAAAACGGTGTCAGAGAGCTCTGAATGTCCCAAAAACATTTGCAGCCTGAAAGGGGCATTAACCCGCATCCTAGACCACTGAAATTCCCAAAAGTATTTCTGCCACGAAAAATGCATCCTATACCCCTGAAAGCTCAGAATATGTTAGCAGCCCAAAGAAGGCCTTAAAATGCATTTTAGGCCTACAAAAATGTTGAAAACTTTGGAAGCCCAAAAAAGGGGTTTATAGGCATCCTAGAGCCCCTAAAGTCCAGAAAATGTTGGTGGACCAAAAACTGTGTCAGAGAGCTCTGAATGTCCCAAAAACATTTGCAGACTTAAAAATGCATTAACCCGCATCCTAGACCACTGAAATTCCCAGAAATATTTGTGGCACGAAAAATGCATCCTACACCCCTGAAAGTTCAGAAAATGTTGGCAGCTCAAAAAAGCATTAAAATGCATTTTAGACCTGCAAAAATGTTGAAAACTTTGGAGGCCCAAAAAAGGGGTTTACAGGCATCCTAGACCCCCTAAAGTCCAGAGAATGTTGGTGGACCAAATATGGTGTCAGAGAGCTCTGAATGTCCCAAAAACATTTGCAGCCTGAAAGGGGCATTAACTCGCATCCTAGACCACTGAAATTCCCAAAAATATTTTTGGTGCGGAAAATGCATCCTACACCCCTGAAAGTTCAGAAAATGTTAGCAGCTCAAAACAAATGCCTTAAAATGCATCTTAGGCCTTCAAAAATGTTGAAAACTTTGGAGACCCAAAAAGGGGTTTACAGGCATCCTAGATCCCCTAAAGTCCAGAAAATATTGGTGGACCTAAAACTGTGTCAGAGAGCTTTGAATGTCCCAAAAACATTTGCAGCCTGAAAGGGGCATTAACCCGCATCCTAGACCACTGAAATTGCCAAAAATATTTTTGGCACGAAAAATGCATCCTACACCCCTGAAAGTTCAGAATATGTTAGCAGCCCAAAAAAGGCCTTAAAATGCATTATAGGCCTGCAAAAATGTAAAAAAAAAACTATGGAGGCCCAAAAAAGGGGTTTACAGGCATCCTAGACCCCTAAAGTCCAGAAAATGTTGTTGGACCAAAAACTGTGTCAGAGAGCTTTGAATGTCCCAAAACATTTGCAGCCTGAAAGGGGCATTAACCCGCATCCTAGACCACTGAAATTCCCAAAAATATTTTTGGCACGAAAAATGCATCCTACACCCCTGAAAGTTCTGAAACTGTTGGCAGCAAAAAAAAGGCCTTAAAATGCATCTTATGCCTTCAAAAATGATGAAAACTTTGGAGGCCCAAAAATGGAGTTTACAGGCCTTCTAGACCCCTAAAGTCCAGAAAATGATGGTGGACTAAAAATGGTGTCAGAGAGCTCTGAATGTCCCAAAAACATTTGCAGCCTGAAAGGGGCATTAACCCGCATCCTAGACCACTGAAATTTCCCGAAATATTTTTGGCACGAAAAATGCATCCTACACCCCTGAAAGTTCAGAAAATGTTGTCAGCTCAAAGAACGCCTTAAAATGCATTTTCGGCCTACAAAAATGTTCAAAACTTTGGAGGCCCAAAAAAGGGGTTATTGCCATTCAAGAGCCCCTAAAGTCCAGAGAATGTTGGTGGACCAAATATGGTGTCAGAGAGTTCTGAATGTCCCAAAAACATTTGCAGCCTAAAAGGGGCATTAACCCGCATCCTAGACCACTGAAATTCCCAAAAATATTTTTGGCACGGAAAATGCATCCTACACCCCTGAAAGTTCAGAAAATGTTGGCAGCTCAAAAAAATGCCTTAAAATGCATCTTAGGCCTTCAAAAATGTTGAAAACTTTGCAGGCCCAAAAACAGGCTTTACAGGCACCCTTGACCCCCTAAAGTCCAGAAAATGTTGGTGGACCAAAAACGGTGGCAGAGAGCTCTGAATGTCCCAAAAACATTTGCAGCCTGAAAGGGGCATTAACCCGCATCCTAGACCACTGAAATTCCCAAAAATATTTCTGCCACGAAAAATGCATCCTATACCCCTGAAAGTTCAGAATATGTTAGCAGCCCAAAGAAGGCCTTAAAATGCATTTTAGGCCTAAAAAAATGTTGAAAACTTTGGACGCCCAAAAACGGGGTTTATAGGCACCCTAGAGCCCCTAAAGTCCAGAAAATGTTGGTGGACCAAAAACTGTGTCAGAGATCTCTGAATGTCCCAAAAACATTTGCAGACTTAAAGATGCATTAACCCGCATCCTAGACCACTGAAATTCCCAGAAATATTTTTGGCACGAAAAATGCATCCTACACCCCTGAAAGTTCAGAAAATGTTGGCAGCTCAAAAAAGGCATTAAAATGCATTTTAGACCTCCAAAAATGTTGAACACTTTGGAGGCCCAGAAAAGAGGTTTACAGGCATCCTAGACCCCCTAAAGTCCAGAGAATGTTGGTGGACCAAATATGGTGTCAGAGAGCTCTGAATGTCCCAAAAACATTTGCAGCCTGAAAGGGGCATTAACCCGCATCCTAGACCACTGAAATTCCCAAAAATATTTTTGGCACGGAAAATGCATCCTACACCCCTGAAAGTTCAGAAAATGTTGGCAGCTCAAAACAAATGCCTTAAAATGCATCTTAGGCCTTCAAAAATGTTGAAAACTTTGGAGACCCAAAAAAGGGGTTTACAGGCATCCTAGACCCCTTAAAGTCCAGAAAATATTGGTGGACCAAAAACTGTGTCAGAGAGCTTTGAATGTCCCAAAAACATTTGCAGCCTGAAAGGGGCATTAACCCGCATCCTAGACCACTGAAATTTCCCAAAATATTTTTGGCACGAAAAATGCATCCTACACCCCTGAAAGTTCAGAATATGTTAGCAGCCCAAAGAAGGCCTTAAAATGCATTTTAGGCCTACAAAAATGTTGAAAACTTTGTAAGCCCAAAAAAGGGGTTTATAGGCATCCTAGAGCCCCTAAAGTCCAGAAAATGTTGGTGGACCAAAAACTGTGTCAGAGAGCTCTGAATGTCCCAAAAACATTTGCAGACTTAAAGATGCATTAACCCGAATCCTAGACCCCTGAAATTCCCAGAAATATTTTTGGCACGAAAAATGCATCCTACACCCCTGAAAGTTCAGAAAATGTTGGCAGCTCAAAAAAGGCATTAAAATGCATTTTAGACCTGCAAAAATGTTGAAAACTTTGGAGGCCCAAAAAAGGGGTTTACAGGCATCCTAGACCCCCTAAAGTCCAGAAAATATTGGTGGACCAAAAACTGTGTCAGAGAGCTTTGAATGTTCCAAAAACATTTGCAGCCTGAAAGGGGCATTAACCCGCATCCTAGACCACTGAAATTTCCCAAAATATTTTTGGCACGAAAAATGCATCCTACACCCCTGAAAGTTCAGAATATGTTAGCAGCCCAAAGAAGGCCTTAAAATGCATTTCAGGCCTACAAAAATGTTGAAAACTTTGTAAGCCCAAAAAAGGGGTTTATAGGCATCCTAGAGCCCCTAAAGTCCAGAAAATGTCGGTGGACCAAAAACTGTGTCAGAGAGCTCTGAATGTCCCAAAAACATTTGCAGACTTAAAGATGCATTAACCCGAATCCTAGACCCCAGAAATTCCCAGAAATATTTTTGGCACGAAAAATGCATCCTACACCCCTGAAAGTTCAGAAAATGTTGGCAGCTCAAAAAAGGCATTAAAATGCATTTTAGACCTGCAAAAATGTTCAAATCTTTGGAGGCCCAAAAAAGGGGTTTACAGGGATCCTAGACCCCCTAAAGTCCAGAGAATGTTGGTGGAACAAATATAGTGTCAGAGAGCTCTGAATGTCCCAAAAACATTTGCAGCCTGAAAGGGGCATTAACCCGCATCCTAGACCACTGAAATTCCCAAAACTATTTTTGGCACAGAAAATGCATCCTACACCCCGAAAGTTCAGAAAATGTTGGCAGCTCAAAAAAATGCCTTAAAATGCATCTTAGGCCTTCAAAAATGTTGAAAACTTTGGAGACCCAAAAAAGGGGTTTACAGGCATCCTAGATCCCCTAAAGTCCAGAAAATATTGGTGGACCAAAAACTGTGTCAGAGAACTTTGAATGTCCCAAAACATTTTCAGCCTGAAAGGGGCATTAACCTGCATCCTAGACCACTGAAATTCCCAAAAATATTTTTGGCACAAAAATGCATCCTATACCGCTGAAAGCTCAGAATATGTTAGCAGCCCAAAGAAGGCCTTAAAATGCATTTTAGGCCTACAAAAATGTGGAAAACTTTGTAAGCCCAAAAAAGGGGTTTATATGCAACCTAGAGCCCCTAAAGTCCAGAAAATGTTGGTGGACCAAAAACTGTGTCAGAGAGCTCTGAATGTCCCAAAAACATTTGCAGACTTAAAGATGCATTAACCCGAATCCTAGACCACTGAAATTCCCAGAAATATTTTTGGCACGAAAAATGCATCCTACACCCCTGAAAGTTCAGAAAATGTTGGCAGCTCAAAAAAGGCATTAAAATGCATTTTAGGCCCACAAAAATGTTGAAAACTTTGTAAGCCCAAAAAAGGGGTTTACAGGCATCCTAGACCCTCTAAAGTCCAGAAAATATTGGTGGACCAAAAACTGTGTCAGAGAGCTCTGAATGTCCCAAAAACATTTGCAGACTTAAAGATGCATTAACCCGAATCCTAGACCACTGAAATTCCCAGAAATATTTTTGGCACGAAAAATGCATCCTACACCCCTGAAAGTTCAGAAAATGTTGGCAGCACAAAAAAGGCATTAAAATGCATTTTAGGCCTACAAAAATGTTGAAAACTTTGTAAGCCCAAAAAAGGGGTTTACAGGCATCCTAGACCCTCTAAAGTCCAGAAAATATTGGTGGACCAAAAACTGTGTCAGAGAGCTTTGAATGTCCCAAAAACATTTTCAGCCTGAAAGGGGCATTAACCTGCATCCTAGACCACTGAAATTCCCAAAAATATTTTTGGCACGAAAAATGCATCCTACACCCCTGAAAGTTCAGAATATGTTAGCAGCCCAAAAAAGGCCTTAAAATGCATTATAGGCCTGCAAAAATGTAAAAAAAAATCTTTGGAGGCCCAAAAAAGGGGTTTATAGGCATCCTAGACCCCCTTAAGTCCAGAAAATATTGGTGGACTAAAACCTGTGTCAGAGAGCTTTGAATGCCCAAAAACATTTGCAGCCTGAAAGGGGCATTAAACCGCATCCTAGACCACTAAAATTTCCCAAAATATTTTTGGCACGAAAAATGCATCCTACACCCCTGAAAGTTCAGAAAATGTTGGCAGCTCAAAAAAATGCCTTAAAATGCATCTTAGGCCTTCAAAAATGTTGAAAACTTTGGAGGCCCAAAAACAGGCATTACAGGCACCCTAGACCCCCTAAAGTCCAGAAAATGTTGGTGGACCAAAAACGGTGGCAGAGAGCTCTGAATGTCCCAAAAACATTTGCAGCCTGAAAGGGGCATTAACCCGCATCCTAGACCACTGAAATTCCCAAAAATATTTCTGCCACGAAAAATGCATCCTATACCCCTGAAAGCTCAGAATATGTTAGCAGCCCAAAGAAGGCCTTAAAATGCATTTTAGGCCTAAAAAAATGTTGAAAACTTTGGACGCCCAAAAAAGGGGTTTATAGGCTCCCTAGAGCCCCTAAAGTCCAGAAAATGTTGGTGGACCAAAAACTGTGTCAGAGATCTCTGAATGTCCCAAAAACATTTGCAGACTTAAAGATGCATTAACCCGCATCCTAGACCACTGAAATTCCCAGAAATATTTTTGGCATGAAAAATGCATCCTACACCCCTGAAAGTTCAGAAAATGTTGGCAGCTCAAAACAAATGCCTTAAAATGCATCTTAGGCCTTCAAAAATGTTGAAAACTTTGGAGGCCCAAAAACAGGCTTTACAGGCACCCTAGACCCCCTAAAGTCCAGAAAATGTTGGCAGCTCAAAACAAATGCCTTAAAATGCATCTTAGGCCTTCAAAAATGTTGAAAACTTTGGAGACCCAAAAAAGGGGTTTACAGGCATCCTAGACCCCCTAAAGTCCAGAAAATATTGGTGGACCAAAAACTGTGTCAGAGAGCTTTGAATGTCCCAAAAACATTTGCAGCCTGAAAGGGGCATTAACCCGCATCCTAGACCACTGAAATTTCCCAAAATATTTTTGGCACGAAAAATGCATCCTACACCCCTGAAAGTTCAGAATATGTTAGCAGCCCAAAGAAGGCCTTAAAATGCATTTTAGGCCTACAAAAATGTTGAAAACTTTGTAAGCCCAAAAAAGGGGTTTATAGGCATCCTAGAGCCCCTAAAGTCCAGAAAATGTTGGTGGACCAAAAACTGTGTCAGAGAGCTCTGAATGTCCCAAAAACATTTTCAGACTTAAAGATGCATTAACCCACATCCTAGACCACTGAAATTCCCAGAAATATTTTTGGCACGAAAAATGCAACCTATACCCCTGAAAGTTCAGAAAATGTTGGCAGCTCAAAAAAGGTATTAAAATGCATTTTATACCTGCAAAAATGTTGAAACCTTTGGAGGCCCAAAAAAGGGGTTTACAGGCATCCTAGACCCCCTAAAGTCCAGAGAATGTTGGTGGACCAAATATAGTGTCAGAGAGCTCTGAATGTCCCAAAAACATTTGCAGCCTGAAAGGGGCATTAACCCGCATCCTAGACCACTGAAATTCCCAAAACTATTTTTGTCACGGAAAATGCATCCTACACCCCTGAAAGTTCAGAAAATTTTGGCAGCTCAAAACAAATGCCTTAAAATGCATTTTAGGCCTTCAAAAATGTTGAAAACTTTGGAGACCCAAAAAAGGGGTTTACAGGCATCCTAGACCCTCTAAAGTCCAGAAAATATTGGTGGACCAAAAACTGTGTCAGAGAGCTTTGAATGTCCCAAAAACATTTTCAGCCTGAAAGGGGCATTAACCCGCATCCTAGACCACTGAAATTTCCCAAAATATTTTTGGCACGAAAAATGCATCCTACACCCCTGAAAGTTCAGAAAATGTTGGCAGCTCAAAAAAATGCCTTAAAATGCATCTTAGGCCTTCAAAAATGTTGAAAACTTTGGAGGCCCAAAAACAGGCATTACAGGCACCCTAGACCCCCTAAAGTCCAGAAAATGTTGGTGGACCAAAAACGGTGGCAGAGAGCTCTGAATGTCCCAAAAACATTTGCAGCCTGAAAGGGGCATTAACCCGCATCCTAGACCACTGAAATTCCCAAAAATATTTCTGCCACGAAAAATGCATCCTATACCCCTGAAAGCTCAGAATATGTTAGCAGCCCAAAGAAGGCCTTAAAATGCATTTTAGGCCTAAAAAAATGTTGAAAACTTTGGACGCCCAAAAAAGGGGTTTATAGGCTCCCTAGAGCCCCTAAAGTCCAGAAAATGTTGGTGGACCAAAAACTGTGTCAGAGATCTCTGAATGTCCCAAAAACATTTGCAGACTTAAAGATGCATTAACCCGCATCCTAGACCACTGAAATTCCCAGAAATATTTTTGGCATGAAAAATGCATCCTACACCCCTGAAAGTTCAGAAAATGTTGGCAGCTCAAAACAAATGCCTTAAAATGCATCTTAGGCCTTCAAAAATGTTGAAAACTTTGGAGGCCCAAAAACAGGCTTTACAGGCACCCTAGACCCCCTAAAGTCCAGAAAATGTTGGCAGCTCAAAACAAATGCCTTAAAATGCATCTTAGGCCTTCAAAAATGTTGAAAACTTTGGAGACCCAAAAAAGGGGTTTACAGGCATCCTAGACCCCCTAAAGTCCAGAAAATATTGGTGGACCAAAAACTGTGTCAGAGAGCTTTGAATGTCCCAAAAACATTTGCAGCCTGAAAGGGGCATTAACCCGCATCCTAGACCACTGAAATTTCCCAAAATATTTTTGGCACGAAAAATGCATCCTACACCCCTGAAAGTTCAGAATATGTTAGCAGCCCAAAGAAGGCCTTAAAATGCATTTTAGGCCTACAAAAATGTTGAAAACTTTGTAAGCCCAAAAAAGGGGTTTATAGGCATCCTAGAGCCCCTAAAGTCCAGAAAATGTTGGTGGACCAAAAACTGTGTCAGAGAGCTCTGAATGTCCCAAAAACATTTTCAGACTTAAAGATGCATTAACCCACATCCTAGACCACTGAAATTCCCAGAAATATTTTTGGCACGAAAAATGCAACCTATACCCCTGAAAGTTCAGAAAATGTTGGCAGCTCAAAAAAGGTATTAAAATGCATTTTATACCTGCAAAAATGTTGAAACCTTTGGAGGCCCAAAAAAGGGGTTTACAGGCATCCTAGACCCCCTAAAGTCCAGAGAATGTTGGTGGACCAAATATGGTGTCAGAGAGCTCTGAATGTCCCAAAAACATTTGCAGCCTGAAAGGGGCATTAACCCGCATCCTAGACCACTGAAATTCCCAAAACTATTTTTGTCACGGAAAATGCATCCTACACCCCTGAAAGTTCAGAAAATTTTGGCAGCTCAAAACAAATGCCTTAAAATGCATTTTAGGCCTTCAAAAATGTTGAAAACTTTGGAGACCCAAAAAAGGGGTTTACAGGCATCCTAGACCCTCTAAAGTCCAGAAAATATTGGTGGACCAAAAACTGTGTCAGAGAGCTTTGAATGTCCCAAAAACATTTTCAGCCTGAAAGGGGCATTAACCCGCATCCTAGACCACTGAAATTCCCAAAAATATATTTGGCACGAAAAATGCATCCTACACCCCTGAAAGTTCAGAATATGTTAGCAGCCCAAAAAAGGCCTTAAAATGCATTACAGGCCTCAAAAATGTAAACAAATCTTTGGAGGCCCAAAAAAAGGGTTTATAGGCATCCTAGACCCCCTAAAGTCCAGAAAATATTGGTGGACCAAAAACTGTGTCAGAGAGCTTTGAATGCCCCAAAACATTTGCAGCCTGAAAGGGGCATTAACCCGCATCCTAGACCACTGAAATTTCCCAAAATATTTTTGGCACGAAAAATGCAATCTACACCCCTGAAAGTTCAGAAAATGTTGGCAGCTCAAATAAATGCCTTAAAATGCATCTAGGCCTTCAAAAATGTTGAAAACCTTGGAGGTCCAAAAAAGTGGTTTACAGGCACCCTAGACCCCCTAAAGTCCAGAAAATGTTGGTGGACCAAAAAACGTTGTCAGAGAGCTCTGAATGTCCCAAAAACATTTGCAGCCTGAAAGGGGCATTAACCCGCATCCTAGACCACTGAAATTCCCAAAAATATTTCTGCCACGAAAAATGCATCCTATACCCCTGAAAGCTCAGAATATGTTAGCAGCCCAAAGAAGGCCTTAAAATGCATTTTAGGCCTACAAACATGTTGAAAACTTTGGAAGCCCAAAAAAGGGGTTTATAGGCATCCTAGAGCCCCTAAAGTCCAGAAAATGTTGGTGGACCAAAAACTGTGTCAGAGAGCTCTGAATGTCCCAAAAACATTTGCAGCCTGAAAGGGGCATTAACCCGCATCCTAGACCACTGAAATTCCCAAAAATATATTTGGCACGAAAAATGCATCCTACACCCCTGAAAGTTCAGAATATGTTAGCAGCCCAAAAAAGGCCTTAAAATGCATTATAGGCCTCAAAAATGTAAACAAATCTTTGGAGGCCCAAAAAAAGGGTTTATAGGCATCCTAGACCCCCTAAAGTCCAGAAAATATTGGTGGACCAAAAACTGTGTCAGAGAGCTTTGAATGCCCCAAAACATTTGCAGCCTGAAAGGGGCATTAACCCGCATCCTAGACCACTGAAATTTCCCAAAATATTTTTGGCACGAAAAATGCATTCTACACCCCTGAAAGTTCAGAAAATGTTGGCAGCTCAAAAAAATGCCTTAAAATGCATCTAGGCCTTCAAAAATGTTGAAAACCTTGGAGGTCCAAAAAAGGGGTTTACAGGCACCCTAGACCCCCTAAAGTCCAGAAAATGTTGGTGGACCAAAAACGGTGTCAGAGAGCTCTGAATGTCCCAAAAACATTTGCAGCCTGAAAGGGGCATTAACCCGCATCCTAGACCACTGAAATTCCCAAAAATATTTCTGCCACAAAAAATGCATCCTATACCCCTGAAATCTCAGAATATGTTAGCAGCCCAAAGAAGGCCTTAAAATGCATTTTAGGCCTACAGAAATGTTGAAAACTTTGGAGACCCAAAAAAGGGGTTTACAGGCATCCTAGACCCCCTAAAGTCCAGAAAATATTGGTGGACCAAAAACGGTGTCAGAGAGCTCTGAATGTCCCAAAAACATTTGCAGCCTGAAAGGGGCATTAACCCGCATCCTAGACCACTGAAATTCCCAAAAATATATTTGGCACGAAAAATGCATCCTACACCCCTGAAAGTTCAGAATATGTTAGCAGCCCAAAAAAGGCCTTAAAATGCATTACAGGCCTCAAAAATGTAAACAAATCTTTGGAGGCCCAAAAAAAGGGTTTATAGGCATCCTAGACCCCCTAAAGTCCAGAAAATATTGGTGGACCAAAAACTGTGTCAGAGAGCTTTGAATGCCCCAAAACATTTGCAGCCTGAAAGGGGCATTAACCTGCATCCTAGACCACTGAAATTTCCCAAAAAATGTTTTCACGAAAAATGCATTCTACACCCCTGAAAGTTCAGAAAATGTTGACAGCTCAAAAAAATGCCTTAAAATGCATCTAGGCCTTCAAAAATGTTTAAAACCTTGGAGGTCCAAAAAAGGGGTTTACAGGCACCCTAGACCCCCTAAAGTCCAGAAAATGTTGGTGGACCAAAAACTGTGTCAGAGAGCTTTGAATGCCCCAAAACATTTGCAGCCTGAAAGGGGCATTAACCCGCATCCTAGACCACTGAAATTTCCCAAAATATTTTTGGCACGAAAAATGCAATCTACACCCCTGAAAGTTCAGAAAATGTTGGCAGCTCAAGAAAATGCCTTAAAATGCATCTAGGCCTTCAAAAATGTTGAAAACCTTGGAGGTCCAAAAAAGGGGTTTACAGGCACCCTAGACCCCCTAAAGTCCAGAAAATGTTGGTGGACCAAAAACGGTGTCAGAGAGCTCTGAATGTCCCAAAAACATTTGCAGCCTGAAAGGGGCATTAACCCGCATCCTAGACCACTGAAATTCCCAAAAATATTTCTGCCACGAAAAATGCATCCTATACCCCTGAAAGCTCAGAATATGTTAGCAGCCCAAAGAAGGCCTTAAAATGCATTTTAGGCCTACAAAAATGTTGAAAACTTTGGAAGCCCAAAAAAGGGGTTTACAGGCATCCTAGACCCCCTAAAGTCCAGAGAATGTTGGTGGACCAAAAACTGTGTCAGAGAGCTCTGAATGTCCCAAAAACATTTGCAGACTTAAAGATGCATTAACCCGCATCCTAGACCACTGAAATTCACAGAAATATTTTTAGCACGAAAAATGCATCCTACACCCCTGAAAGTTCAGAAAATGTTGGCAGCTCAAAAAAGGCATTAAAATGCATTTTAGACCTGCAAAAATGTTGAAAACTTTGGAGGCCCAAAAAAGGGGTTTACAGGCATCCTAGACCCCCTAAAGTCCAGAGAATGTTGGTGGACCAAAAACTGTTTTTGAGAGCTTCGAATGTCCCAAAACATTTGCAGCCTGAAAGGGACATTAACCCACATCCTAGACCACTGAAATTCCCAAAAATATTTTTGGCACAGAAAATGCACCATACACCCCTGAAAGTTCTGAAACTGTTGGCAGCTCAAAAAAAGGCCTTAAAATGCATCTTACGCCTTCAAAAATGATGAAAACTTTGGAGGCCCAAAAATGGAGTTTACAGGCCTCCTAGAACCCTAAAGTCCAGAAAATGTTGGTGGACCAAAAACTGTGTCAGAGAGCTCTGAATGTCCCAAAAACATTTGCAGACTTAAAGATGCATTAACCCGCATCCTAGACCACTGAAATTCCCAGAAATATTTGTGGCACGAAAAATGCATCCTACACCCCTGAAAGTTCAGAAAATGTTGGCAGCTCAAAAAAGCATTAAAATGCATTTTAGACCTCCAAAAATGTTGAAAACTTTGGAGGCCCAAAAAAGGGGTTTACAGGCATCCTAGACCCCCTAAAGTCCAGAGAATGTTGGTGGACCAAATATGGTGTCAGAGAGCTCTGAATGTCCCAAAAACATTTGGAGCCTGAAAGGGGCATTAACTCGCATCCTAGACCACTGAAATTCCCAAAAATATTTTTGGCGCGGAAAATGCATCCTACACCCCTGAAAGTTCAGAAAATGTTGGCAGCTCAAAACAAATGCCTTAAAATGCATCTTAGGCCTTCAAAAATGTTGAAAACTTTGGAGACCCAAAAAAGGGGTTTACAGGCATCCTAGACCCCCTAAAGTCTAGAAAATATTGGTGGACCAAAAACTGTGTCAGAGAGCTTTGAATGTCCCAAAAACATTTGCAGCCTGACTAGACCACTGAAATTCCCAGAAATATTTTTGGCACGAAAAAATCATCCTAACCCCAGAAAGTTCAGAATATGTTAGCAGCCCAAAAAAGGCATTAAAATGCATTTTAGACCTTCAAAAATGTTGAAAACTTTGGAGACCCAAAAAGGGGTTTACAGGCATCCTAGATCCCCGAAAGTCCAGAAAATATTGGTGGACCTAAAACTGTGTCAGAGAGCTTTGAATGTCCCAAAAACATTTGCAGCCTGAAAGGGGCATTAACCCGCATCCTAGACCACTGAAATTGCCAAAAATATTTTTGGCACGAAAAATGCATCCTACACCCCTGAAAGTTCAGAATATGTTAGCAGCCCAGAAAAGGCCTTAAAATGCATTATAGGCCTGCAAAAATGTAAAAAAAAACTTTGGAGGCCCAAAAAAGGGGTTTACAGGCATCCTAGACCCTCTAAAGTCCAGAAAATATTGGCGGACCAAAAACTGTGTCAGAGAGCTTTGAATGTCCCAAAACATTTGCAGCCTGAAAGGGGCATTAACCCACATCCTAGACCACTGAAATTCCCAAAAATATTTTTGGCACGAAAAATGCATCCTACACCCCTGAAAGTTCTGAAACTGTTGGCAGCAAAAAAAAGGCCTTAAAATGCATCTTATGCCTTCAAAAATGATGAAAACTTTGGAGGCCCAAAAATGGAGTTTACAGGCCTTCTAGAACCCTAAAGTCCAGAAAATGATGGTGGACTAAAAATGGTGTCAGAGAGCTCTGAATGTCCCAGAAACATTTGCAGCCTGAAAGGGGCATTAACCCGCATCCTAGACCACTGAAATTTCCCGAAATATTTTTGGCACCAAAAATGCATCCTACACCCCTGAAAGTTCAGAAAATGTTGTCAGCTCAAAGAACGCCTTAAAATGCATTTTCGGCCTACAAAAATGTTCAAAACTTTGGAGGCCCAAAAAAGGGGTTATTGCCATCCAAGAGCCCCTAAAGTCCAGAGAATGTTGGTGGACCAAATATGGTGTCAGAGAGTTCTGAATGTCCCAAAAACATTTGCAGCCTAAAAGGGGCATTAACCCGCATCCTAGACCACTGAAATTCCCAAAAATATTTTTGGCACGGAAAATGCATCCTACACCCCTGAAAGTTCAGAAAATGTTGGCAGCTCAAAAAAATGCCTTAAAATGCATCTTAGGCCTTCAAAAATGTTGAAAACTTTGGAGGCCCAAAAACAGGCTTTACAGCCACCCTAGAGCCCCTAAAGTCCAGAAAATGTTGGTGGACCAAAAACGGTGGCAGAGAGCTCTGAATGTCCCAAAAACATTTGCAGACTTAAAGATGCATTAACCCGCATCCTAGACCACTGAAATTCCCAGAAATATTTTTGGCACGAAAAATGCATCCTACACCCCTGAAAGTTCAGAAAATGTTGGCAGCTCAAAAAAGGCATTAAAATGCATTTTAGACCTCCAAAAATGTTGAACACTTTGGAGGCCCAGAAAAGAGGTTTACAGGCATCCTAGACCCCCTAAAGTCCAGAGAATGTTGGTGGACCAAATATGGTGTCAGAGAGCTCTGAATGTCCCAAAAACATTTGTAGCCTGAAAGGGGCATTAACCCGCATCCTAGACCACTGAAATTTCCCAAAATATTTTTGGCACGAAAAATGCATCCTACACCCCTGAAAGTTCAGAATATGTTAGCAGCCCAAAGAAGGCCTTAAAATGCATTTTAGGCCTACAAAAATGTTGAAAACTTTGTAAGCCCAAAAAAGGGGTTTACAGGCATCCTAGACCCCCTAAAGTCCAGAAAATATTGGTGGACCAAAAACTGTGTCAGAGAGCTTTGAATGTCCCAAAAACATTTGCAGCCTGAAAGGGGCATTAACCCGCAACCTAGACCACTGAAATTTCCCAAAATATTTTTGGCACAAAAAATGCATCCTACACCCCTGAAAGTTCAGAATATGTTAGCAGCCCAAAGAAGGCCTTAAAATGCATGTTAGGCCTACAAAAATATTGAAAACTTTTTAAGCCCAAAAAAGGGGTTTATAGGCATCCTAGAGCCCCTAAAGTCCAGAAAATGTTGGTGGACCAAAAACTGTGCCAGAGAGCTCTGAATGTCCCAAAAACATTTGCAGACTTAAAGATGCATTACCCCGAATCCTAGACCCCTGAAATTCCCAGAAATATTTTTGGCACGAAAAATACATCCTACACCCCTGAAAGTTCAGAAAATGTTGGCAGCTCAAAAAAGGCATTAAAATGCATTTTAGACCTGCAAAAATGTTGAAAACTTTGGAGGCCCAAAAAAGGGGTTTACAGGCATCCTAGACCCCCTAAAGTCCAGAGAATGTTGGTGGACCAAATATAGTGTCAGAGAGCTCTGAATGTCCCAAAAACATTTGCAGCCTGAAAGGGGCATTAACCCGCATCCTAGACCACTGAAATTCCCAAAACTATTTTTGGCACGGAAAATGCATCCTACACCCCTGAAAGTTCAGAAAATTTTGGCAGCTCAAAACAAATGCCTTAAAATGCATCTTAGGCCTTCAAAAATGTTGAAAACTTTGGAGACCCAAAAAAGGGGTTTACAGGCATCCTAGATCCCCTAAAGTCCAGAAAATATTGGTGGACCAAAAACTGTGTCAGAGAACTTTGAATGTCCCAAAACATTTGCAGCCTGAAAGGGGCATTAACCTGCATCCTAGACCACTGAAATTCCCAAAAATATTTTTGGCACAAAAATGCATCCTATACCGCTGAAAGCTCAGAATATGTTAGCAGCCCAAAGAAGGCCTTAAAATGCATTTTAGGCCTACAAAAATGTTGAAAACTTTGTAAGCCCAAAAAAGGGGTTTATAGGCATCCTAGAGCCCCTAAAGTCCAGAAAATGTTGGTGGACCAAAAACTGTGTCAGAGAGCTCTGAATGTCCCAAAAACATTTGCAGACTTAAAGATGCATTAACCCGAATCCTAGACCACTGAAATTCCCAGAAATATTTTTGGCACGAAAAATGCATCCTACACCCCTGAAAGTTCAGAAAATGTTGGCAGCTCAAAAAAGGCATTAAAATGCATTTTAGGCCTACAAAAATGTTGAAAACTTTGTAAGCCCAAAAAAGGGGTTTACAGGCATCCTAGACCCTCTAAAGTCCAGAAAATATTGGTGGACCAAAAACTGTGTCAGAGAGCTTTGAATGTCCCAAAAACATGTTCAGCCTGAAAGGGGCATTAACCTGCATCCTAGACCACTGAAATTCCCAAAAATATTTTTGGCACGAAAAATACATCCTACACCCCTGAAAGTTCAGAATATTTTAGCAGCCCAAAAAAGGCCTTAAAATGCATTATAGGCCTGCAAAAATGTAAAAAAAAAATCTTTGGAGGCCCAAAAAAGGGGTTTATAGGCATCCTAGACCCCCTTAAGTCCAGAAAATATTGGTGGACTAAAACCTGTGTCAGAGAGCTTTGAATGCCCAAAAACATTTGCAGCCTGAAAGGGGCATTAACCCGCATCCTAGACCACTGAAATTTCCCAAAATATTTTTGGCACGAAAAATGCATCCTACACCCCTGAAAGTTCAGAAAATGTTGGCAGCTCAAAAAAATGCCTTAAAATGCATCTTAGGCCTTCAAAAATGTTGAAAACTTTGGAGGCCCAAAAACAGGCTTTACAGGCACCCTAGACCCCCTAAAGTCCAGAAAATGTTGGTGGACCAAAAACGGTGGCAGAGAGCTCTGAATGTCCCAAAAACATTTGCAGCCTGAAAGGGGCATTAACCCGCATCCTAGACCACTGAAATTCCCAAAAATATTTCTGCCACGAAAAATGCATCCTACACCCCTGAAAGTTCAGAAAATGTTGGCAGCTCAAAAAAGGCATTAAAATGCATTTTAGACCTCCAAAAATGTTGAACACTTTGGAGGCCCAGAAAAGAGGTTTACAGGCATCCTAGACCCCCTAAAGTCCAGAGAATGTTGGTGGACCAAATATGGTGTCAGAGAGCTCTGAATGTCCCAAAAACATTTGCAGCCTGAAAGGGGCATTAACCCGCATCCTAGACCACTGAAATTCCCAAAACTATTTTTGTCACGGAAAATGCATCCTACACCCCTGAAAGTTCAGAAAATTTTGGCAGCTCAAAACAAATGCCTTAAAATGCATTTTAGGCCTTCAAAAATGTTGAAAACTTTGGAGACCCAAAAAAGGGGTTTACAGGCATCCTAGACCCTCTAAAGTCCAGAAAATATTGGTGGACCAAAAACTGTGTCAGAGAGCTTTGAATGTCCCAAAAACATTTTCAGCCTGAAAGGGGCATTAACCCGCATCCTAGACCACTGAAATTCCCAAAAATATATTTGGCACGAAAAATGCATCCTACACCCCTGAAAGTTCAGAATATGTTAGCAGCCCAAAAAAGGCCTTAAAATGCATTACAGGCCTCAAAAATGTAAACAAATCTTTGGAGGCCCAAAAAAAGGGTTTATAGGCATCCTAGACCCCCTAAAGTCCAGAAAATATTGGTGGACCAAAAACTGTGTCAGAGAGCTTTGAATGCCCCAAAACATTTGCAGCCTGAAAGGGGCATTAACCCGCATCCTAGACCACTGAAATTTCCCAAAATATTTTTGGCACGAAAAATGCAATCTACACCCCTGAAAGTTCAGAAAATGTTGGCAGCTCAAATAAATGCCTTAAAATGCATCTAGGCCTTCAAAAATGTTGAAAACCTTGGAGGTCCAAAAAAGTGGTTTACAGGCACCCTAGACCCCCTAAAGTCCAGAAAATGTTGGTGGACCAAAAAACGTTGTCAGAGAGCTCTGAATGTCCCAAAAACATTTGCAGCCTGAAAGGGGCATTAACCCGCATCCTAGACCACTGAAATTCCCAAAAA